>NW_011889062.1:1775130-1814406 GCF_000151845.1 Pteropus vampyrus | reverse complement strand
AAACTTATTTAGCTGCTATTTCTCCTAGTGAACAAACTTTCAACGGTTCCCTCTTTTCTATGATAATCAGTCCGAATTTCTTTCTTAGCTTTCAGATATTCATAATTTAATCCCAAATTAGTTTTCTCCTTTTCTTCAACCCAAATATCTTCTTCACATGCACCTGCATGACCATCCCACTGTGCTCAGAGTGTCCCTTACTTTCACACTTTATTTTTTCTATTTCTCTAAAAATTTTAACAACTAGTTCAAAACACACCTTTATAAAGTTCCCTTATCTATTAATTCAGTTTTCTATAAATTCCTCTAAGCATTTAATCTGATCAAGTAATTCAGCTATGTAATTATAGTATTTAACAGTATGGGCTCTGCAAATGTGGAAAATGCTATAATTGGTGAATCTAGATGATGGGTACATAAGTGTTTATTGGGTTATGCTTGACACTTCTCTGTAGATTTTTTTTTTTTTCAAAAGTTTAGGAAAGAAATTTAGTTTGGACAGCCTGTTTTCAAATGCTAGTGCCAAAATCTACCACATGTGTGTCCTTGCAAAGATTTCTCTGTGACTCAGTTTCCTTTGTAAAATGACTAGAAATAATAGTGCATACCTCATGGGGTTGTTGCGATAATCAAATGAGATAATGGCTATTAAAAGCTTCGTTCAATAATTGCAAAATAAGTTTGCTATTTAAATTAATAGTTATAACTGCAATTGTGTGCAAGAATTATGTGGTTATATTTCTGCAGTCAGATTCCTGAGTTCATGTGCTGGCTCCACCACTCACTGGCTAGTGACTATGTTGAACTGCTCTGAGCCTTGCTTCCTCCTTTTTCTAAAATATGTGAGGTTTCTTTTGTTTTTTATGGTGAGAATTAAAAAGATAATATATAGAGGGAATTTAACACAGTATTTGGCATATAAGCAATCAAAATTGTTCTCTTTGGTTTTATGTAGTTCTTGATAGTAATATACAAATGACTTTTATCATAATAAACTCAAAATTTCTTAAAGTCAAAGATCCTTTCTGGCATTTCTACATATGCCACATCACCAAGCAAAAGAACATACAACACTTATGCAATAAATATAACTTGCCTTACAACCTGACCAAACTTATTTCTCCTGTCACAGAGAGGATACCTAGAAAGTATCAAATAGTTACGTTGAAGAAAGACAGTGTAGGAAAAACCTACTGATATTCTGAATCAGCATAATGAGTAACTTGCTCATAGGTTATGTTCTTAAATATTTATTGTGGTAAACTGAACAATTTTAAAAGACATAAACTTACTAATTTGAGAAAAAACTAATGAGTAGAGGTCAGAACAATACTCAGTCTAGGAGAAGAAATATGCCAACAACATCCCTGTAGCAAGAATGGCAAGTAGTTTTATTCCATGTGCCAACCATGATGGTAGGTAGTTGCCTCATTTTTAGGGCTGAAAGAGATTTGGGATTCATTAAGAAATGAAACTAATACTCAGACTCATGAGTATTAATTAAAGTAATGTTATCTTCTATAACAGATACACTTTGAATTTTCAGTGGCTTAGCACAATTGAAGTTTGCTTATTGACACTGAAAAGTGGGTGTTCTTGCCTGATGGACTAGGGAGACAGGGCACTCTCTGCTTCATGAAGTCACTGAAGGACCCAGATAGATGGAGTCTCATTCATCTTCAACACGTTTCTTCTAAGGTTTCTTTGGGTATCATCTTCATTTAGGCTCAAGAGAAGGGGAGGAAGCATGGAGGATAATGCATAGGTAGTTTTATTGTGCAGGAACAGAAGTCAAACGCGCCACCTCCATGTACATTCCATTAGTTCTAGGCTTTAGCTACGTGACCCTAGCTAAATACAAAGAAATCTGAGATATGTGATCTAGCTGAGTCCAAGAATGAAAAAGAAATAATATTGTGATCAGCTAGCCATACTTGCCACAACATGGCCAATCAAGGATGTCTGCATGGAGCAGGGAATTCAGTTGTGATAGCATAACGTATGTATTGGGTGATGCTGATTCTTGCAAAAAAGGACACGTAGTTCTTATATGAGGACACCACAGAATTCAAAGTTGGATCGTTTGTGCTTTTAGTGTGGGTATTATAAATAAGAACTAAAGAATCTGAGGGCATCTGGCTTCAGAGGTTTTGACTGAAGTAGATGAAGTTTGAGAAGATTAGTGGAAGATGAGTATCTTTTGCTCAGAGGGTTCTTTAGCTCTGTAAAGTGGAGTTTCAGTTGAGTCTGAGTAGAAGCAGCAAAGAAATGAAAAATACTTCTTAGGACTGGCTTTAGGCCCAAGAGATATAGGAAAGTAGAAAATTCAGGTTTCCTTCAAGGTTAGAAAGCTCAACGGAATATAAAACAAATAAGTTTGTGTACTGGTCTAGAAATCCATTTTAGTTTGTTTCTCCTAGGTACCTTTATTGTTGTGGTCAGTACAGAAGGTTCTTTACCTTTGGCTGAAGGCTTATAAATCAGCCTCAAATAAAGTCTTCACACACCATTAACTCTGGAATACTTCCATTCTTTTTATAAAATTCATATAGTTTCATAGAGGTTTATTGTTAAATGAACCATTTTCATCTTTTTTGGCTTGCCCAATCAGGCCAATGAAACAGACATTTCCTGTTCTTGGAAATATTAGGAAAGTAATTCCTTGCTTTTGTCCATCTAGTTCACTTACTCCTCCCAAAGGAAAAGGCATGACTTCTCTGACTGCTAGGATTAGGAAAAGGGTCGGCCAACACACAACCATGAGTTTCAGCCTCTTGTTTTGGGTAATGTATTCTTAAAATTCCCACCTTTGGGGGTGGGGTTGAGACAGGGGTAGAGATATAGAGGCCTGTGGTGCTGTCAGTGACTAGGTGAGTTATTTACTTCTGAGAGAAATGTACAGAGAAATCCTAATATGGTCATATTTTCGATCTACCTTTTCTAATTCAACTCTACCATCAATAAAACTTATATTCTGAGGTGTATTTGTCTGACTTGTGCATTTTTCTCAAACAGTTATTGAATACACATGGAGAGGGTGCCAATTATTGGCTGCAGACTCCAACAATTACCAATATTGCTATTTCTTCAAATTATTTCTAGCTTAGTTTATTGTTTCCATGGCTCCAAATAATAGTAATAATAACTTGAACATCTTCAGCAATTTTAAAACTCATCTCACATGTTCTCAGAGAAATGTATAGGGAATATGGGAAAAAGCAGAGTATTGAATATTTCATTTCTGTGAGGTCTAGAAGCTTGATTTCCCTGTAGACCTAATTTCTTTCAAACACAGAATATTAGTGCTAGCAGAGTTAAGGTGACAAGGAGATATATTCAAGTTCAGAAAGTCATGGTCTATTCAGTGAACATTCCTGGGCAATTCACCTCTTACCTCTTCCTGCATACCAAACGAAAGAGGGCTTTGATAAAGCATATATTTTCAACTTAACTTTTTAGTTTCTAGAATGCAACCTGACTCTTTGGTCTACTTCATCAGGGCTACCTTCATGGCTGGAATGCCAGAAATAGCAATAAAACCATAAGGATGAATGAGATGTCTGCTCCAAATAGCCTAACTGTTTTATGGCTAAAGACAAATATTGATTTCATTGGTAAAAGTACTTAGATGGAAAATCTTGCTGTTCAGATTAATTCTACTAATTTGATCTTTTTCATATTTGGTAAACACAGATCCAAGTTTGCAACATGAAGGTTAACTGATCTTCCTTAAAAGTAATTTGTGGAGGAAAAGAAAATTCTTCCCACACCTATTGTGTAACTAGCATTTCCATCAACTGAGAACTGCTTTTATATCCTTGCCTTGCCTTGCCTTTCTTCACTCACATGTAAATGATCTCACTGCTCCTCTTCATAGGCAGAAAAAGTGGCACAATGTAAGAATTTTCAGGTTGTGCTGAAAAAAAAAAAACAAGTAAGTTCAAATAAATCAGATATTTAAATTCCAATTGATTGAAATATCTAGAGCCTATTTAAGCTGCAATTTCCCTCATGGTGGTCACTGTATTCTTATTTGACCTGAAAGACAAAACAAGTATGTTTTTGTGTGTTGAAGGTGGGTGGATTTTTCTCACAGGAAAGGCAGTCTCCTATTCTACATGAGGGAAGGAGTGGAGAGAAAAGCTCCTTTTTATGTGAGTAGCCACACCAGTTCCACAGATTTTGTTCTATAGGAGCTTGTGCTTCTTTGGCTATTGCTTTCCCCAATCCTCCAGAATTTATTTAAAAAAACAATTAAACCTTATTAAAACTATCTACTTTACTTCCAGAGTGGCTCTTCAATGCCCTAGACAGACAATAGAGATTGTTCAGAAAGGGACTGGGAAACAAAAGGGAACATGGGGTTCTCCAGCTCTTTATTTGTGAAAGAATAAGCAGGAAGAAAGGTTAATGTTACTGAAAAAGAAACCTAGAGACTGAAGACAGGTGTTTGGACCTGAGGCAAAATTCGAGACTGTGGGAGATTATGTGCCTAGAATGAGGGTGTACACTGGTCTCTGAAGATCCAGTCAGCAGTCTTGACCTATTTGCTCCACAGGAGTGACTATGTTATTACTTGCGGTTTAGTGTGTCAGCCTCCATGCTTACTGGACCCTGGATGCTGAAAGGTACAGACTCCGTGGCAAACCTGGCTCCTTTAGATTGGTGGTTTAATTTTCCTGCTGCTCTCTGGAGAGTCTATTTCTATACAGTAGCATATTTATTATGAATATTAAGTGATAAAACTAGCTGTATTTTAGAAAAGAGTCATGCCCACTGAAGACTTCATGTTAATTAGCCACAAATAAAGCCCAAACATCTCTAGAAAACCTAATGCTTTACATTCTAATTCTATCAGCTGTTAGGTTTCTGTTTCCCCACGACCACAGAGCCACAGGGTGAAGACATTTCTCTGTTAACATATGTAGTAATATTTTCAAACAGGTTCTTCATGCCACTATGTTCTTCGATTTAAAAACATTTAGTAATGCCCTAGCTGTAAGTGGGAAATATGAGACGTGAGGACAAGTGTATCATGAAATGTTATGGAAGCACCAAATTTCATTTTAACCAATAACTTTGATATTTCACCTCCCAACTAAAGCCTTGACATTAGCTCATTAAAAAGAAAAATCTTTTCTGTGATTCCAGCTCAATTACAAAAGCCCCAAACATCAAAAGGAAAATAGCAAAGGACTTGACTTGTGCATGTATGTATTGCTAGTGAGGGTGCAGGGGGTCTAATTAGAAGAAGCACTGAGAAGGAGGATTGTCAGAAGGGGAGGGAAAAAGAAGTGTATTGGGAAAACACCATCCAGAAATATTGCCATTGAATGACAGTGGCATAAAAATACTTACAAAATGACTTCACTAACAAGATTTTTCCCTTAGGAGCATTTGTCTCTAGAATATAAGATCCTTAAGTTAGAGAAGGTAAGAGTATTATAAAAGAGACTGCACGACTGGAAAGTAAAAACGGGGTAAAAAAAAAAAAAAAGGAAAAATGTAAATCAAAACTATAAAAAAAAATTTAATGCATGTGTCAGTCCTTTTAGAATTCCAGAGACATGGTTGAAACTTCTTCACTTAAACAACTTTCAGCATAAGTAGTTCAGTAAGACCTACCTGAGAACGTCAAAAATCTGAATCTCTCTGGCTATTATGTGCAAATTATGAAGGAGTCTCTTCCTTAGTTAGTCAACTACAAGTTTGAAAATTCATTTACTGCACACACTATACTGAGAGGAATTGCTAAAAATGACTAGTCCCTTTTGCTAGAGTAGTGAAAACCTGATAGGTGGAGGCAAAATTGAATAGTCATTATTATATTCTGGGCAATCAAATTCTTTGTTTGGCTTACTGATTGGCTTTTTTTGGTTGGGTTGCCCTCACTCCTTGCTATGCAATATGAAAATAAACATCATCTAAATGTCTACCAGGCTTCAACTGTTTTTGGGCACAAATGAAATTACACTACTAGAAAAACTAAGTTCTGTTAATATCTACCACCTGTGGGAAAACCAGAGCCCAGGTCCTCATTAACATCCCTCCCCAATCTCATAACTCCCTGCACACTCCAGTCTGGACCTCCATTCTCTGCCCTTGGGGTGCTAGGCAGCTCCTTACTGCTAGTCTCAGTACTGTCAGCAAATCAATGCTCCTACTCCAGCAAGAGCGTCCTGTTTATCCCAACCTTAAGAGCTTGCTTGGGCCAACCTTCACTGCCATGCTTGCCTCAGGAGTCACTGCTCTTTATTGTGACACTCTGCCACTCCTAGCCAAGCCTTCTCTTCCTTCTTTATATGCACATGAGAGACAGCTCTAACTTTTCAGAAGACCCTTCTGAAGGCCCAGATAGAATGGACGGGAAGTACGCACATCTATTAATTCACAGCTACTAGAGATGGTTGTTCCAAGAAGCCACAATACCGGGCCCTTGGTTGTGATATTCCTTGTCTCTCCTTGTGAGGGAGGTAAGTTTTCTCTGCAAATATTTTAAACATTGCTAGACTCCTCAGAGACAAGACCCGAACAAATAAATCCTATGGAGATGAAGATATTCCCTCCTCTCTTCCAGACTATGTAGTCATTTCTTGTCTCAAAATCTAGGATGACTGACACAGGAAAACCCTGCTCCCATAAGAAGAGGTCTCGCCGTCAGCCTCAATGGAACAATCATGTAGCATTCAGCCACCCTACTTCATAAGTGCTGTACACATAGTAGTTAGAAAGGGTGGGAGAATGGGAATGCAAGAGAGTTGCTTCTTTATATCCCTCACTTCCAAATTACTAAGAATTGATACCGCTTTTAATTTTTAGAGTTCCATCAATTTTGGACTTCCAGTCTTGAACTTAGCACATAGAGGAGCGTTTATGGTTCTTTTTCCAGCGTGAAGTGAAAGCGATTCCTGTATGTCTTTTCTAAAGTCTCAGGGTCTTAGAACCGGACAAGCTCCAAGAACCTACTCAATACTTAAGACTCAAAATATACTTTCACAAGAACAAGCAGCAGTTTGTAGGCATCTAAATCCATACTTAGAAGAGAAACATATTTTTTCAGAAGAAGCAGCCTACAGAAATGCTATTCTGCTTACCACATACATGACCTTTTCCACAATCACCCAGAACAGTTTAGCTCCTTATAGCTACAGCTTCTCAAACACCTTTTCTAATTACAACCTGCGATTTAGATTTGCATAACTGAAAGGCCCATGTAGCAATTTTCCTCAAAATATAGAAATAGTTTGCATCAACATAGTATTCAAGTCCCAACTTTTCGCAAAACAGAAAAACTGCTTGCAATTTTGAAATGACCTTTGCACCAAGTTCTGTCACTTCCATCAGCAATTCCAATAGCCTGGGACCAAGCTCAAAGCACCATATGCTCTTCAACACTCCTTTTAGCAGTGTCTGCAAGAAGCTAGCTCAGGAACACAGCCCGGAGGTGATGGTGGCGGAATCACTTTCATATCTTTATTTAGGAACTGCTTCCTTTTTCCTATATAGTCAGCGAGTGACCTTTCTTGAAACTACTCAATCTAATGTCAGTTAAATAATTATAATGGCAAACACTTAATAACAGTTACTGTGATATGCCCTTTTCCAAGAGGCCCATATGTGTTGACTTAGCCTTCAAAACAACTCCATTGCACATGTATTACACATACACATGCACACACGCGTGAGCACACACACACACATACACACCATCTCTGCCCATTTTATAGGCCAGAGAGGGATTAAATGACTTGCTCAGATCATACAGAGAGTAAAAGTGGCAGAACACAAATTAAACTTAGACAATTTGGCTCCAGGTTCAATCTCTTAACCACTCTACTCTACTACCTCATGAGACTGGATATCGTACAACTTTTCCTAAGTTCCCGCCAAACTGACTTAAAATATTTCAGCTACTGCCCCTATTTCCTGTGGTTTCAGAAAATGCAGTTCAGAATGACCCTAACGCCTGTTTGCAGTGCCCCATTGCAGGAGGAACACGGACCCTGCCATGTCCTTTTTTGTTGACATCGTTATTGTCAGTCACCTGCATAGCAACTACTGCTTGTGGAGCCCTCACTGTGTCCTAGGCACCGAGCTAACTGCGTAAGATGAACGATATCATTTTAATCATCACAAGCCCACAGAATAGGTGCTATTATTGTTCTCCATTTTGCAGAATACAAAACTGAGGCTCTGAAAAATAGCCTGCTAAGGGTCACATGGCTATTAAACTTGAGAACCAAAATTTGAAACACGTAGTTAGATCTCAGATTCAGTGCTTTGATCAATATGTTATACTACCTCCTGAGTATAACTTATTTCGGGAAGATGGGAGTTGATGTGAATCATCATCATGTAGTGAGATCACTTGAATTATTTTAAAAAATAAAAATTCACTCTTTCTCACGCATGTGAGATGGCCTCAGATTTTTCCCTTGATTTATTTTTATACTACTTAGTACATCATGTCTAAAATGAAGAAGTTGTTTTATGAAGACAAAGAAAGATACTTTGACTTGGGTTATCTAAGGTATGAGAACTCTGTTATTAGCTTTTCCATTTTTTCATTCATCTCATGAAACTTGAAATCGTATTTATTACCACCTTGGCGCGAGCCCCAATTTACATGCATGGAAGCAGTCTGGTATGAAAACTGTTGTTCTTTGTTGTATAATTACTTTGACCTCAGATTCAATAAATAGAAACATGTTTATAAGATTGTGATGCTAATTTACATGAAACTGAAAAACTTCCAGTGCTAAAAAAATTAACAAAAGAAGTATGATATCAATAATAGTTGGAGAAGTCAAAATAATATCAATACTGCTATTATGTTTAGTCCCTTTATTTTCTTTAGGTTTTCTTATCTAAAAAAATTCAAAAGACTTTTTTGCATTCAACTACATTACAGTCTGAGGGACTCTAACATAAGGTAATAGAGTTGTGCAGGAGAAAATACTGTGTGCAGTGAGTATAGTAAGAAGAGCTTTGGCTTCAGAGGCAAGACATTTGGGTGACATTTACAGAAAGCAAGCATATCAAAATCTTACCGTTATTTTTGTCACAACAGGATTGCACTGCTTGGTTTTGCTTGCCTAAATTGGCTGCAAGAAGGCAGTGAGAACAAACCAACAGTTTTAAAGAACCACTTCTTCCAAATGGTTTATTGACATGCACATTTTCCACACCTGATGCTGCTTCCCTGGGATCCATAAGGTCAGCACAATTACTCATTAGGACATATTTTAGTCACCTAATGACTGGGATGGCTGTGAAACTAGGCTTATGCTCTTCCTCCTTCCTAACTAGCTTGGTGTTCAATGTGTGAATTTTAAGCTTGGGAAATACATATGCACGTACATACATGCATGCATGCATAAAACACCTGGACTGAATCTTTAAAAATAAATCATGTAAGGTTCATAGACAACTAGTGGGTATTAAAATTGATAGAACCTCTTTGAGAATCTGTTTAGCAATATTGGCCAAGGCTGAACATCTGCATACCTTATACCTAGCAATTCCACTTTCCCAAAATATGTACATATTTTCACAATATTTCACATATAATAACTTCAGAGGACTATTTTTAATAGCTAAAGACTGAACATCATTCAAGTGATCTTCAAGGGTTGAATGAGTAACAAATGGAACACTATCCAACCATAAGAATGAACTGCTTGCTGCTCTACAGCGACAAGGACAAAGCATAGAAATGTAAAGTCAAAAAAGAGAAGACAGGCATAAAAAGTGCATACTCTATGATTCACTTTCTATAAAGTTTAAAAACAGGCCAATCTAATCTGTGGTCTTAGAATTTTATAGTGGTTATCTATATTGAGAAGGGGTGACTGGGCTAGGGCATGAGGGGGCTTCCTGGGTATTTGTGATGCTCTACTTCCTGAGCTGGCTAGCTTGTTACACAGATTGCTAACTTTGTAAAAATGTGGTAAGATGTACACTTAAGACTTTTGCATTTCTCTGCTTATGTGTTATACTTTAATATAAGTTTATATTAAAATAATTCTCTCTGTATATATATTTATAAAAAAATTTATATGTTCTTTATCAAGTTACCTTAGAGTAGGGTTTCCTCAATTTGAGCACTATTGAAATTTCTTTGTTGTGGAAGGCTGTCTTGTTTATGTAAGAGGTTTAGTAGCATCCCTGGCCACTACTTACTAGATGCCAGTAGCACCCCACACTCCTTGAAATCATAGTAACCAAAAACGTCTCCAGACCTTGAGAAATGTCCCCTGGTAGGTAAAAATGTTCTCAGTTGAAAACCATTTTCTTAAAGTAACTTGAACAATGGGTCACATTTTATCAAGGTTACTGATCAATTATGCCATCTACATTCTTTTCTTTATCATTAGTTAAATACCACAAAGAATTTTAATAACTAGCAAATGGAATCAGCCTGGAAATTAAGAGGCAGAGTCATTCACATCTAAGAAACAGAATTATTCACGTTACATGTTGTGCAGATGGAATTGGAACAAAAGAAGATTTTAAAAAACACTTCAAACTTCTACTCTCTGAAAAAACTATGTGATAATTAGAAAATAATAGATCATATCTGGACCTAACTTCCATTCCATAATTTGGAAAGATGAATGTTGGAGGGGAGGGTGGACAGTAGAGCAGATGAAAAATGCTCCTCTTACAGTCTCTTTGGTCACCACAGTGTGTGAGGAGGTCCAAGGGACCATGTCAAGCAAAAAGTTATGGCAGAGTTTCTTCCTTACACAGTGGATCACCCCTTACATGACAGAATGCCAGAAAACAAAATTGGTCCCTGTAACTTCAGCCTTAAGAAGCAATAAAGCAAAGAAATGGTTCCCTGCCAGAGCTGCTCTTGGCCCCTAATCTCTCACCTCCTCAGTATACTGCTCTATCTCTGATCAGTTCTTTAATTTAAGATGCTAGAACAGCATTATTTAGGAGAAATATAATGCAAATCACAAATGTGATTTTATATATTTTAGTTGCCATGTTAAAAATATAAAACATAATAGGTGAAATAAATTTTGATAACACTGTATATTTTATTTAATACAACAAATCTAAACAATCATATCAATATATAATTAATAAAAAATTACCAATGAAATAGTTTTCATTTCTTTTTCATGCTTAGTCTTTAAAATCTAATGTATGATTTACAGTAACATCACAGCTCAAGTCAAACTAGCCACATTTGAAATGCTCAACAGCCACATTTGGCTCATTGCTATTACCCTGGACAACACAGTTTTGGAATCAACAGCAGCAATGTAGACAGTAGGATATATAGGGAGAATCTATCCATCATTTTAGGAGGCTTTTAGTGGTCATAAATAGTTTGTCATAAGAATCCATAAATAGTAAAGTTGATTGTAGTTTTCAGTTTTAACTTTTTTTGTGATTTCCATTGTAATTTCTTCTTTGATCCATGAATTATTTAGATGGGCATTTAAAAATTTCCAAACCCATTCAGAAAGGGAAGAGGAAGCGATGTTTTTTTTTTTTTTAATTGATTTTCAATCTTATCTAATGGTGGTCTATAGTATATAAATCGTTGCTCTTTTTTTTTTTAAATTATTTTCTTAGTTTCAAGTATATAGTACATTGGTTAGACATTTATATAGTTTATAAAATGATCCCCTTAATTGTTCTTTCTCTCCTCTGGCTCTCTACCTAGCCCATGCATTAATGCTAACTGCATTCCCTATGCCATGCTCCCTATCCCCGTGACCATCTATCAACTACTAATTTGTACTTCTTTAACCCCATATTCTCCCAGGCCCCCAAACCCCTCCCATCTGTCCATCACCTTGACATTGTACATGATCAATCTAGGTTGTTATTATAACTATTCCATGCTACTCTATGCAAACTTGGAAAGAAAAATCAAGACTACTAATTACATTGCTTAGGTCCACAATGTATATTTACTAGATTTTGCTTCATACAAACAGATTTGTTAAAAATCTTCTATAATTATAGATTTATCAACTTTTCATAATTTTGTTAGTATTTTCTTCATACATAGACTGAGCTATATGAAATTGTCAGTAGTTGATCATTTTTTAACCTGAAAAAATTATAATTTTATATAGTTTAATCTAAATTTCTCATACATAGAGTTTATATTATAATATAATATATTCCTTTTATAATATATGGACCCTTTTTATAATAATATTTTTTATGAAAATCTTTTTGTTTGATAATATTATTGCTAAAACATTATACATATCTTAATTTCATTGAAGTCCGCCGTTTTTATCATTATGTTTTAGGTATAGTTTTAATAAGCAATATATAGCTAAATAGTTTTAATCTGAAAGTTTGTATTTTAACCGTAAGAATTTTTAAAATTATAATTGGTGTGATACCCTTGCATTTATTTTTGCAATGTTCTATTTTGCCTCTTTTTAGTGTACTTCTTTCTTTTCCTTTTATAATATGGTCTTTTCTTCATTCGCTTCTTCTTTGTATTAATTGGAAAATTTACATTTATTTGTATGTATGGTGATTTTTTTAACTGCTGTTATGAATTCTTGATTTCAACTGTAAAGTCAATTAATAATTCTTTCTCTTGTAAAATAAATATCCCTAAAACTCTAATCATAGCCTCCTTATTTACCTTATGTCTATTGTTTTATTTTCTATCTAGTTTCTTAGGTCTCTCCTTAATTATTATTCTGGTGCTTGTTGTCATAAACCTTAAATGTTTTGCTGGTTTACTGATTTAACAGATATACTGATTTTTTGCTCTCTAGAGCTTATTGTACTCACTTCTTCCACTGAGATCAATTTTCTTGTTTCTTGAGATCAGTCTTTTCTAGTTCTGGGCATGAAATATCACTGTCTTCAATACCTTTATTCTATCTTTCCTTTGCTATGGTGCTTTATTTCTGTATGTAATTCTAAATTGACTGTTATTTTTTGTTAGCACTTCGAAGACAAAATTTCCATCATTTTTCTGCCTTCTATTGTATAATCTGTCAATTTAATTCTGGTTCTTTTGTAAGACATCTGTCTTTTCTCTCTAGTTGCTTTAAAAATTTCCCCCTCTGGCTTTGGTGTTCTGCAGTTTTATCACAATGGGCTTGGCTATTGATTTGTTTTTATTAATTCTGCCTATTTTTTAAACATCAAGTCTGGGAAATTTGTAGCCATATTCTCTTGGAATATTACCTTTCAATTCTTCTCTATAGTCTCTTGTGATGAAACTCTTCTAAATATATGTTGAGCATCATTTTACCTTCCATGTTCACTTAGTTTCTCTTTCCATTCTTTTATTCTCTTGCTGCTTCATTCTGGGTATTTAATTAATCATCAAGTTCACATATTTATTATTTAGTTGTGACTATTTATTTAATGCATTAATTTGGTTTTTAATCTTTTTTATTTTTTTATTTTTATTATAGTGACTGGTTAGCAAAATCTGAAAGTTTTAAGTGTACGATTCAATAGTAAGTCATATTTATATTGCATTGTATGTTCACCACCCATAATTAATTTCTTTCTGTCAGCACGTATTTGACTCCTTTTGTCCCATTTACATCCTTCCTCCCCAACTACCCTCTGGTAACCACTAGTTCGCTGTCCATGTTCATGAGTCTCTGTTTGTTTGCCATGTTTGTTTGTTGCTTTTAGGTTTATATCCTACATATAAATGATATCATGTGGTTTTCAACTTTTTCTGTCTGGCTTATTTTGCTTAGCATGATTACCTCAAGATCAATCCATGTTGTCACAAATGGCAGTATTTCATTTCTTCTTATAGCTGAATAAGATTCCACTGTATATATGTACCACTTCTTTATCCAATCATCTAT
Source organism: Pteropus vampyrus (assembly GCF_000151845.1). NCBI lineage: Eukaryota > Metazoa > Chordata > Mammalia > Chiroptera > Pteropodidae > Pteropus > Pteropus vampyrus. The sequence continues at coordinate 1,800,577 of NW_011889062.1, read as the reverse complement.
TGTAGGACACTTCAGTTGCTTCTATGTTCTGTCCCCTGTGAATAATACTGCTGTGAACATCGGTGTACATATATCTTTTCAGATATATGTTTTCAAGTCTTTGGGTAAATACCCAGTAGAGGGATTGCTGGATCATATAGTAGACCAATTCTTAGTTTTTTGAGGAACCTCCATACTGTTTTCCATAGTGGCTGTAACAATTTGCAGTCCCACCAGCAGTGTATAAGGGTTCCTTTTTCTCTGCATCTCTCCAACACTTGTTATTACTTGTTCTGTTGATAATACCTATTCTAACAGGTGTGAGGTGGTATCTCATTGTGGTTTTGATTTGTGCTTTCCTAATACCTAGTATGTTGAGCATCCTTTCATATGTTTGTTGGACATTTGTATGTCTTCTTGGGAAAAGTGTCTATTCCAGTCCCCTGCCCATTTTTTTAATTGGATTTTGTTGTTGTTGTTGTTGTTGTTGTTGTTACTGAGTTGTATGAGTTCTTCGTATAATTTGGATATTAGGCCCTTATCAAAGGCATTGCTTGCGAATATATTTTCCCATTTGAATGGTTGTCTCTTTACCTTGTTGATGGCTTCTTTTGCTGTGCACAAACTTTTTAGCTTGATTTAGTCCCATTCATTTATTTTTGCTTTTACTTCCCTTACTTTTGAGGTCAAATTCATAAAATCCTCTTTAAGTCCAAGGTCCATGAGTTTACTTCCTATGTTTTCTTTTATGCAATTTATTGTTTCAGGTTTTATATTCAGGTCTTTAATCCATTCCGAGTTAATTTGGGTGTGTGATGAGAGATCAGTCTAGTTTCATTCTTTTGCAGGTGACTTTCCAGTTTTCTCAGCACTATTTATTGAAGGGGATTTCCTTTCTCCATTGTATGTTTTTGGCTTCTTTGTCAAAAGTTATTTGCTCATATAAATAGGAGTTTACTTCTGGACTCTCAATTCTGTTCCACTGGTCTGTCTGTTTTCCTGTGAATACCATGCCATTTTGATTATTGTCTCTCTGTAGTATAATTGAAGTCAGGCAAAGTGGAACCTCCAGTCTTGTTTTTTTTCTCGGCATGGCTTTAGCAATTTGGGGTCTATTGTGCTCCCATACAAATCCAATGATTTTTTGTTCTATTTCTTTAAAAAGTGCCAATGGGATTTTGATGGGGATTGCATTAAATCTGTATAATGCTTTAGGTAATAAAGTCATTTTAACTATGTTGATTCTTCCAATCTAAGAACACAATATCTTTCTCTTTCTTTTTAATCTTAATTATTAAAATTTTCATTTTCTTAATCTGTTTTTTGTTTCATCATTCCTATTTTATTTCATTGGATTTTACTTCTTAATTTAATATCTTAATCATCATTAATATAATAATTTTATTTTCTATTGAAGATTATCATTTATTATTTCAAGTCCTTTGGGCTATAACCATTCTATTATATAGTCACTAAAATAAAATTGATCATTTTAAACAATGTCTTGCCATTTGCATTGCAATTTTATCTTTAAACATGTTTAACTTTTTATTGTAAATCTATGTAGCCTGGGTGGTAGGAATGTCCATCAAAAATAGTTATTTGTTTTTACCAAGTACTTCAGTAGTATCACCAGCTAGGGACCAATTTTTATAGTAACATTTTGGTGTATTTTTCATGGTATGCAAGTAAAATAAATTCAGTCCTCAAACTACTGTTTAATTTCTGATCTCTTAATAGGATTTACAAATTTTTCCCCACCTCTTTAAAGGAAAGCCTCTGTCTTCTTCCTATTTCATCAGCTAGATTTTATTTAATTTGAGGATGAAATCATTCATGGGCCAATGTCATGAAGGGTTCTCACTATCCAATACCTAGCTTAAAAGGACCAAATGCTTTTACCTTTATCCCTCAAGTGAGGTGACACCGAAACTGCTTTTTCTCTGATGACAAAAACCATTCAAAGGTCCCAGCTTTATGCAGGTTTTCACTACCAAATACCTAGTTTGAAAGGGCTAAGGCTTTAGCTCTGTACATCAGGTAAAAGGAGAACTGAGCTTTCTAGCTATCAGCTGATAACTCCCACGCAACTTCTCACTCCAGAACAGCCACAAATTCAGCATGTGCATCCAGTTCTGGTTTTCAGTTTCACCTATATTCCTAGCGCCTGGAGATTTCTTTTCTTTTTTGAAAGTTCAGCTATGCATTTAAAAAATGCTGTTGTTTTTACATTTTATCCAATAATTCTAGTTGCCAGTTTATCTTGGTCTGCTACCTTGTTAGAATCCTAAATGCTGTTTGAAATTCTTCTCTACTTCAGCATTCATGAGTGCTTAAATGCACACCTATCCATAGTAGTTATGGTTATGCAATGAATTGTGTTCATGAAGGGGACTTGTGTTTGCAAAGACTCCCTAGAACAGTACCTCTCAGTCTTTTATTCATCTTAGGAACCTCATTAAAATGCAAACTATGATTTGATACATGAATCACGTGATACTAAGGTTGCCAAAGACTTTGAGCAGCAAGGCCCAATGAGATTATGATATACACTCTGTAAGGAGGTATCTTTCCACCACTGTCTCTTGTTCCAAGCTGATGGTTATAGCAGAATATTTGTAGGTACCTACAAATATTTGATGACCTGATCAGATCACCAAAATATTACATGTTTCTTTAATAACACATAGTTTTATGCCTCGAGTTTTTAACATTGTTTCGTCATTTCCTATTTTTAAAGTCTCACTTCTAACTTAGCAACATTGACTATGTCACTTATCTGATGTGTGCCTCAGTTTTCCAAAATTTGGGGGGTTAAGTAAATACTTTAATTTTAGAGATAATATCTACACTTTCTGCATCCACAATATTGCCTATAGAGAAAGGACCATGTAGAAGGCACTCAACACATGATTACCAATTGCCAAAAATGAGATAATGTACATTATCCAGGGATGGATTCACTGCTGTTGGCTTTATTCTACAGTTTTATGAACAGAGAATTGCTTACCGCCAGAAAACTATTGCCTGCTCATTACCTATGAGGCACAGTCTGGAGAAGAGAGACTATGGGGAGTGAGTCTTTCTCTTCGAGGATTGTCTGTCTTAAATTCCTCAAGGTGAACATCACTGACTAGAGGGAAGCATAATAAATTGCTTCCCCAGCTGTGATGTTGTTTAAGGACACAGTTTCTGAGTCTACAGGATTCATTACTCTCTAACCAGGTGGAGAAAGAGACCTCAAAGGGGACCTTAATGGAATTTTCTTTGCCCTTTTATATGCCCTAAAGCACATTACTGACTGTCTCCACTAGAAGATAAAAAGGAAGAAATAGGTTTGGCATACACAGATGAATGTGAGCACCCAAGAATCGTGTTGGTGTGCATCCCTAAGTTAGTATTTGAATAATTTCATAGTTCCTCTCACCCTTTCATTACTTCATCACTGAGCTCAGTTTACAGTGATGGAATATTTTTTAAAAGTTTGTGAGATAGATAGATTATAGATATAGATATAGATATAGATATAGATATAGATATAGATATAGATAGATATAGATAAGGGAGCAAGGGAAGAGAGACAGAGAGAGATTAAAATGTTTGTTCCTCGTTTCCTTCCTCATTCATTTCAATTGTGGCCTGTCACTTATGAGAAAGTGCCTTAGATCACAAAGCAAAAACAAAAACAAACGAACAAAAAATCCTGCAAAATTCTTAGAAGAGTCCAAACAATTTAATGTCACATATCACAGAAAACACCTGGGATAGAGTACAATTAGCAAAGTAAGCAAGCATCAGAAAGTTGGAACTGGGTTCACAAATTCTCGGAGGGCTGTTGTTAGACCTTAGCCATCCAAGAGGAGTACTGTAAGCTGCATATTTTAAACCCAGGATTTCCCCATACTGTACTTCTCCAGTCCACGTCTAATTTCAATGACGTCCTAAAGCAACTGCAATAAGAATAAGCCAGCTTATTCTGACAGGCCCTACTTCCTGGGGAGGCAGTCTGAGAAGATTTTACTCACCACACAGGTACTCTGAGCTAAATTGGACAAGCATGTAAGGTGCAGAATGCACATTAAAGAGGTTCACTTTTTAACCTATTCAGGAATATAGTCAGTTATTTTCTCTTACTCCAGTCAGAATTTCAACTATTTTTCTTACCGTTTCTCCCCTCCTGCCCAACTCCACTGATGACCTATAACTGACTGTTCTCAAAAAAGAAAACCAAGAAAAACTTCAATCAGTACACTATTTTTCAAATAGAAGTCCCTGACTAAAATTAACAAAAAAAAATATTGATTCCTTTAGCTTAAGAATTAACCCATTGACCTTTATGGTATTATTTTCACTGATAGCCCATTCTATGAGCCAGGAAGCAAAAAGAAAGTGGAGCATTGGCTTATGGATGATTCCTAAATCCAACTTTAGTCAAAAATTCCTACCAAAACCTTTAAAGAAGAAAGGCAAAGTGACTGATGAAATGTAATCTCCTCTTCTATCCCACCATATGGTGGAAGATCTTGGGTGAGTAGAACTTCCTAGAGGTAGGCAGCCCTTAGAACAAGAGATCTAAATGTACGGAAAGAACAAACGACTGCCATGTTATCAAGAACAGACTGAACCCTGCGTATCGTAAAGCCCTAAGTCTTGGTATCATACAGCCTATAAGAGAACACATTTTGCAGAAAACTCCATAGAGAAAATGCTACTGGACTGTGGTCTTCAAGGGCATGGGTGGGTCTGTTTTCATTTTACCCCCACTACCTAGCACATTGTCTGATACATGATAGTCACTTGATATATCCTCAACATAGTTTTACAGAAAGAAGAAAGGAAAGGAGAGAAAAAGAAATGAGACATTTATCTGGTTATACATTAGATTCTGTTGCTTCTTATTGATGGAGCACTGTGGTGACCTCTATTTTTAATTTCACAAAGCTGCTGGCATTTATTGAGCATTATAGTATACTCTTGACTGATCTTTTATCACCATATGCCCCAGTCACCCATTGAGGTCTGAATTGGCAGTTACTCAGTGTGTCCCGAGTATAACTTCGTGACCATAGGAGCCAGTGTTTTCTGTAATTATGCTCCTAGGCTGTGAAATCTGTTCCCTGTTGAGATTAAGAGAGGAGCGTCTGTTGCAGAAATTAGGTTAAAGCAAAGGAGGTACATATATTTGCTGATATCTTTAATCTTTACTATTGTTTTAATTTGATTTTCTTTATTCACTGCATAACCACTTGACAAAGCGGTAGTAATTATAATGACCACCAACACATACATAATTTTACCAAGTGCCAGACATTGTTTAATTCTCATATAAGCTTTCTTGGAGGTACTATAATTGGCTTTATGTTACAGATGAAAAAAATGATGAACAGGGAGGTTAAGCAACTTAAGCAACAGAATCAGGGTTCAACCCAAACAATCTGTCTCTAACGCTGTGATAAAGATATTTTAACTACATATAAATATACATTGTGCATGTGTATGAATGTATAATGTGTCTATTTTAAAGTAGGTATCACTGAAAGCTTGAACAATGGCCAATAGTCTTAAAAACTGTATTTCATAGCAACATATGAGCAATTGTATAGCAACAGCCACTTTCATGTTCGAACCACTATGCTGTCTGCTTTATACACTGTATCATAACACGTAAGAGTGATAGTTCATTTTACAGAGTAGATCATTAGTTGGTATGATACTTTCACAAAGTATTTTCTAGTAAATGACATTGTCATGAATTAAACCCAGACTGACTCCAAAGCTACACTCCTAGAAAATATGGATGTGTAAGAGTTTGGTCACATAATATTTAAAATATGATCCCAGTTCATTAGGGATATGAGTTGAATGTTTACAATTAAGACATATTTGGGCCAACATATTATAGACTTAGGGTCTAATTTCAGATTCCTTTGGTTCCTCCATCTTCATACCCAGAGTCCACAAATCATCTTTGTATATGTGGCTATAATACTACACACATGCACATGCGCGCGTGCACACATACACGCACACATACACATACAGAACACACAGAAAGGGGAAAAAAGTGTAAGGAGGGAGAGAGAGAGAATCAAGGAACATGCATTTTAGAGATTTATAGAACTTAATCCCTTCAAAGGAACAGGAGATGAGAGGCTTTGGAAAAAGAAAATTAGGAGTGTCTTCTCAGCTAATGAGACCTATTGGATATTATCATTTGTTTTTTTCTGTTTTCAAAAATTGTGTCTTGGCTGAAGAAGAACTCCTTAATTGTGTGAAGAATGGGGCTCCAGAATGCCATATACTCTGCCCAGGTATTGTTTAGAAATCCCAAGGTTTTGCTGATAGTGAGTTTGATTCAATAACAAGTAAAGTCTGGTGTTTATAAATATTCTCTTAAAGATAAATCCATGAGTTGTTAGTTCAAGTTCTTAAAGAATGATAATATAGGAACATGTATTAAGGATAGTGGTTAGAAATAACTGAACTTTCCATATCAGGCCTTATAGAGAGTACAATGCATAGACAGTTTCACAAGCACCTGGATGTTTCCAGGAAGAACTCCAGAAGGCAAAGAAAAGCTATGCTGAAACATAGAGCATCTGTATCTACTCTAGGCCTCACTCAGTGCCAACTTTATATGCTTGACTTATTCATAATATCAAAACTTAATTTAACATTCCAGAGGAAATTGTGTGTGTGTGTGTGTGTGTGTGTGTATGTGGTTCCATCAGACAGAAGAAAAAAATTTAAGGGCTCTGAAGAGTAGGAATATTTGGCTATTTTTAGAATGAAGAGATTTTGTGGCTGGGGTAGGGTGAGCAAATGAAAACGTATGGATGATGATACAGGTTAAAACTAAACCAGAAGGCCTCAGAGATATGCCAGCACTGCTTGGCTTGAAAAGTAAGCTAACTTATCTACCTTTCTGAGAAAGCAGGAATCGGCTTCATAAGGCTCCTTTCCCTCTAAGAGGAGTCCCGGGACTCCAGCCCCCACCATGTCATGAGAGCTCTGTAGAGGAATGCTGTTATTACTGTCAGCTCTCTTCCCTGCTTTCTCACCAGGAAAACATTAAGAACGGTAACTAGCTTTTTCACTTGTGCTATCAGAAAGGTCAGAGCTTCATTTCGGTGGAGATGGGGACATAGTGGTTGAAAGGGAATCCTAAGAGTTTGATTCTACATGGAGTCCAGGAGATACCAAGATGAGTCTAAGGTGGTTCTCGCTTTTTAGGAGTTCCCAGATTTGGGAAGAGACTGGTGAGGGCCTAGCATCTCTATTACCAGGGATGAGAGAGATGACAGGGAGGGGTCAGACAAGGGAGGGAGCCAGTGAGCCACTCCTGGATGGAGGCAGAACTTCCTGGTAAAGGCGATATTTGATCTGAATCTTTGTTTTTGTTCTTTAATCTCTTTAGCATCTATGAACAGGGCATGGTGACTGGTGCAAAGAATGGTCTAGACCAGAAATGTTGATAATTTAGGGGGACTAGATTTGTTTTATATGTCTGCTACAATTGCTTTATTGAGGTATAATTGGCATATGATAAACTGACCATGATTAAAGTGTATAATCTGATAAACCTGACACATGTGTACACTCATAAAACCATCATCACAAACAATATAACAGACATATTTATCACCCACCAAACTCTCATATGCTCGTTGGAAAATTCTCATTCTTACCCTTTCCATCCTATCATCCCCCATCTCCCAGCAAACACCAATCAGTTTTATGTCACTAGAGATTGGTTTGTAGTTTTTATATTTATAGAATATAAATAAATAGAATCATACAGTATGTACCCTTCTTTTGTCTGACTTCCTTCATTCAGCATAATTATTTTGAATCATTTATTTTGAAATACATACTTTGTTCCTTTTTAATGATGTGCAGTAGTCCATTGACTGGATATATCACAATTTATCTATCCATTTATCTACTGACAGACATTTGGATGGTATCCAATTTGTTCCTATGACTTCTATACATATTCTTCTAGTTCCTGCTGGTATGTGTTGGCTAGGTTCTATAGTTTCTTCCTTCAGGAGGCCTAGCACTTCCTTGGCCAGGTTGTGTTGTGACTTAAACCTAGTTACTTGTCTTAAGCCAGGAAGGTAGATGGAATATGTTCTGAGTTTGTATGTGCTACCTCACAAGCCATGCATCTCTCCATTATCTCCAAGCAAGGGAGGAGTGGATCACTTTGTCAAATTCAGAGATTCAGGAGTATCTAGGGCTTGAAGGTTTTGAAGTGCATCAATCATGATATCTCATCTCTTATTTGAAGATCCCACTCCTTCTAACCAGGGCCCTGACCTGGGCAGAGCAGATTTACTGAGATTGCAAATCAACATTCTCTGTAGTTCTACCCTTAAAGTTGAATCCTGAATCTAACTCTTAACCTTTTCTCCTCTCAGGCTGTAGGAAATAAGAATTTATATACTGTCAAAGAGGTTCTTTGACTTTCACATTTTGCCTTGAATTTGTGATTCATTATCTTTGCCCTTTCATTGTCTTTCTCCCATGCTTTGACAGTACTAAGCATCATTCATTGGTTCCCAGTGTCCTTATTAATTACTAGTACTCTATAACCTCTCCAATGCTTAAGATATTGCACCTGTCATGGATTCCAACCACCGATAGCCCATTCCAGTTCACTACTGGTGTAAGTGTTAACAGTTCCACCATGATAGCATGCTGTTTTGGACTGAATGTTTGTATCCTCCCAAAATTCATATGTTGAAACTCTACCCACAATGTGATAGTATTAAGAGGTGGGACCTTTGAAAATAATTAAGATTAGATGAGATCGTGAGGGTGGGACCCCTGTAAATGGGATTAGTGCCCTTATAAGAGTTATAAAAGAGCTTTCTTTCTTTCTCTGCTCTCTGCCATTTGAGGATACAATGAGAGGTTAGAAGTCTGCAGCCTAGAGGAGGGTATTCACTAGAACTTGATCATCCTGGCACCCTGATCTCAGACTTTCAGCCTCCAGAACTATAAGAAATAAGTTTTTGTTGTTTCTATAGTTCTTTATTACAGCAGCCCAAACTAAGACACATACCAGGGACTATATGAACTGTACCTACCATGGGTACCTCATTCTCAACCAAGCTGTGGCTAACGCATCCTCTAAGTCTTATTTTTAAATCTATTCCTAGGATCATTCTTGTCATGAATTACTTTGTGTCAGGTTCCCCAGGAAAGAGGTTCTGAGATGGAGATGCATATGCAGGAAGTTTACTGAGTAATGATCTTTAGAACAATAGCTGCGAGGTAGTGAGGAAAGCATATTTGAGCAGGGAAACATTGAATTGAGCTCCACTCACAACTTAAGATCCAAACTGTTCACAATGTAATCTGGAAGTGGGTTGTTCTTCATCATTTTTCTGATTTCAGCCAAGGAGAGTGGGCTTTGGTACCCTTGGTATAGAATAGTCATTGAGTGTGGGCTGCCCCGGGGGAGTAGGAGCATAACCGTGGGCAAGATGGCTCCATTTTGCTGACATCAGTGCCCAGGAAATGACTCAATTGTGAATCGTCAACAACTAACATTTCTGCCAGTTGAGGAAATAGGGTCCCTGCAGAGGAAATCTGGGTGGCATGCCAGCGCGTGTACTGTCATTTATCTGGTAGATGGTAGACACAGTTTTTAAACCTAATTTCATTTTACATTCTTAGTTTCTGCCTTCTACATCTCTGATATATCTTCTCCCTTCCATTCTGCCTGTCATAAGTCAGAATTTCACTTTCTTTTTATACAAATATTGTGGTGTTCTGCTCTTTCTGACTCATCTCTATTTTCTTCGTTCTGGCCTCCACATTGCCACCACAGTGATTCTTCCACAGCACAAATTTTCTTTATGCCACTTACATTGGTTCAGTGACACCTCATTGCCTATAGGATAAACTCTAATGATTCAACATGACATGAAAGCCTTCATTTGGTTTCTATCTTCTTTTCTAAGGTCATCTCCATTGACTCTCCTAAGTGTCCACAGGTTCTAGCCAAATTTTAAATCACTTAATAGCACCCTGTTCTTTCACAATTCTTGAGATTTTTCACATGCCGAACCCTCTACCAGTAAAGTCCTTCCCTCTGATCTTCAATCTTATGAATCCCTAATGACTCTTCAGGACCCAACTCAAACATATAAAACTCTCAAGCAGCTTGGATCATTCGATGCATTGTTATCAGTTTATCTGGTATGTATTTATATTAATGACCTATATTCTTTATATTCATTTGTCTATTTCTGATACTCAACCATGAGTTCCTTGAAGGCAGGTACCATACCTCATTCATCAGTGACTTCCCAGTGTGTGGCATTTATTTGGTGCTCATGAATGTTTGTTGAATAAATGAATGAACCAGTAAATCAATGTGACTTTCTTCCTTTTATTTTTACTGAAATGTACTCTATCTATATGTCCCATGAAATTTTTATTTAACTAGAACAAGTTTCGTCGACAGTCAAATACATTGTCCCTCCAAATCTCTTTCTAAAGGTTTGATTCTGCACGATAACTTAACCTTTTCTACTTCTTTATTTTTCTTTTCCTTCCAGCTCCTACTGGCCTTTACAATACATATATAAGTTAATAGACCAAGTGAAATAGTTAACTGGTAAATGAGTTAGTAAAAATGAGGTCAAGAAGAGAAAAACTCTTATTGCTAATGCCAGTGATATCACTGCAAATTTTAAATACCACCACACTTGTAAAATCAGTAAAGCAGACAAAAATGCATTTTTAATATACATTTCATCATCTAAAGATAACCACAATTTTTCCCTTAAAATAATTTCTTCTGATTTTTGCATATATGCACATATTTTATTTTTATAAAGTATGGGTCATACTATGCCCAAGTTCTACATCCTGCAATTTTACTTAACATTTTGTTGTGAACATTTCCTTATTTCTTTCCAAAAATGTATTTTAATGAACACATAATTTTCCTTTGTGGAGTTTGTACAATCAACTCTTGATTTTCTAAGCTAGTGGAGGCAAATTATATTGAGAGTGACATGGCTATCTAATAACAAATGGGATGACTAGAGTTTGTCAAATATTATCTGCAATACAGGAAAGTTAAAGAGAAAGAGAAATGTTGAACGTAAACAGATAGTTATTGAGTTTTTTTCTTCCACAGAAAAAGTTTATTGGTTATCATTTCTTTGATATTAAATAGTGAAGAAGATTTTAGCAAGTTACCTAAAAGTCTTAAATTAAGGACTGATTGATTAATATTTCTATATAATTTTCCTCCATTTCATTTCATCAATATGGCACTTTAGGCCTTTTCTCTCCTGCATCATTATGCACTGACCTTTCCATTGTTAATGCTTCTATTCTATGCCTGAATAGAGAGAATTTTTTTTCCTCTTTTCAGAGATTAGCCGCAAAGAAAATTTATGTGACATTCAAAAGAATTATTTCCAACCTACCCTTTCAAATGCCTTTCTGACATCTAATGATGTAATTGAGCTACATTAATTTTAAGGAGCACCTATATTTGCATAATACAAATTTTATCTTAATATACTTCAAAATATGCATTGCTTGAAAATTAATGAATTTTTTTTTTGCAAAAGATACTAAACCATGTTTAGTTTTGTTACTTTTTCACAGTATACTTTGCATTTCGTGGTTGTTATGAACTTGAATTGATATCAATATATAAGGTTTATTCACTCTATCCTGTCACCAATATGCAAACTTTATCACTAAGAGTCATTTTTTTTGATGTCCAAGGTACCCAACAACATCAAAAATATTTCTAATACAGATTATATGCACAATAACATTACTTGAATCCAAGCTTCTCAGTATCTGTCCTAAGTACCCCTATTTCTTTAAGATAATAAAGGAAATTATGTAAAATAGGGATTTTGGACTATATAAATTAGCATAAAACTGGGTTTAACAAATTATGTTTCTTTACTGATAGTACTCAGAGCCACTAAAGAAATTATAGAATAAAATAAATAAGAATACAGTAAGATTTACTCTGAATCTCAAAAAGGTGTAATACTCCCAATTCTCCAGCCATTTACCAAGAAACTATTCTTACATCGTAGGACTGATTATTCTGGAATATACTGATCTAAGTGTGCTTTTACTATTTCAAACAATGTCTCTATTTTTCAATTTTCTGTTTGAATTTTGGGGCCCCCACTGACATGGTACAAATATAGTGAGTTGTAGGATGGAGAAATGGACTGAGAAACAGTAAAAAACTGTCTAAATGTGCCCCAAAGAAGAGCTTTAGGCTATGAGTGTCCAAAAATGGCTGTGTCACCGTGCTTCTATCTCCCAAGTTGTTCAACAGGCTTCTGCTCAGGCCTAGTTTGAGACATTTCTCAGTTTAGAGCCGCTTAAGATTTGGTTTTTTTGCTTCTCTCTTTGAGAAATATACCTTCAAAATATATCTTGAATCTGATTATTTCTTACTACCGTCATTTCTTACTACTGTCATCAGTACAGTTCTAGGCCAAGCTACCATTTCTTTAAGTACTGCAACAATAGTCTCTTTGTAGGATTCTGGACTTCCATCCTTGCTCTCTAGCAGCAGCCATTGTTATTCCTTTAGAATGTTAAGTCAGATCTAGTTTGATCCTCTAATGGCTTAGTGTTAAAACCAAAACTTTTGCTACAGCTTAGCAATATATATATGATTCAGCCCCAACCCTCCCCCTGACCTTATCTTCACAAACATTCCTTCCCAGATTTGCCTCCTACTTTTCCTCAGATATGCAAAGCATGCACCCATCTCTGTGTCTTTGCCTTTGCAGTTCTCTCTGCCACCCCAAGTATCCATATGGTTTGTTAATTCACTTCTTTCAGAGAGTAAATGAATGAACGACTGTTTAAAATTATACTGTTGTTATTCTCCATTAGAAAAACTGACCTGTATGATAGACAGCACCAACCTATTTGGCCTTAATTCTGTGTGATTATATAAATTTAAAAGTTTAAAAAAATAATCCTAATGAGAATACAAATACGTGTGTGTGTGTGTGTGTGTATGTGTGTGTGTGTATTTAGGAAAACAAAATTAGGGAAAAAAATCTGAAACTTTCTCTGTTTAGGATGACATAGATCATGATAGACTGAGAGACAAATATAAATGTTCTGTTTTTCTTTTTCTTTTTTCTTTTGATTCGTAGAAACCACTGCGGTAGAACTAGAAATGATTCTGGGTATCTTCTGCAATAATTTCCTATTTTCAAAGTATAATGAAACAGAAAATTAAGTGATATTCCCCCAAATCTCATAGCTACTATTAAAAGAATCATGAGTACAATGCACATTTTCTACCTCCTGGTCTAGTGTGCTTTATACTACCCCAGACATTTTACATTTTGTGCTGTAAAGAAGATATCCAGAGGCACATACATTGGCCATTGGGCCATAATTATATCTTCAGGGTAAAAATGAGATTAGAATTTGGCTGAATTCTTTGTTTAGGGCTGAGAAAAAAATCTGCTAAGCTGAGTATTTTCCCTTCTTGCAATTTAAGTAACGTCTTTCAAAATGGCTTCCGGCTTTGCCTCACTTTCTGCAAAACTTTAAGCCGAAGTAGAAAAGCATATGAAACTGCTAAAGGGGCTTAGAGTTGTATCCTTTTCCATATCAATATGCTTTATGAAACTTAAACTGTTTTAGTAAAAAGTCTATATATCCCTCTGGCAGAGAATACCTAAAACTTGGAGCCACCTTTCATGATTAACTTCTGAACATAAAGCAGAATATTTTCATGTGTGAGGTACTTCTTAAAGCAACAGACAGTTTTAAAGACCAGAAAGAAAACATATTCCTTCTGAACAAAAACACAATATTTTTGTGCTCCTCTTCCTTACTCCCATTAACTTTCAGTGATTTTATGCTTCGGCTTTGAAGAAAACACTCTGTGTAGTAATAAATGTTATTGATTTTTTTTTCCAAAAAAGGCATAGAGTACTTAATCATACAGCATAAAAACCAATCTTATTCTCTTGAATAAGATTTTCTTCTCTTAGAATGCCTTTAAGTCATTGTCAAGTACATGAGCTACCTCTTATACCCCGCTAATGTAGGACAGAAAAATATCAGAAATATGAACTTAAATAACTCTTGCCAAAGATATTTATAAAGAAAAACAAACTTGAGGGTCTAAGTTTATATTCTTATGAAAGAAATTTTGGCGAATTCCAAAAACAGGCCAAAATAATTCTGTTTCATTTGTGGATGATACTGATTTTCCTTTCAATTGTGTCATTCTCTTCTTTTCTCTCTTTCAATCTACTCAGCAGGATTACGATAAGGAGGAATAAATTTTAAGGTAATTTGGGAGAAGGGACATGTTCTATATGCCTCTTTGTACTGATCGTCTTGTACATAAGCAGATTAATTTCTATTTTCAGAGAAATTTATTAATATTTGTTTTCTATAAAACTTTCATGGGAATGTAGAGTCATTTGCCATTATCAGCGTTTCCATCCACACATCAGGTAAGTGAAAATAGCTGCTTATATGGAAAATCAGTTGCAGTTTGAATGAGTTGTGTACCCATATCCCTAACTGCCAAGTTGACCTATTCCTTTCTTTACTATTTTAGTATTCTTCCTACTGGCCACCTTGCGATTTCTTTTGCTCTCTTAAGCAAATCTGTTATGTTTCTATTCTTTTCTGTCATAACTGTTAAGTCCACTTAGTTCTACAATAATATATTGCTTTTTAAATATTTATTTGCAATAAATGTATATAGAATAGCTGCGCAGTACCCAATACACACCCAGAATTATTACCAGAGGAGCTAAATAAATCAAGACGATTGCCTAATTCTACCTAACTCTACTACACACGTGCACACGCACACGATATGTGTGTGTGTGCATGTGTGTATGTGTGTGTATACTATCTGCTCAGACCCTCTGGAAATTTCAAAGACAGAAGGAGTAATTATTTCATTCCTAGTTAGAAACCTGGAAGGAGGCACAGAACACTTACTGAGGGGAATTTTGTTTGTGACTAATTATGAATTCTGTAGATTTTAGTGCTCATATTCTTACTTGGGAAGCTACTAGTAAAACAGGAGATTGAAGGAGGCCACCTCCTTTAATTTCTCTCCCAATATCTATTTATTTTGGTGAAAGATACTGCTTAGTATTCAATTTTAAAAAATAAAAAGGATCAGTATGTACGAAAAGGTCTTATGAGGCAGAATGAATTTTCTGGGGGCATTCCACAATGAGCTCACAAAATAAAAAAATTTGAGTCAAGCTATGGTCTTTGGTGGTTTATGTTCCCATTTTCTCTCGCCTCTGTTCTTTCCTTCTTCCTCATTTTCTTAGTCTGTTAATGAGCGTTTTCCATTTCTCTTGAATAAGAAAAAATGTGCTTGTCTCTTATTTTTTATTTCAATTTAGTTGAAAGGTCACAAAGACATTTCTAAAATAGTACTTCTTGGCAATATTTTTGGGCTGTTAAAATCCCTTAAGTCTTAGAAGTTCCACCAGAATCATTACACTTTCTACTTGATGATTACCCACAAACACAAACACCATATACCATTTTATCCTCTTCCTTTTTATGCAAGGAGAAAAAATGTCAGAAAGAAGAAATGTGTTCTAAATGGTCGAGGTTAGGATTCCACTGAGACTACACACACTGACACATGATAATCCATTTCAGTGATCAGATCAACTTTAGAAAGGGTCACACAGTTCAAAATAGCCTTTAAAATTAAATCAGAAGGTTGTCCCCATTTCAACACTTTCTGGGAGCTATTATATTGTATCCCAGACGCATGTTGATCCATCCTGTCTGTTAAAACTGCTTCATTTTTTTTTTTTTTTCCAAGAGTTTCCTCCATTCTGGGGAAAGGACTGCAGAGGTTAGGGCATCTTCTGTGAGCTTTCTCTCTTCACCCTTCAAATCCATTCTTTGGCTTCTGATCTGTAGATGGGCACACTTAATGGGGTAAAGTTAATTGGAGTGAAGCTTTTGAACATCTTCTCCAAAGATCTTTAAATCCTGAAACTGTAGTACAAATAGGTGATTAATTTCTGTTTCTCAAGCTCACCATCTGGATGGCTTACAACTTTTGGCTCCCAGTGTTGAGTTTAAAAAAGAAAGCAACCAGGTGTCATCTTTGTTTTTGTTTGGTTTTGGTTTTGCTTGTTTCTTCAATAAAAATTTATAATTGCCTTTATTTTGTGTTGTCGTTCCCTACCGTACGCCTTTCTAGTAGCACAAATGATGAAAATTTTTGACAGCAGGATGCAGTCAGGCTCAGGGCTGTACCACCTCCTGCGTCAGTGTGCAGACAGAGTTAGACATCACATTCCAGTCAGCTACATACAGTCACTCTAGAGGGAAGAATGAGTGGAAGCAAGGTGGAAAGGGAAGGACTATCTGTTAAGTTCCTACTGTGCTGGGCATTGTGATCTCTGTTTTACACCTGAGATTGTATTTAGTCTTTTTACAACAACACTTTATATTAGATTATCCTCACATTATAGATGCTGAAATTCAAGATCAGATAGGTCTATGTGATACCAAAGCCCACAGCATGAAGCCATTATTTCAGGCTCTGAAAGGAGATGTTATGGACTGAATGTTTGTGTGCCCCTCCACCCCAAAGTCACATGTCAAATCCTTAACCCCCAGTGTGATGGTAGTTGGAGATGGGGCCTTCAGAAATCAACTGGAGCTGGATAAGGTCATAAAGCTGGTGGCCTCATGTGGGACTCATGCCCTTATAAGAAGAGACACCAAAAGTTTGCTCTCTCTACCCCTTCCCAATTGCTCCCACAAAGGAGAGATCTTGTGAATACACAGTAAGAAAGCACTAACTGCAAGTCAAGGGGAGAGGCCTCACCCAAAACCAACCATGTCGATATCCTGATCTTGGACTTCCAACCTACAGAACTGTGAGAAAATAAATTTCTGTTGTTTAAGCCACCAAGTCTGTGGTATTTTGTTATGGCAAACCAATCTGACTAAGACAGGGGATTTCCTTGGAATTATATTAAGAAAGTTGAAAATAGTCTGTGAGACTGCAATTCTATTCCCAGAAATATGGAAGATGGTGCAGAGTGATTAAAAATGTGGAAGAAAGGGTTTTTTTATTTTTTAAATAACATGTTTTCAAATCATTGATTTGATGCCAGGAAATTAAGAGAAATTCTTAAATTCTAGAAATCTGAAGGGGAGAATCCAGAGAGGTGTGAAAGCACTGAAGCAGGATTTTGCCCTCAGGCATCCACCAATTCTTGATGGCCATGGAAAGAATATTAATTGACTAAAAAAGCTGAGGTGTAGACCAGGGCACATCCAAGGAGAATCATCAGATCTAAGAGTCAAAGATAAAGCTAAGGCCCAAGAAAGAAAATAGCTGCAGAGGCTAAACTTAGGTGTGCACGCACACGCGTGTGCACACACACACACACACACACACACACGGAGATCATGGGGATAATTACATGTCTTTGCCTTGGCTTTAGGCAAAATGGAGAAAAAATAAAAATAAATAAATAAATAGCGTTTTCCCTATGATTTTCTAAACACTCTTGTGCAGATGGAGGCCAGTAATCACATTACCTGTATATTCTTCACCTTCCCTTACCCAACAAAATACAAACTAGAAATGTACTTTAAAGTAGTTCTGAGTCAAGCTTCAGTCAACTTGTGTAGCTGTTTTCATGGTTCTGAATGTCGATCCCTGGCAAACTTGAGATTAAGGCAAAGAACCATGCTGGGCACCTGAGAGAATGAGGGTGAAGAAAAGATGGAACGGAAGTAAAAATTAATGATCTCCGTAATGTGCCAGATACTCTTTGCTCACTACTCTATTTAATTCTCACCCCTCCTTATGAGATTGGCTTCTCCATCTAAAGGTCAAGTTACTGTTATTCAGAGAAGGTAGATAACTTGCTAAGGTATGCTCAGCAAGAGCATGGTGGGCCACAGTGGTAGTCCAGTTCTTCAGTCTCCAAAGCCTTTTATTTATTTACAGCAAAAACCATGTCCCATGATAACAACTGTAAAGTGTAGACTAAAGCTCAAGGAACAAGGAGTGTATATTTCACATGGATATCATTAAGATCTAAGTAGGCTTTCGTTTGTTAAATTTTCATATTGTCCTCAGGCAACACTGGAAAAATCTTTTAAAATTTCAGGCCCTCGGGAGGTTGTTTTAGTGGCCCTGGAAACTGTAAAACAAATTGTTGTGAATAGGCTTTTTAAATTGTTTCTTGGCAGAAATTGAATAATCAGGTGCAATGAATTTAATTGATTATGGAAGAATGTCACTTTGAGTTGATGCAGCAACTGTTTTTGGTCTGTTTGTGGCTTGAAATGTGAACTGATACGATGACTACCCATGTTAAGTTTTGCTGTTGAAAAAGTCTTCAGTGGGAAAAATTGAAAATGCTTAAAGTAATGTGAATTATTTCTTAAAGGGTACCTTCCAAGTACGGAAAAGTGTTAGCTTCTCTGTAGCCTCCTTGTTTGCATCTTACCTTGATTCTATTTTCTCAGTCTTAGACTTTCATTCTCTGAGTAGAGGCATGATTAAGACCATACAGGTGCTCGCGAATCTCACCTCTGCCAGTAATTAGTTGTGTGGGCTCGGTCAAGTTGTCAAGCCTTCCTGCCTCAGTCCTTTCCTTTCTAAAATAAGAGGAAAAATAATACCTACTACCTCATGTAATGTTGTAATGATTAAAGAACTTAGTATTTTAATATGTTACCTGGACCTTAGTAGGCAGTCAATAAATATTAGCTGATATTATTAGTAATAGTAAAAATGGTATTCAATATCTCTTGGTTAACATCTTACATTATTGTCGATATAACTCTTGGACTGGCTGTTTATAATTCTTTGAGATTTGAAGAGAATGAGAGAAATCATAAAAACTAAAGATAATGAAAAAGAGGGACCTAGGAAACTATATTCTTGCAAGCTGGATGTACATATGAAGAAAATGCCTGGAGCAGTGACAAGTCTTACATGCCATTTGTCTGTTCCATATTCCAACCTGGCCAGGTTGAGGTCTGGCCTCCTATATTAGTTTGCTGTAGGCTGCTATAACAAAGTACTGCAAACTGTGTGGTTTAAACAAGAGAAATGTATTGCTTCAGAGTTTGGTGGGCTAGAAGTACAAAATCAAAGTGTTGGTAGGGTTGGCTTTTTTCCAGGGCTGTGAGGGAATGGTCTGTTTTAAGTATCTCTCTTTGACACATAGATCAGCGGTTCTCAACCTTTTTGGCACCAGGGACTGGTGCTCCTATGAGAATCTAATGCTTGATGATCTGAGGTTTTGCTGAGGTGGTGATGCTAGCTCTGGGGAGTGACTACAAATACAGATGAAGCTTCACTCGCTTGCCTGCAACTCATCGCCTGCTGTGTGGCCTATTTCCTAACAGGCCACAGACCAGTACAATCCACGGCCCAAAATTTGGGAATCCTTGATCATAGATGACCATCTTTATGTTCACATGATATTCTCTTTGCACCTTCCCATTGTCTTCCCCCTGTGCATGTCTTTGTGTCCAAATTTTCCCCCTTTTATAATGACACTGTCACATTGGCTTAGGGTCCACCCTAATGACCTCATTTTAAATTGATTACCTCTGTAAAGACTATCTCCAAAGAAGGTTATATTTTCAAGTACTGGAGGTTAAGACTTCAATGTATTAATTTGAGGGGGATGCAATTCAACCCATAACCTTCTGTCTTTTGCCCTCCATATCCTTCTCACGTGTAAAATATATTCATCCCTCTCCAACATCCCCCAAATCTTAACCCTTGACAGCATCAACTCTAAGTCCAAAATCTCACTTAATATTACCTAAATCTGATATAGATGAGACAAGAGGTATGATTCATTCTGAGGCATTTCCTTTCCAGCTGTGAATCTAAGAGGCAGACACTAAGTTATATAAGTCAGGGGT
This sequence comes from Pteropus vampyrus, assembly GCF_000151845.1. NCBI lineage: Eukaryota > Metazoa > Chordata > Mammalia > Chiroptera > Pteropodidae > Pteropus > Pteropus vampyrus. The sequence goes on along the minus strand of NW_011889062.1, from coordinate 1,780,648 downwards.
CAGAGAGTATACGTTACTAAGATTAATAGGTTCAAGCATTGGCCCATAAGGAAGTCATGTTGTCTGATTTCTAGGTTAGATTTTGGGCAGTGACATAAACATCTTACTTTATTCCTCTCAAGACATTTATTATAAAATTGAAGATGGGGGGGAGAAGATACAGGAAACTATATTCTGAAAAGCCTGAAGATCTAGAAAAATCTTCCTGCAATGAAATGTGGAGTCTCAAAGGAGATGTGAATCTCTAATCAAAGGCTAGATGACAAAATTATGGAGGGTTTTAGATGCAGAGTATATTTTTACATTGAATAGAAGAAATGATCATGTAATTGTAAAGTACCTAAAACCTCAAAATCTAACTCACAGCCCTTTCTAAGCAACACAATTTCTTACAGAAAGCACCAAAACTACCTAATATACAATTTTGCCCACATAATCACCATGAAAGCATTTATGTAATCAAAAGCAACCTCTGGGAATGGAAACTGGAATATGGAAGTGAAACTCAAGAAAGATTTCATCATTGCACAAACAATTTCAAATTAAGCACTAATCAGAGGGGAAAATTAGGTTTATTCACAGGGGCCACTCAAAATAACCCTCTTAATAATGTAGAAATTGGCTGTAGCTAAAGTCCCACAAGTCTAGACACAAATACATTTAAAATACAGCAAAGCCAGTCAATATAAAATGTAGCAAATACAAGAAGTCAATGGAAAATAGATTTCCCAGTTATGAGAAACACGTTTCCAGGATTGTAAGCAAACTGCTCAGGAAAAAAATATATGTGATTTAGCAGAATTTCAGACTTACAAGAAGTGTCTTTGCTTTTATTAGTGTCCTGGTCTTGAAATGTCATTTCATATTTCCCTTTCTTTAATCAGGACAGATGCTGACCAAAACCAAAAGGGTCACTGAGGTCACATTTGTCAAAGGTGGAAAAGAAAGAGAGAGAGAGAGAGAGAGAGAGAGAGAGAGAGAGAGAGAGAGAGAGAGAGAAAGAAAGAAAGAAAGAAAGAAAGAAAGAAAGAAAGAAAGAAAGAAAGAAAGAAAGAAAGAAAGAAAAGAAAGAAAGAAAAAGCAAGCCAAAATAAAGGAAAAAAGAAGGGCGTAAAATAGTAGCCAGTCTACCTGGGGCATGCTAAACTCACTTGAAGATGAATTCACGTAGACTCTTAAGAGTATACATAGAAATTAACAAACTGCTTCTTTCCACTTTCTGTTGCCTCCAGGCCCACACTAAATCCTGAAATACAAACATCTGTGGCTGATTCAAGCACGGGTTTTATGGTGAGAGGCCTAGCTTCCGGGAGCAGATACTCAGAGGCAGAACTGTGACTAAGATCATTGCTAGTAGCATTAACACTCAACATGGGTATTATGACTCTCTTCTCCTTTTTTATCTTCCCGCTGCTGCCTCACTACTTCTTTTTTCACTCCTCCTTTCACTCCTCCTTTCATGCCTCCCTGGCTCAAGACCCTTGTACTAACATTGTTTATTCCTGCAGACGGCCAAAGAGGTTGCTGACCTCTGCCTTTGCTCATGAAATTTTCAAACACACCTGCTCCCATGCCTTGCAAATGAGCCCTATCTCAACCTCCAGTCACACCAGGGTGCCCTGCAGTCACTAGCTGGAGAATATCTGGTCTCCAGGCAACCAGAGAGGTACATTCTGTCTTCAGAAAAGATACTAAGTATTCTCTTGCCCTGAAAGCTCTCAAAGTTGAGGAGAAGGGGTCAGAAGAGATTCAAACCAAACTTTATAAGCTAGACTAACTTTCCCTATTGATGAGTCATTCTAGAAAAAAGAAAGAGAGTAGCCAAAGAGGATATCAGCTCTCAGTCATCAACACATGACTAACACAGAAATATTGGAGATAAATAATTGGCCTAGAGCAGCACTGGCCAATTTGATACCAATTAGCCACATGGGGTTATTCAAATTTAAATTAATTTTAATTGAATTAAATTGAATTCCATTCCTCAGCCACAATTGCCATATTTCAAGTACTCAGTAGCCCAATGTAGCTGGTGGCTACTGCATCGGAAGGTGAAAATATAGAACATTTCCAGCAGCACAGAGAGTTCTATTGGACAGTACTGAAAAGGCCTGCAGATGCAAAGAAAGAAATGCAGAGAAAGATAGGGATAGAAATAGAGACAGAGTCAGAAAGACAAAGAGATAGAAAGATGAGATAAGAAACAGAAGACAAAGACTGAGAAAGACAAAGATCAACAAAGAGGAAAGAAAATAATAATTAAAAGAGAATGAAACTGTAGATCTGAGATTGACACTTTTTCCTCCAGGCTCTGGACACTCCGAGAATCATGTGAATAACATGATAAGAGGAGCACACTCTCCTAAACATTTAATTTTAAGAGGTCGTCTTGGCTCTAAGCAAAATAAGTATGGAGACCTTCTATATAGCTTAAAGTTCTTTCAGGCAATTAGTTGCTTTAACCTGAATCTACTCATTTTAATTTAGATGTTTTCTTGCAGCCTACTAGTAAGCATACTGTATCACTCCCTCACCTGCTCCTTTCTCTAAATCTAGGAATGTCACTATGGCAAGGAGGCTGGAACAACATATGTATTAGAAGTGAAGAGCATCACTGAGAATTTAGAGACTGTGTCTGGTTTGGAAGAACCCAAAGGAATTTCAAGAAAAGTAATCAGAGTGAGTAGGAAAGGATACATAATGCAAAGTGTTCCCTCCAGGAACTTTACTTCAACAAGAACAAGAGCATTTCCCTGAAGGACCTGAATAATGTCAAATATAACTGTTCGCCATGCTTCTCCAAGGCACCAAAGGGCTTTTAAGCCACACATTGGTTTGGGTTTAACAATGGATTCAAAATAGGAACTATAAATTTGTTTTCTGCCTTTCTAAATATGCAATGAGAATCAGCAGACAATATTAGGGCTGTGTGGTCTGACCAGGATATCTGCTTATAAATCAATGAGAAGTTTGTTAAAAAAAAAAAAAAAAAGTCAGAGGTTTCAGCCTTTTTGACCCTCTATTTCATGTGGCGAACCACAAAACCAATCCAGAGCAAAACTTCTGGCAGCCTCTGAAAATATTTACAGAAGACTTTCATGGAATGTAGGCTTATCTTATGAATAAACGATAATAATAAAGATTTAATTTTCATTTATAATCTCTTGGAATTAATGAGCCTATGTCTTAGCCATTTCCTTAGAGGGAAGAACAGGTCAAAGCACGAATATCTAAGAAGACAGAGAAAACCATCCCTATTGTCCCCAGACACTGTTGTAAGGGGAATTAGTTTGAAAGCTCTTCCACGCTTCACCTCTCTGTACCTCCACTTCCAAAACACCATTTTTGCATCAATTTATCCCCTCTCTATAACTTTCAAAAGAGGAGCCCTGTGACCCCCATTTGCCAACAGAAACTTCTTGCTACAGACATTCCTAATATTCTTAGACAAAATGATTTGTTCCATTTCTCCCTATTTTTGGATCCTAATCACTTAACACCTTCAAAGAAGATTGCTCCAATGCTGAATATCCAGGCCAGAATAGTGAGATTAGAGTAGGATTCTGCAGCCACACTTCCTAGATGTGAATTCTTTGCTCTACCTTTCATGTGTGTTAGTAAGTTATTTAATCTCTCCGAACTTCAGGCTCTTACATAAAAAAGAGAATTAAGATTGAATGAGTTAATATTTCTAAAGTACTTAGAACAGTGCTGAGAGATAGGTGGTAGACAGATGATAGATAGATGATAGATAGATGATAGATAGATAGATAGATAGATAGATAGATAGATAGATAGATAGATAGATATATATTTTGGAAGTAGTTAGGGAGCATAGTCAAAGTCTGGCATTTATGTTTCATTCATTCATCTTATGAATAAAAGGTACTAAGGATACAAAGATAGCTAAGACATAATCCATGCACTTAGGCAACTCAAAGTTTAATGGGAGACAGACATGTATAATACATTATAATCGCTGTGGTAGAGTCAGATACTAATTGCTTTAGGAGTACAGAGGAAGAAGTAATTAATTCTCCCTGAGGATTTAGGGGAAGATTCATGGACAAACCTGTGCTGCTATGCAGTTTCACTACACATCCAAAAGCTACTGGGAGTAATGTCAAGGGCAGATGAGGGAAGACCAGACACAACATGCCTATGGAGGACCTCTCTCCTAGTATAGTCCCCACACACGTTTATTTATACATACTTACCCTTTGCAACTGAACCAATCCTTTGCTTTGCTTTTGCCATCAACATTTGAAGAATTAAACCTTCTCTCCAGGGTTATTACTTTCACAGCAGACTTCATTTTGAGCAGTGAATTGTTACAACCATAAGGAGCCAGACACTTTAGGTATATGCACACTTATATATACAAATGGGTATATACATGCATGTAAGTATGTATACATATATGTATATTAAGTAAATAATATAGATATAGATATATACATATACTAAGTAAATATACATACATAAATATTAAGCACCTAAGTGGGTAGCTCTTTGTTAGGGCTCAAAGGATAAATATAAATAAGAGGCCATAAAAAGTTTGCAATGTAGTGAAAGATACAGCATGCCATCCCATAGGTACTGCTAGCAAAGGGGAAAAGGGGGTATTTGTAATATTGTCTTTAGTTCAAGCCACTGCTGGGAAAGTTGGAAAATATGAGATATTCAATATTCACCATTTGCAAACACTGTTACCACCAAGTAGCAAATTAGAAGGTAAATAGAAAAAAAACCAAACTACTAGATATTGCATATTTATTATGTACATCCTGTGACCATGAGGAAGCCATATTCTTGCAGCAATCTCTCACTCAAGATCTATGCTGTCTTCCCAGCCATATGGGCCAGAATAGTTTTTCATAGGGTTGATGAGCATAGAAAAGGAGTCCTAGTTTGGAGATCAGGAAGTCCACAGTCTAACTCAAATATGGCTACAAAACTAGTTGAGTGCCTTCAGCCATGTTACATCTTCTTATTTCTCCACCTAAAAATGAAGTAATCAATAAAATAGCTTCCAATTCTGATGTTATCCTGAAGAGAGGCACAACCATTGCTGGGAGTGGCACCCAAACTGCATTGTCTTTGCTTCTGTGTTTCTCTTTTTCCCCAAAGTATTGCATAGCCAAAGAATTTAAACTACAGATCACTTTGGCAATGAAGACAGTCATCTTGGACTTCTAAATGTTGGCCAACACAAAATCTCTTTATGTTATTTTCGAATGAATTTCACCTGTGAGAAGGACATGAAATTTGGGGGTCCAAAGAGAAGAATACTACATGCTGAATGAAATCCCTTCCAAATTGATATTTCAAAGTCCCAGAATGTAACTACACTTGGAGATAAAGTCTTTAAAAAGGTAATTAAGTTAAAATAAGGCCATTAGTGTGAGGCACTAATCCAATATGACTGGTGTCTCTAGAAGAAGAGAGAGAGACACCATGAAATGCACACAGCGAAAAGGTCATGTGAGGACACAATGAGCAGGTCGCCATCTGCAAC
>NW_011889062.1:1754725-1775080 GCF_000151845.1 Pteropus vampyrus | reverse complement strand
ATTATGTACATCCTGTGACCATGAGGAAGCCATATTCTTGCAGCAATCTCTCACTCAAGATCTATGCTGTCTTCCCAGCCATATGGGCCAGAATAGTTTTTCATAGGGCTCATGAGCATAGAAAAGGAGTCCTAGTTTGGAGATCAGGAAGTCCACAGTCTAACTCAAATATGGCTACAAAACTAGTTGAGTGCCTTCAGCCATGTTACATCTTCTTATTTCTCCACCTAAAAATGAAGTAATCAATAAAATAGCTTCCAATTCTGATGTTATCCTGAAGAGAGGCACAACCATTGCTGGGAGTGGCACCCAAACTGCATTGTCTTTGCTTCTGTGTTTCTCTTTTTCCCCAAAGTATTGCATAGCCAAAGAATTTAAACTACAGATCACTTTGGCAATGAAGACAGTCATCTTGGACTTCTAAATGTTGGCCAACACAAAATCTCTTTATGTTATTTTCGAATGAATTTCACCTGTGAGAAGGACATGAAATTTGGGGGTCCAAAGAGAAGAATACTACATGCTGAATGAAATCCCTTCCAAATTGATATTTCAAAGTCCCAGAATGTAACTACACTTGGAGATAAAGTCTTTAAAAAGGTAATTAAGTTAAAATAAGGCCATTAGTGTGAGGCACTAATCCAATATGACTGGTGTCTCTAGAAGAAGAGAGAGAGACACCATGAAATGCACACAGCGAAAAGGTCATGTGAGGACACAATGAGCAGGTCGCCATCTGCAACTCAAAGATGGGGGCCTCAGGAGAAACCAAACATGCCAACACCTTGATCTTGGAATTGCAACCTTCAGAACTGCAAGAAAGTAAATTTCTGATGTTTAAGCCACCAACTCTGTGGTATTTTGTTATGATACCTTAGCAAACTGAGATAGTAAGCAGTTAAAGAATAAAAAGGAATTAATGTCTTCTGAATCACATATTCTTTAAACAGCATGATTCTGTGTAATTACATATCTCGCAAATTACCAAGAAGCCCAGAAGGTAGGAATCCGCAAATAAATGATTTCGGAATATAGAATGATTCACCCACCTACCATTTGCATTTGAAATTATTTTCTTGCCTTCGTAGAGATAGACACCGCATCAGGAATTCTAGCAATCACTTTTGAGAGACCTACATAAACATCTCCCAAACGTATAAATTCTTCTAGACACAGGAACCAGCGGCTTTGTAAGCTACTCTGAACTGAAGAAAAACATTATATCAGAAGATGATCTTATTCGGTGCTTTGAAATCCCCTAGGAAAAGCTGTCCTCCGCAAGTACAGCTTTTTTTCCTGCTGGCAAACTTCGTCTTAGGAAGTTTTATTCAGACCATCTGAGCTAAAGTACAGTTGTGACTTGATTGATACTTACTTCCAAGTGGAAACCACTGCAAAGTTTCTTTTGCATTGATTAGTGTCTTCCAGCTGCCGAAAAACCCACAATGAATTCACAGTGCATTAGAGATCCCATCGGGGGGTTATTTATGGGTGAGGAACATGCTTATCGCCACCTCTATTGTGCTATCTATATGCCAAAGGCTCAGAGACTTATTATAGAGCCCTACTTGGGCATTATTCCCACCCAGAGTGAATGACTGTTTCTGATTAGTCTTAAATTAGTTTCTCTGCAATTTATTTTTTACATAGGAAGCATTCATTTGCTTTCTTATAAATAAGAGTTTACACTTATCCATCACCATGTCTTGACATAAATCTGAACAGAGCTGCCTGTGGGCCTGAGCTACAGCTTAGTCACCAGCATTAACAAGTGACCCAATATGCTCATCACTGAGGTGTGAACTCAATCAGTCTCTTATCTGGCTCTACCACTGAAATAAATAAATAAGCACACTGCTAAAAAAATAAATGGAGCTATATCTTATTCAAAATGTTATCTGCATCTGCTGAGGAAGAATTCAAGACAATCAGCTCTGTTGTGGAGTTGTTCTATGGTGTTAAAAATTGTAGGGCACTCTGCCTGAGGAGACAATGCAGTACAGAACCAAGACCCCTGTATCTGATTAGAATTTACACAATATGAAGTAAATGGTGAACTCTTGGATTCTTAGCTAGGCAGCAGGTCTAAGTTTTATCATGGACATGGTGATTTTTATAAATAGGTGAAATAAAAATGCAGGGAAAAAAATATGAAACTGAATTAAACTGAATATTTGCTCTCTGAAAGAAGTTATTCTATTTCCCCCAAACCAGTACGTGCAGCTTAGTCTGTGAGTGTTTCTGAGTAATCAATAATCAAAGGTATTCTATGTCAAAAGCTTTGGAAATAACAAGAGAGAAGAAGATGGGTAGAAGAAAATAAATAGAGAAATAGAGGATCCAATTCTATTTTTAAATGATTCTCAAAGGCAGCTTTACCTAATGGGGGTTGAATGCCATGTCAAAAGAAAAAAAAAGTGGAAAAAAATAACAATAACAACAAAAGCATACAAAAAAAATTTCTTTGACAATTTTCTAAAACATACAGCTTTTCCCACTACCTTCTCTTTGAAACAGCTATTATAGAGTGTTTCTGAGTATACACATGCAATCTAGTGAACACATTTTAGTTATTCTGTGTCTTTTATTTCTGTTGCACTTGGGGCTGCACAGATATCCCTCCAGGTTAATATCTCACTGTCAAGGATGGTGCCCCATAGGGAAGTTCAGTCGCTTCCTTCACAAGTTCTTTCAGATCCTACCCCTCACTGTCAAAATTCTGGCATTTTCTATTGGTTTTTCATTCCCTTTTATGTATCCTTTCTTTATTGTTTTTTTTTTTTTTCCTTCTTCTTCTTTATATGTTTTCCCTCTCTCTCCTCCTGCTGTTCTTATTATCTCTAGTCTCCCAGGTTCTCAGCTGTAGTTTTCTTTGTCTTCTCTGTTTGACTGGTAGCTTCTTTGACTCCATCTCAGTATCTCTAGAATTCCCTTTCAGCATTTGTTTTCCCTCTAATCAATGTCTTTCTTGTTTAAAGCTACAGTGGTCTTCAGTTTGTCCTGTGGGCTATTTGCGTTATTGTGACAAGCAGGATGAATTTTCTTCTGTTTTTCCAGCAGACCTAAAGTGCTGCCATCCATCAAACTGGAGATGATTTCATATATTTAAGATGTCAGGGGCCAGAATGATACTAAATAAACAGTACTTTACTGAAAAGTCTCAATGAGATTACCCTTATTCTCCGTGGAGCCCCTATCCCTGGCTAGCAGTATCTGCCAACAGACAGATCAGATATTGATCAACTTCATTGTCACTAACTTTAAATTCTCAAGTATTCATGTGGATCTGCCAATGTATTTCAAAATAGCAATAGAAAATATATAATATTTGCTTTTATGTAAACTAATTGAGCTACTTTTCAAGTGTCTATTCATAATGGGTGGGACTGAGAATTCTCTATAGACATGTGTAACATGAACTGACTTTATTCTCAAAATTATGCAGTATTGTTATGACTACTGAACACTCAAATAGCTGAGATGAGGTGTTTTATTTTATTTATTTATTTATTTATTTTTTGGTCAATTCCCAAGAGAATATTCATCTAGGTAAATAGTTTCTATAATATAATTTTGTTCTGAGTATCTCCATTTTTCTGAGGAAGTAGTCAAATCATTATCACTTATCAGTCAATAATCACAGTCCATGCCTCGATCTCTTTCTGAATTTTCCCTTTTGTCTGTGTCTGACCCTAAAACCCTCAAGCAAACTTCACCCCCAGAAGCAAGGGCACCAGGGAGAAGAAATTCTACCTGCATCACTAACAGCTCATTGATGATGACAGGCATCTCAGTTTTGGTCTGGTTCCATTTCATGACTTTCACCTCTCAAAGGTGAGCCACGCCATCTTTATGTGGACATCATGTAGCATGAGAAAACTCCAGTAAATCATCCATGTGGCATTTTCCTATTTACTGACCTCCACTTCTATAAATTCTGAAAGCCAAGAGGTAACTGGAATAGGCATCTCCCTCCATTCTTTCTTCATGTCCTCTTCACTGGAGTACACTAGTGAATCTCCAGCCTTTAGACAAGAAGCAGGCACTAGTGTCTATGGTCAAGTACTCCAAACTCGAAGAATATATGCCAAGTTCCCAGAAGGTCAATGCAAAATAAAAATGCAGGACAGCTTATTAAAAACTTAAGAACTTCAGGACAACTATCACAGAGTTTTAAACTAAGCTTCTTCTGAGTGCTGGAATCTGTGTGACCACACAGGTAGCAAACCAATAGTATCAGCTCTGCCAGTGCCCCACTTTCTATACTATCTAAGAGCTCCTCCAATTACTCACCCTAAGAATAACCTCTCATATGCTCCCCCCACAACCTTTTTATTTTATCTTTTTAGTAAAAAACTGGTTCATCCTCTCCTAAACTTGAAGTTCATCAGAGAATCTCAAATCATGAACTAAGTTTTCCTTGAACTTGGATCATGGGAATTAATAAAACTTGCTTTGAAAAAATGCACTCTTTATCTATGGTATATCTGAAAGATCTGGTGATTTGTCATTGCTGTTATTTGGTAAGCTAGATTCTCTCCATACTTCTTGGCTACCACTACAGTCTCAGGGACAAGGGAGAAGCAGATGCCATCTCAATAAGCAGTATGATATCAAGTGAATACCCCTACCATACGTCCAAAGAAAAAAGGAAGGGGACAGACCACCATTTCTATTCCAATGGTTATGGAACAAAAATTAATATTGAAGAAAGGAAGGGCAGGGCATAGCCATATATATGTTCTAATTTTCCCTTTTTGGGTTTTCTTTGGAAAGAAGGAAAAGAGCCTTTTGCATGTGAATGAAAAGGGGGTTTTGTAATAAATTAGTGACCAAAAGTAACCTACGGTGATATGATCATAAATTCCTAACTGGGCATGTCATGGTGGGTAGGCACAGCACAGACCTGTTTGGGATTTGAGAACATGATTGCTGTGTATGGCAATCTGACACATCCTAGTAAAGAGAGAAGAACACAGAAATGAGATGAAGAGGTAGTCCAATATGGCTTCTACGTGGTATAGACTCGAAGGAGAAAATAATATACATGCTAAAATGTGTCACTTCAGCATATGGATTATTTCAAGCTGAAAGCAACCAGGACTCAGCACACTAAGAAAAACATTTCTCTCCTTTAACTGTTTAAAAAAGGACTTAGGTGGGGGGCCTCAGAGAGAGAGCTATTACCAGAGATAATTTTGATCTGAATGACCTATCTATTATGGCAGGGCAAACATCTAATTACCAAATATTTGCTCTTCTTATTGTCCTGTGAATTGCCATCCCCTTGGAGGAGCCTGGGGCCCTGTCCCATTCCTTAGTTCGGAATGGCCTCTAAGCCTCAATTGCCTGATTTGCCTTTAGATCTCACATTTTATGGGCCTTCTCTATGAATGAAATTAAAAATTTGTTTTTCTCTTGTTAATCTGTCTTATGTTAATTTATTTATTAGACCAGCCCACACCTGGAAGGGTAGAAGGATAATTTTTCCTCCCTAACAGACTTTAAGTCAAGAGCCAAGAGACTTGTGTTGGGCCCAATAGGATGAGTGTGTGGGGGAAAAGTAGTGAGATGATCCTGTGGCAGAGTCTGTGAGTTGGACAGGCTAGGCCTTGCACCAGACAGATAACATAGAAAAGACTCACAGGGGTTTGCAGAAGCCCCAGGAGAATAAGAAAGGATAAATCAGTATGGTGGTGTCATTAGGCTCTGAACAAGGCAAGAATGACAAGAGCTGATTGTCCTCAGATGTCAGTAGTGGATGGCAACTATAGGGTAGGGGTAAAAAAAAATAATTTTACCTCTACCTCTCTGAGTTTTTGGCTGAAACCCCTGTAACAAAATACATATTAATAAGAGAAAAACAAACAGAAGTTTTAAAACACGTATACCCATGAACATACATGGGAGAAATCCTGTGAAAAATGAGTAACATCCCAAGGTAGCCTAAACAACCAGTTTAATATCATCATCAGCTAAAGACTGAAAGCTAAAAGAAAGTTGTAGAAAAGCCAGTCATAAGGAAGTGACCAGGAAAAGTATGCTAAACAAAAGTGTGACTGTTATACAGATTTAAATCAGTGACTTTTCCATTGACAAGATTCTCTTGTGATTTAAAGTACCCCTTCTCTTCCTGGTACAAAAAAGGGAGACACACTTACAAATGGAGATTTCTTTTATAAATGTACATATCCCTTACCAAAGGGTAACTTCTACTCTGTCTTCAGAGCTTCTCCAATATCTGTCGTTTCTCAAAATAATCAGCTCAAAATAATCCCTATGCCATAGAGGTATATTTTGGGGTGGCATATTCCACTATCCTTCATAACAGTGCCTCATGTACTAGATAAGGCCACTATCTTTCAGTGGGCACAGCCAATACCACACCCTAGGACTGGCACCAGGTCAGGAGGTCAACTTTTGCTACTTCTACAAGGTCATAAAGTCCTCTTCCCCAGTTGCTGTTTTAGCAAAAAGAAGAGAGTCAATATCTGAGACACTCACTGAGCATTTTTCCTAAAGAAACTGAGTTAGCCAAAAGAGGTACATTGGAGTAGCACTGATAGGCAGTTAAACTTTAAATAAGGTAAATGCTGAAATGAACAAAGGCTTGTTTAAATCAGCCTAGAAATGTTGCTAATTAGCCTTAGTGACAAGGTGCATTTGAACAAAGAACTAAGCAAGATGAGGGACTGAGACATGAGACTATGTAAGGAAGGAGTATTCCAAGGAAAGAAAAGAGCAAGGACAAAGGCCATGAAGTGGGAGAAATAACTGAAATGGTCAAGAAATAGCAAGGAGGCCAGGGTGACTGGAGTGGGCTGAGGAATGGGGTAAATAATAAGAGATAAGAACATAGAAATGATGAGAAAATCAGATCTCGAGAAGTCTTTTGAGCTATATGGACATTAGCTTTTATTCTGAGCGAAAAAGAACATTAGATGGTTGTCCCATAGGTATGACATGATCTGACTTCTATTTTAAAAGGATCACTTTAGACTGCAGGAGTTAAGTGAGGGAAGGAGCAAAGAGATGTTTTAAGAAGATTCTCCAATAATCCAAATGAGATACAATGGCATCTTGAACCCGAATAGTTATGGAGGAGTGAGAACGTTAATTTGGAGCATTTTAAGTTCCAGGTGCTGCACATGCATTCAGGTAGTGATACAAATCTGGGAAGTTTGCATCAGGAATTAAGGTCTGGAAATCTTCAGCTTCTAGATGCTAGTCTAAGCCATACGACTGGATGAGATCATCAAGGGATTGAGTATAAAGAGGGAAAATAAGACATCTAAGGATTAAGACCTGAAGTAATTCTCTATTTAGAGGCCAGGGAGATGAAGAGGAGCCAAGGAAACAAACGTATAACTGGAAAGTGGAAAGTAAGCCAGGTAAGTGTTAGTGTTTTGGAAACCAAGTAAAGAGATTTTCAAGCAGGAGAAATAGTATGATGTTAAATAATACTGATAGGTCTAATAAGATGAAGACTAAGGACTGATTGGATTTGGCTACATAGAAGCCATTGGTGAACTCACCAAAATCAATTTTGATGTAGTGACAAGGGTTCCTAACTAGAGGGGATTCAACAAAAAAATAGAGGAGAAAAATTGAAAATGGTAAGTATATACCACTCAAAATACTTTCTTGTAAAGAGTAGAGAAATGAGGTAAATGCTTGTTAGATAAGTGGAGTCAAGAATTGTTTTTATCTTCAACATCAGAGAAAGGTAGCACATTGTATGTTGGTGAGAATAATCCAGTAGAGGAAAGATTTTATAATGCAGAAGAGAGAGGGGAGAATTGCTTAACAGGATAAGAGGGGATGGCATGTATTACAAGTAGAGGAGTTGGCCATAAAAAGGAACCCAGACCATTTATTTCTATAACAGAGAAAAGGCAAGTTCTGACATGCTCACAGTTTTCCATTATCTCATAAGGTATAACAGGTATTGCAAATACTGTCATTTTAGTTATAAAGGTGAAGAAACTTACACATAGCGATTTTCAAAGGCCAAGGAGGCAATGAAGCATAGTAGCTTAGGGCACCAAGTCAAAGGGATGAGTCCAGCTTTGTCATTTTTTTTTCCCCCTCTTTAATTCCCCCACACCACCATCACTTCTACCTTTGACCTATGGATGTTGCCGTTTCCTCTTAAGAACTAGATATCTGAAGGCGGGGTGTGTCCTCCCACACGCTCGGGGCCTGCACCCGGGGCCTGGCGCCCCCAGGGCCTTGCGCACTCGGGAGGGCCTAGCACCACCGGCAGGCTTGGGGGGCCTGGTGCACCCGGGGCCTGGCCCACCCAGGGTATAGAGTATGGTCCGTGGCTCCACCTGGGGCACGAACCCAGGACCTTCTGCATGTAAAGCACACATGCTAACCACTACACTATGGGCCCATTCCCAGCTCTGGCATTCTAAGATCAAGTTTTTTAATCTTCAAAGTTATTGTGCGAATTAAGTTAGATGCTGAGAGAGCTAATAGTGAGGGAGAGACTAGTTGCAGTTGCTCAACATGATTCGTGTTCTCTCTTTCTTGGAACAGTGCTTTACCATATTTTCCAGCTGTGGTTGCATGGTTGCATATAGGTAGGGTCACGTGGCTGAGTTCTGTCCTTATGAATGTGACCAGAATGATAAACATCAGTCTCAGGCCTGGCTCACTCTAACTTCTATCACATTCTTTCCCTTTTCTGCTTCCCTCAGCCTTCTACTGGCAAAGGATGGATGCATTGGAGGATTTTGAGGTCCTTATCTACATCCTGGATTAGAATTTCTAATTTTTGTCCACTGTGCATAAGAAGCCATATCCCTTTCAGAGCATAAACCTGACTGTGCTAGTAAAGGAAGAGCAGAGTTAGATCTTGTCAGAAACTCAATCTATAAGCCATCTCATAGTTACCTTAAGCTGCAAACTCTGTTGCTTTGGCTCTCTCCTTTTAAGTTAAAATGTAACTGAAAATAAAGAATTGAAATTATGTATCGTTGAATAAATCAGATTATGAGTATTTGATCTATTGATGCAGAATATCTGGTGCTGTAAGATGATCACAACTAGATCACAAGAAATATTTCCAGCTATCATTCCTAAACTTGATGTGGACAGACAATCGTTGACATTTTTCAATTAGTAACATGATAATCTCTATCTTAAAACTTGCTTAATTTCTGCGATTCAAAAAGAATCTGTTTTCCTTTCTTACACCTTTCTGCTTGTTTAATTGGAACATAACATTAGGAAAAACTCTTTAATATTCAAGAAGTATATCTCAAATAGCATCATGTCATGAATATTCCCCACTGTAAAGTCGTACTTCTGCTTTGACCTTGTTGTCATTGTTTTGTTATATAAATTATTCATCCTGGTATGTCTTATAGATTAAATACTCTAGAAACAAATTAAAAAGCATCCCAATGGCTTAGAAATGTCAAGGAAGTCTTTTTTCCTCTGAATACCTCTTGTAGATGGGATAGTAAAAAAAATAATAATAACCCCACAAAATAGGCAAGGTGATTTGTTTAGAGATCAAATCACCAAGCGAAATGAACACCTCTCTTAAAAAAAAAAAAGCTTACAACCTACTTCTTATTGTTGAATACAGACAGGTGTATGCAACTTGCCCATCGATATGTGAAAAAATGAAAGGGATACTCTTTCTCTTGCTCCAACACCACAGGCTTTTTATAATCAGGACATGGAGACTTAAAAAGACACATATCCCCCAGAAGGTAGCCTGTTCAAGCTTCAGGTTCTCATTGAAGAGAGTTGCCAGGAAGCCAACAGAGTTCCTGAGCAGAGTTTTCCAACAATAGAATGGTCTGCTATGCTATGAGTCCTGGCTCCTAGAGGTTTGTGCCTAGAAGCTAGATGGCCAATCATGGCAGAAGGTATAAAAGGGTTCCTTAATTGAATCAAAGACCTATTCATTTATTACTTCAAAAAAACAACAACTACAACAAAAAACTCTCTATTAAGCAACTAATCTAAGGGTAGATACTGAGAATACAAGTATAAAAAGACAGTATCCCTTGAGAAGCTGCTGACATGTCCATAACGTTTTCTTTGTGCCAGAAGCTGTTCTGACTGAACAAGTCTTAACTTTACAGGTATTAACTCATCTACTTCTCACAAGAACCCTATGAAGTTGGTCTTACTATCATACTTATGTCATAGATGATAAACTGAGACCCGGAGAGATTAAGAAAACATGCCCAAGTCACATAGACAGCAAATGAGAAAGAGCTTGAACACAGGCACCCTGACTCCAGAGCTTGTGGTCCATGCCCTGCTTCCTCTTCCTCAGGCTCTGAGGCCCAGCAGTCTACCAGGGGCAACTAATTGAGAAAGCAGTAAGTACACTTTGATAAAGGTGCGGGTAAAGGCGTATACAAAGCACAGGAATACACATGGCTAGCAGGAATTTCCTGATTGCTTTTAAATCTTTATGTCTGATTTTAAGGTCAAACTGACTATAATAGAGAGAATACAGAGTTGATTTTTGACTTACGCATTTTGTTCCAAATTTATATGATAGCATTGTTCTTAGAGTGGGGCCTTTGCATCTGTGAAGAACGGTATCTGGCCTCTCCACTCCATAACACTACTCCTGTACTTTGCAAAAGCACATTATCATGCAAACATGCCATGAACACAGTTGCTGTCAAGCCAGCTCTCTTTTCCCCAATATCAGGAAGAATAAGCTTGTTAAGCTGTGACCTTAGGATGAAAAAAAAAAAATAATAGTTTTTTTGAATAGTTACTTTACCTTCTGGGTGTCACTTTCATATTAAAGTGAATTGATCTCAACCATTATGACCAGCCATATAGAAAATGACTTATCTACCAGTTGCTCTAACAAACTGATTCTCCTAAAATACAGTTGATTTTGGGGTTGATTATAACCTCAGCCTAACTTGAGAAGGCAATAATTGTAAAGCCCATCTAAAAATTTTTGTGCCTTCAGTAAATATTCCTAATATATTCATATTATATCTTTCTCTTTTGTAACCCCATTATACACCCTGATAAAGATCGATCTGCATTATTCAATTCTCCCAAAAGTTCCCTTCTCCTTAAAAATGGCTACTAGTAGTTCTGATTTTGAGATGCAGGCAACAGTTTGTTGGTCTTTTCGCTTCATAAATAAACCTCTCCATTTAAGAATAATAATTACCATGGTAACCCTAACAGCTTAGGAATCATTCAAGCATGCAGTTTCTAGGGAGAAAAAAAATCTCAGCATTTCTGAAGCTTGTTTAACCCTTCAAGATTCAGTGTCCATTTTTTTTATGGCAGAGTCAATTTAGTTTAACCTTTTTGTCAAAATAGATAAGGAACCTTTTCACCGGAGACATTAAAAAAGAGATGGAAATGAACAGAATGAAAAATAATATATTTAATAGTAACTTAATCTCACTTAAAGAAGTACAAGCCAAACACGGCATTTGAAATAGCATTTGGTTCAGACGCAGGCAGCACTCCTCACATCTCAGCTCTGAGACGAGGGGATAAGTAATGAATAGCGCAGTCAGTATACAGTCAATGGGGAGGTTGATACACTGAGCCACTCAGAGTCTCTTCTGCTTTTCCTCCTGTGGCATAAAACTGAAATCATGTAGGAAATGAACAACCTTGGTAGCATAATTTGGCTGTAACTGTATCTCATGAGTGGAAGTCGGAGGCTGGACCAGTTCTCATGGCTTCTCTGTCTGCCTCTTTCCTTTTACCTCACTCTGCCTAATGGTGTACTGCCTGCAGTAACAAATGTGAGAGCCAAATCAAAGCCTGAAACATTTGCTGCACGGGCAGTTTAATAGGCACAGAGACGAACCTCCTAGAAAAGTATAATTCCTACTGAATGAACTGAATTAGGTTTGCACAACCATATTAGAATATTAGAATATACTCTCAGCTAGTCTAATAGACTATGCACACGATCTTAAAAAATATCGAATATTTTTGCTAGCATTGCTTATTAGTGGTTGGCAGAAGAAATTCTTGTTCTGAATCTCTTTCCAGCAGAAACTGCATTCTGCCGGTACATTTGTAAAACCAGTTAAAATGATATCAGAAGAAGAAATGGAAAATTATACTGTCCACGCACAAGTGCATTCATCTTGTCTCCAAGTAAACCTAAGCTTGATTTATGAGCCTCCTTGCTTAATATCTTAGAAAATATTTTTTCTTATTTATTTTACTCCATTGTTTGCAATTTCATTATATAATTTAAATTGTATTTTCTGTGAACTGTATCGTTTATCTGGAGAATTTGTTCTGTCAGTAAGATTACTTCTTTTTGTGTGTTTATTAAAATTTTAATAAAAGTTTTACTAGTAGGCAAACAAGTAGTACTTTCAGAGAATTATTTAGTGTTCTTTATGTTGATGAAGATGTAGAAAGAAAAGGTAAAGGATGAAGGAATCTGATTTGAGCCCAGTATTCTAATAAAGTTTTGAAGATGATGATTAATATTATTATTATTATTTTATAAGCATTTCTTTCTTCTAGATATTCTCTCATGAAGAGAAAGAAAAGGGAAAATCTAAAAGAGAAATAGCCAGGCAATTTTTTTCCTTCATAATCCCTTTATCTTTCTATCAAATCTTGACGCTCATACAGGGCAATGAGCCTCTGAAAATAATGGTTTGTGGCCTTGATAACTGAAGGCAAGAAGCAATATAACCAGTGCTGGATCTCATGATGGGAATGAAATAAACTTCTGTCACTACTTTTTATCATCCTTCCCCATCCTTTCACACCTTCAAATCATTCTTCACTTTCCAGCCTTTAGCGTTGCACTTCATTATTTCTTTTTTTTTTCCCAAAGATATTGTGCCATGGTCTACAGCCAGCAGAAAAGCTTGCAGTGGTCTAAACAAGATTCTTTCTCAAAACTGCTTTAGCTGAGCTTTTGCATTCTTTGGTTTGAATCTGCGAAGCTTAAACAGAACTGAATTCATGAAACTGCCTACCGCAGTTTTAATCATGTTGAGATGAAGATGAAGATAAGAACAACTTCCCAAATGACCCAAAAGTCCCTTTGGGCTTCCTCCTTCTTGTCACCTCTCGTAGCATATTTATCTTTATTCATAAATATTATTGCCTTGGCTATCTTGAATGTAGTAAATTTAAGAGATTTTAAAGTATGAGAAGACATCGGATACTTTTTCGAAGTGTCTCCCGCAGGCCTCTACTGGAGAGGCATCATGAAAGATTATGCTTTCAGATCTCCTTTCCTTCTCCCTGCCATAGAGCCTAAACTTCCAACGATAGAGGTCCATTCTTGGATAGGATAGTCCTTTTTTACTGTATGTTTCCTCTTTTAAAATTCACCTGCTCCAGGGAGCAAAAGGGCATTAAGTTACTTATCTATAAGGTCTATGTGAATTACTGAATTTGAACTCATTTTCTTCCCTTAACATGTAGCTTAAACGGAGTATCAAGGGAATCGTATTTGTTATCAGATAAAATCAGAAAGGCTATTCTGGTTATTTTAGAGCATTGGACATTCTTAGGGGAAGGAATGGTTAGCTGCAAAAACTCCATGAGAACCATAGAGGGATTATGGAGATAATGTTTGCAAGCAAAGAGAAAAGAGGTCCAGAAAGGAGATGGGATATGAAATGGAATTAAAGAAGCTTACTTCTTCATTTTATTACCTAAGGCCATGGGATATACCAGGGTACTACATAAAGCCCCTGGGAATATAAATTTAAACTAAACCTCTTGTCTTGTGCCTTTTAAACCTTATAATCTAATCATCACATCTTTGAAATGTGTTCTAAATTATTAGGACCAAGAGATATACAGTTAGGTCTTAGGGTACAAATGTAAATATATATGTAACATGCATATGTACACAAATAAATTTTTATACAAAAATACATATAATAACTGCGTCATCAGATGGACATGGGGGTTTACCAACTTTTTCCTTTGCCTTCATCTAACTAGCTTCCCCCAAGTTAGAGACTGGATCATTCCAAAGTTTTCTGCAGCCAAAAAAAATAATAATAATTCAGTACTGTTCTGCTCTAGGATAATCATTTAACTTTTATCAATTGTGTATTGAAGGGATGAAGAAAGTACAATTGAAGTGAGTGAGGCAATGTTATACTAGAATATAAACTATTCCTTTTCACGATAACTAGAAATCTGCACTGTAATAATACAGCTAGAGAAAAATACGTTTTTTTAAAAAAGGTGAGAAACTGGGTGAGGGGTATGTGAGAATTCTGTACTATCTTTGCAATCTTTCTGTAAATCTAAAATTTTATCAAAATAAAAAGTTTTCTTAAGATAACAGAAAAGAAGAAGAAGATGGAGTAAGAGAAGTAGGAGGAGGAGAGAGAGACCACAATATTAAGATTGGGTAAAAAGTAAGGAAAGTTGGTAACTTTTAATGAGTTTCTACTCCCTGTCAGGCATTGAGCTAGATGCCTGATATTTTCTTGTGCATTAATTCTGACACTGTTTTTATGAGGTAGATATTATTATTCTCATTTTAAGATGGAGTACATTAGGATTCTGGAGGATAAAAATGTATCAAGATCACACAAATATGAAGCCGCCCAGCTAGAGT
The DNA here is from genome assembly GCF_000151845.1 of Pteropus vampyrus. Lineage (NCBI taxonomy): Eukaryota > Metazoa > Chordata > Mammalia > Chiroptera > Pteropodidae > Pteropus > Pteropus vampyrus. The sequence goes on along the minus strand of NW_011889062.1, from coordinate 1,760,499 downwards.
TTGACTCAATATGTCCTAGATTTAGAATCCTCTTTTAATATAACTTTGTGTGTCAATTATACCTCAGTTTGAAAAAATAATTCTCTGAGTTTTTCCTCAGGTTCACTTTCACCTCTCAATGCCTATGGTCTTCACTTTTGCCACACAACTATTTTACAGACAGGTATCCGATCAAACCTCCTATTCAGTTGACATGATTTTTTTGCTTTGACATAAAATCCGCTGTCCTTGTAATACACTCAGGTCTGTGTTTAACTTTGTAAAGCAATGAGTTCAAGAAACATCCAGCTGAGGTACCCAACACTCAGTGCTGTGGTAGTTGCATTTTATATCAAATAATCCTCTAATATTCTCTTTGACAAGTAGAATCCATACTCCCTCATGTTAAATTGTTAATGGCTTCCCTTGTGGTTGGCTTCTGGTTCTGATTTAATCATAATTTAGACCCTTCATTATATGTCAGTAAAGTCATCTCGAATAATATCATGCCCCTTTGCTAGAAGCCCTTGATGCGCCCAAGAAAGGAGGTGTATGCTCACATAAGGCTCTTGCTTTCTCTCTTGCTTTTTCATTCTTTTTCTCCCTTTTCCTAACCATTGGTTGTTACTATCTTGTCTGTCCATCTGCCTGTCTATATGTCTGTCTGTCTGTCTCTCTCTCTCTTCTTCCATTCTGCTTGTGATATTTCTATTGTTTCTTAAAACATACTCCAGGCAATTCTGTGATATATCTGTTATTTGTTGATAGATATTTCAAAAGGATGCATGTGATCTCAATCAAGATCTTCAGCTGCAATTGAATGATGCATTTCATTACAGATTTGTGAATCATTGTTCTGTAAATGTTAGCTATCTCAGCCTTTGGGAAAGGACAAAAATGTTTAGCACAATACCTTTTCCTCTGGTGCTTTAGGTAGTTATTTAATTATTTAATTAATTAATTTAGACAGTAACTTTATTTCAATTTGAGTATACAGATTTCTTCAGTTTTCATAACAAGCATCAATACTTTGGAATGACCTTCTATAAAATGCAGTACAGGAATTATTTATTTCTCTCAACATTCTCTCAACGGCTGAAGTTATCTACTCTTTATATCTCTTGGTAACTACTAGAGTTGACACAGGATACCCGAAAATTCAGTTTTTCTAAAACACAGGTTAACAGTGCTCTTCTCATATGTCTAAACCCATGATGCTGCACTTTGAGACAAAACAAAACAAGAGAAAATATAAAATTAAAGGAAAGTTTGCCCCTGCTTCTTTCAACCAGTCTGCTGGTGATGGTCAGGCATATTTGCCCCAACATGACCCCTCAAATCCATTTCCCACTGAAGTTTATGTTCTGGAGTTATTTATTTTCAATAGCAAGCCTAGAAGGAAGTAGGACAAGGCCACCATTACTTACTTCTATAGTTACAGTGACTATATAGCTGATCCTCCAAACCAGGATATTTTGACACTGAAACTGAAAACTATTAATAATACATACTAGGAAAACATGTATAAACTGGGATTATCCTAGGTAAACTGAGATGTATTGTTGTTTGGTATAATTATTTATAGTCTCCCCTAGTACTCTGAAAGTGTCTCCATTTGGGACAATTGATTGCATTAATGGTTCTCAAGCTTTTTGGTCACAACTCCTTAACCCTATTAAAAATTAATTAGGATCCCAAATAACTTTTGTTTATGTAGATTATATCTCTCAGCATCTACATGTTATAAATGTATAACATTTAAAAAATGTATTTATTAATTCATTTAGTAATAAAAATACAGAATATGTTTATATAAATAACGTTTTTACAAACTTTATTTTCTGAAAACAATCAGAAGGTGACATTGTTTTACATTTTTTGGAAATCTCTTTAATGTCTGGTCTAATAGAAGCCAGCTGGATTCTCATGTTTGCTTCGGGATTCAATCTGTTGTGATATCACATGTTTCATAGCTTCTGGAAAACTCTCATGAGAAAATGAGAGTGAAAAAAAAGCAAATAACATCTTAGTATTATAATGAAAATAATTTTGACATTATGGAATCCCTGGCTGCACTTTGAGATCTGCTGGATTATATCCTTTTTTTATTTATGGGCAGGAAGAGCTACTTCACAGACCTTTCCAAAACTGGAAAAAAAATACACATGCCTTTTCTTGTTGTTTTTCTCTGCCTAGAACACACACACACACACACACACACTCCTACCTCTGTGTTCTATTGGCCTCTTTCTTTATGTGGTTAACTTTAATGTGGTTTCTTAGAGAAAGTCAATCCTGAACTCTAGGAGACCAGTTCAGAGTCTTTGACTATTTTTTTTTTTTGAAGGAACACCATGCTTTCTTCATCATACTCTCTGTAATTTCATGTTTTTGCTGATGGAAATGTCTGTCTTCTTCACATACAGTAAATCGCAAAATGATGAAAACTAGGTCTCTCTCCTTCTGAACACAGCACTTTAAACCACTCGTCATCCTGACTTCTCTATCTATCCTTCTCAGTGTTGTGTTCCTACCACCAGAATAGTGCCTGACACAGAATAAAAGCTTAATAAATATTTCATGTTCAAATTATTTGTTGAATGAACCAATTAAGTATATACTTAACCTTCGTATTCTGAAAGCCAGGTCATCTGTTCATAATGGGACAGAGATGAGGCTACTGTTTGTGACACAATAAAACTAAATAAAACATAAATCTCATAATTTTAGTATCAGCTGTAATAAACACCGAGATACAGACCTAATTATAATAAGGACAAAGTAAAGGCAGACCAAAGATTGCAGAAATGATGAGATTTGGCTATTCCAAAAGCTTTTTATGAATATAAAGCAGCTTGGTTGCAGCACACACTTATTTCTTGTCTTATATTATTACATAGTGCTTCAGTAGCTCATCCTCAGGGAACTCTCTCTCTTCTGAATTTCTGTATTACCAAGTGTTTTAAATCTCTAAGGTCCTTTTCATATATTGCCCATATACTGTCATTATTTTTTGAATTCTGTCGTATCCTTTACTAGATGACAAATTTGAGAGCTAACACTTTGTTCTTTATTATTATTTCTCTCCCCACAATACCTATGTAGGACAACAATCTGCACATAGTAGGCACTGACATATAGGTATGCATAATGCAGATTATACATAAGTAGAACACCAGATTGCATCAAGTTTACCTTATTTTTAAAAAAGCAGACACAACAAAAAATTGTTATGTGGACTACACAAAAGTTTGAAAACAAAATAAAATCTATTCTTGGAATCCTGCCATATATCCTGACTGGTACCCTTTGTGATGAATTCCTAACCTTTAGCAAATTTGCTACCCATGGGTATTCATGAGGGAACAGAGCTCCAACTCCACAGTACATTCTCAGCCTCAGGGTTTAGCCCATCTCATCCTCTTTGAGTAATGGGTCCCTGTTCTTTTACTCAGACTTATAAATTCAGACAGCATCATAGGAGGCAGGTACAGCATATAAATCAAATAACACAGGCACGTGGGCCAAACTGAAAAATTATCATTGTCTCTTTGCACACTTCACAATGTCAGAGTGAGGATATGTCTAATTGTGTAGAAGCTTGAAACAGTTAACATGACTCATTAAGTACCTAGCTCTTTATGTGGGTTTCATTTAGGCACAAGAAAAGACTAATTTCATATGTTTCTGCACGCAACAATAAATTTATAGCCTAACTGCATAATATACAACATGTGATTCTGTTTGTTAGAAAATGGTGTTGGACTAGACATCCTCCAAGGTTTCTTCTAGTTCTAAAATTCTACAATTCAATGAGATAATACTTTAAATGTTTGCTATTGCTTAATAACAGTGGCCCTGAGAGCATTAAAAACAATTTTCTCTATTAAAAATAATAACATTTAGAGTTTCTCCATGTATTTCCACTCTTCAGAAAAAAAAAAAAAATGGTGATAAATGTCAGCAAAGAAAAGTGTTATCTCTACACTAACAGATTTTGAATGGTCTATATCAAAATAACTCCATATAAGTGTGGCACAGATAACTGATTTTCTATCAAAGACTCATGTTCCCATCTAATGTTTTACAGCTGTTACTGGGAACTAATTGCCCAGACCGTGTTTACGAGTCCAAGTTCTCCTTGCATCTATGTGGCCAATGGAATATAGCCATACCACTTTAGCCAGTGAAATCTGGGCACAAAAGATATATATCACTTCCAGGACTAGCCCATAAAAAACTCCCATATAAACCTTCATGCCCTCTTTTTGACACTCAGAGTAATCTCAGAAACCAAACAATGTAGATAAACAGAGCCTCCATCCGCCTGGGGCCCTGAATGATTTCATGGAGCAGAGCTACCTTCCCACAACCCACCCTATCCCCAACCACAAATGATTGAACTTTACATGAGTCAGAAATATGCTTCCAAGCTGCTAATATGTTAGAGTTTATTAGTTACACAGCAGCTACTACCACTGTAGCCAGTACAATTGTGTTTATATATTTCTTTCAAAACAAACCATAATAAAAAGTATGATTTTCTTTAGAATTTTTAAGAATGGTTTTTCCTTTCATAAATCTTGATATAGATGCATATTTTGAGAAACAAAAGGTGTGTTTTGTTTGAAGTATTAAACTTTATTTTAAGTGCCTTAGATACAGAGAATGATGTCATGCAGAAATAGGATTTCTACTATATCCACAATAATTTTTTTTTAAAAATTCCCTAGAAGGGTTAGACACAGAGTATGTTTTATGCATTTTAAAGTAATGAACATTTCCCTCCAAAATCTGTCATTTTAATTAAACAAACTGATTTTTCCATGTTGGTAAAAATGAAATTTGGGGTAACAATTCTGCTTGTCATTTCTGTTCTTCTGAAAGGTGAAAAATAACTTTTTGAATGCTCTATTTTTGACTAAAAATTTTTCCTAGGTGTCCATAATGCTGAGGTCCCTCTTCAATTCTATAACAGTTTGAATGCCTACACTGGTACCCACCACCCTTTTCTTCTCTGACTAGGTGGTCTTCAGCACACTTACATAGCTGTATCATTAGTTTTATTTTCTTGCCCTATTATTCTTACCCCAAATTTGTCCAAACAGGATTCAACTTCATGTTAGTACATTTGCTTGTAGAAAATTTTCTAAAGATATGATAGTTTTCTGTCTTTCTTCCTAACATGCCTGACTCTTTGGGATTTAGTACCTCTTCTGCTTTAGTTATTTCTATTACGGAATGGTACCAAGTCTCAATTTTACGTATGATCTTATAACCACTTTTTTACTTTATAATCTCAAATTCACCTTTTTTTGTTGTTATACTTTGTGCTGTAATTTATTGACATTAGAGTCACTAAATGTTTTCAGTCATGCCAATTATTTTCTCTTGTGATAACTTTATAATAGGATATATTGAATTATACAAATTCTTCAGAAAATTCATGGGAGATTTTGTCAAATGTTTAAAGAAATTAATTATTCTACAATATTTTTTCCTGACACATCAACCTACTATAGTTGTAACTCAAACTACTAAATTTGAGATTCTTCTATTATATCTTAGACTTAAATTATGTACTTTTATTACTAATAATCATCATAGCTTTTCTAAAAGTTATTTACTACCCAATTATATTAAACGTATGTGCCTGAGTTTCTACATATTTGCTTTTTAGATTTGAGTATTTGTCTATTTTCAATCTTGTGACACCAATGCCATTTTTCATTGCTGATTAGTTGTAGAGACTGTGAAATAATATGTAACTTCCAGGCATAAGTTGATCTCAGTTT
>NW_011889062.1:1725156-1753995 GCF_000151845.1 Pteropus vampyrus | reverse complement strand
GAGGGAGAGAAAGAAGGAAGGAAGGAAGGAAGGAAGGAAGGAAGGAAGGAAGGAAGGAAGGAAGGAAGGAAGGAAGGAAGGAAGGAAGGAAGCAAAGATAATATTTGTAATGCCAAAGGAGGAGAATCTTTGAAAATTCTCATGATCCTTGCCTGTGTTTTACTTGTATGCTTTTCCAAGTCAATCTCATTCCATGAACTGTTCACATAACAAAAGCATTATATGAGGTTATGCCTACAGCTATACATCCAAGAGTAAAGGTCAGTAAGCTTCAATTACACTTGTGTTTGATTAGCACCTACATGCATTTCATTTGCTTGCCTTTTTCAGTTTCAGTGAAACTTCTACTTCAAGAGGTTTACCTGCTTTCAGATCAAAACTTTGAAAAAGGTTGATGTTGTAAAGTTTCTGAGGAGAGCTTAAGGTCTTTAAATTTGATATCTTTCAAAGACTTTCCCGGGATCTAGAATTTCCCTTCAATGAGAAAGATATATCTCATAAACAGAGGAGTTTCCAACTTTATGGCTTGCTGTTTTTTAGAACTATATTATGTTCAAAAGCACATTTTGATTTTGGTTTTAGTTTTACATTTCAACCAAGATCACTGCTCTCTATAAGGCCACATACTCTGTGCAAGCTATTTCAAAGTGTTCATAGAAAAGAAGAAAGTCTTTCATACTTAAAAAAAAAAAAAAATTAATTCGTAAGGGAAAATGAATACTGACGCCTGTAGATACAATGACTACAAGAGAAGTGTTTCAGTTGTTGCTCCAGGCCATCATAAAATACCACTGGCCTTTGTGATCTTAGCAGTCTTGTTTTTCATTACTTCCTACTGCTGTTTACACACCTGTTTTCACTTGTTTTGTCATGCTGTTCAGAACAACAAAAATACATATTGCTTTTCTCATTTTTTCCAATACGTTAAATGGAGCTCTGTTTTAGCAATTCATATGAAAACAAGAATGACTTTTTACATTCCTTCCTGAACAGGGTCCTAAAGAAGCTCTAAGCTTGGCAATAATTTACTCAGTGATTACATATTAACTGTGAAAGCAGTATTAAAAATTTCTTTTCATTTCTGAAAAACAGACTGCTTCTAGGCTTGTAATTTATTTTAATTGAATGCTGAGAGAATTGCTGGCTGTAAAACAGAGGAAAACAGTTCATTTGGGTCTAAAAAAATGCATGCAGACCCAAATGCTTACAGGGGTCAGGCAGAGAATATAAATGAGTGAAGTGGACAAGACCGATTCAGCAGTAAGCTGGAGAGGCTCCGGCTTTACCCCAAGGGGTCCTCCTGCTGCTGAAGGCTGGCTAGCCAAAGGGTGCCCTAAGGGATTTCGGTTTCCAGATCTTCCTGTTTTTTAAAAAATGCCAGGAACCTGGGTTTTTAATTGAAACGTTCTGCTTTGCAAATGCTGTCAACCAACTCAAAATATTTTAAAACCTTTTGCACTCCTTTAAAAAAAGGGGGTGGGGGTGGGGCGTGGAGGGATGAAGGAGAAATACACATGAGGATAGATAGGGCCTGGACATAAACATTTCACAACCTGAGTTCTGGGTGAGCAAATGAGTTTTTCTCTAGGTAGCCATGATCTTTAGCTTTTTGTTATGACTTCATTCTCTTTCATTGTATCTTTTTTTACATTCTATTCCCTGGTGTGTTGCTATTGAAAGAGTTCAAGATAATTTTGAAACTAGGAGATTATATATAATTATTAAGAATATTATGTATTAATAATACATAAGTATATGTATATATGCATAAATACTTTTAGAGGCCTAAGAAGAGAGGAAAGCAACTATTTACTTTTTTAGAAATCTTTAAATAAGAAAATTGCCAGAACCTCTAAAAGGTAGTGATATTCAGGAGAACGTGAGCATAAAGTTCAGCACATTCCATCATGTTGCACTACAGCCATCAAATCTGAGTGTGTGTGGATCTGTGTATTTTTTTATAGTAGTAACCTTACAGCATTGGATATGCTCTGATTAGTTTGCATTGTACCATGGCAGTTTATTCCATTATGGAATTCAAAATAGCTTCTGTATTTTTTTTTCCTCTACCTTTTAAATCTCCATTTCAGAGATTTCCCAATTTTGTGATGGTGGCATTATTTTGCAGATGTGTGAAAATTTTCACTGGGCCCAAATAGAATGACTAAATATTCATAACTCTAGTCGATTTTCATTCCTTCACCAGTATATGGTATTTACTATATGCCTCTTATACAAAAATGAATTACATTAAATTAACATATTAGAATTTTTCATATTCCTACATAATTTTTTTCTTTCTTTTCTCAAGACTTGAAAAAAATAAAATAAGAATAATAACATCAGTTAATTGGACGTCTATATTCCTGAGACTTATTAATTGGTTTTGGTTTAGTTGTTCAGATTGCAAAGCAACTGGTCCAATATGGTCAACTGAGTCCATAAAATAATCTTTGGAGAAAAATAATTATCCATGTCAGTTTTACTTGGCACCTATTAATTATTATATTCTGCTTCCCCTATTTAGGATAGTACAAGCACAACTTTATATATTAAATGACCAGCTGATAAGTAAAACATATCTATCAAATGATTTGTTTGTCTAAATTAGGTTAAACAACTTTTTCTATAAATTATTCAACTTTATCTCCTTTTTATGATATAGACAATATAGTTACCTCTAATTTTAAATACTAAATTTGGCCTAACTTGTAGACAAAATTCTTTTCCAATATATATTTATACTTATGTTTTAATTTTATTTGACTTTTCCCTTAGGCTTTTCTTTGGCTCATTTTTTTTTTCTTCTTAGATTCATATTACTTATGAGTTTTACAATTACTTTCTACTTAGTTACTGTAAAAAAAAAAGCCATTTAGTCCTTCTACCTCAACAAACAACAATTTAACTCAAATTGTTATTAATTCATATATCAACATTCAGAAGAAAATAGGCATAAATCTTCATTACTTTGAGTTAAGTGACAGTTTCTCAAATATGACAGCAAAAGTGATTAGAGGGAAAAAAGATAAATTGGACTTCATAAAAGCTTAAAACTTTCGTGCTACAAATGATACCATTAAGAAAGTGAAAAAATAACTCAGATTAAGAGAAAATATTTGCAAATCATATATCTAATAAGGAATTTGAATCCATAATATAGGAGAATATATAATACATAAAGAACTCCTACAACTCAATAATAAATTGATAAATATTCTAATTAAAAAATAGATAAAAGATTTGAAGAGATTTCTCCAGAGTAGATACACACATGGCCAATAAGACATGAAAAAATGCTCATCATTAGCCATTAGGAAAATAAAAATCAAATCCGCAATGAGATTCTATTTCACACTCACTAGGATATGGTAAGGATATGGAGAAACTGGGACCCTCATATATTGTTGGTGGAAATGTAAAAAGGTGCAGCCACTTTGAAAAACAGTTTGTTAGTTCCTCAAAGGGTTAAACATAGATTTACCATATAACCCAACAATTCCACTACTAGCAGTAAATCCAAGGGAAATGAAAATAGGGCCAACCAAAACCTTAGACAAATGATCATAATAGCCAAAAGTAGAAACAACCCAAATTTCCATCACTTGATTAGATGAAGAAAATTTTGTATATTCATACATTCATTCAATATACATAGTGTTGAACAGAAGTGGTGAAAGCAGATACATGTCATTTCTGAAACTTCGAGCAAAACCATTCATTCTTTCACCATAAATTATGTTGTTAGCTGTGCTTTTTTCATATGTGCTCTTTATCTGGTTGAAGTTCCCTCTATTCACAATTTGTTGAGCATTTTTATCATGTGAGAATGTTGAATATTGTTAAATCTTTTTTTCTGCATCTATCAACATGGTCATACAATTTTGGTCTTTTTTCTAGTAATATTACATTGAAGGTTTATCAGATGTCACACCAATCTTATATTCCTGTCACCTGCTCACTCATAGTGCTTAATCTTTCATGTATTAATGAACTTGGCTTGTTAATATTTTGTTGAGGATTTTTGCTTCTGTGTTTATAAGAAATATTGGTCTGTAGTTTTCTTTCATTGTAATATTGTGGTCCTGTTTTGTATTCAGAAAATACTAGACTAATGTAATGAATTAGAAAGTGTTTTCTCTTCTTTTATTTTTTAAAAGATTTTGTGAAGAATTGGTGTTAATATTTTAAATGTTTTGTAGAATTCACTAAAAAGGACCATCTGGGCCTGGACTTTTCAACTGGGAAGTTTTTGTTTTGTTTTATTTTGTTTGTTTGTTGTTTGTTTTAAGTCTAGTAACTATCTGACACTGTACAATGCTATTACAATATTATTGACTATATTCCCTGTGCTGTACACTACATCTCCATGACATTTATTTATAATTGAAAATTTAAAACTCTTATTCCCCTTCACCTTTTTTCTCCTTTAAAAACATTTTTTTAATTACAGTTGACATTCAATATTATTTTATATTACTTTTATGTGTACAGCATAGTGGTTAGATATTTACATGATTTATGAAGTGACCTTCTGATTAGTTTAGTACCCACTTGGTACTACACATAATTATTACAATATTATTGACTATATTCTGTATGCTATACTTCAATCCTCGTGACTATTTTGTAACTACCAATTTGTACTTCTTAATCTCTTCACCTTTTTCACCCAACCCCCCAACCCTCCTTCCAAATGGCAACCATCAGTTTGTTCTCTGTATCTATGAGTCTGTTTCTGTTTTGTTTGTTTATTTTGTTCTTTAGATTCCACATGTAAATGAGGTCACACGATATTTTTCTTTCTCTGTCTGACATATTTCACTTAGCAAAATACCCTCGTAGGTCCATCCAAGTTGTCCCAAATGGTAGGATTTCATATTTAATGGCTAAGTAATATTCTATTGTATAAGAATCACATTTTATCTATCAAATAGTCTATTGATAGACACTTGGGTTGCCTTATGGGAAGTTTTTAAATTACTAATTCAATTGTTTTATAGGTCTATTCAGATTTTCAATTCTTTTGAGCCAGTTTTAGTAATTTCTGTCATTCTAGAATTTTGTCTCTTTCATCCAGGTTATCTAATTTGTTGGCATACAGTTGTCTGTGTATTCTTTTATAATATTTTTTATTGAAAAGTTGGTTATGATGTCTCTCTTTTATTCCTGATTTTATTCATTCATTATTTTTTTGGAAGTCCAGCTAAAAGTTTGTCAATTGTGTTATCAAAAATATATATAGAGATAGATATATATCTATCTCTATATCTATCTATATCTATATCTATATCTATATATCAACTTTTGATTTAATCATTTTTTCCTAAAATTTTGTAGAAACTCTCCCAGAAAATCAAAATGAAAGAAATACTCTCAACTTATTCTATAAGACCAGCATTACTCCAATATCAAACACACAAATAATATTTTAAGAAAAGAAAATTTTTTACATAAACACATATGCAAACATTCTTAATAATTTAGCAAATAAATACAATAATATATAAAAAGATAATATATATTATGGTCAAATGTGATTTATCACAGGAGTAAATGGTAGGTTTTAAATTAGAAAAACAATCAATTTAATTCACCATATTAACAGATTAAAAAAGATAAAACATACGATCATCTCAATACGTGCAAAATAAGCTTTCGACGACATTCTAAATCTATTCCTAATAAACACCCTCAGTAAACTAGGAAGAGAAGAGAACTTGCTCAACCTGATAATTGAATAAAAAATCTATAGCTAATATCATAGTAAAAGGTGAAAGACTAAATGCTTTCACCTTGAAATCAGGACAAAGGCAAGAATGTCTGTTATTACTTCGGTTAAACATCGTACCTGATGTTCTAGTCAGTGTAATATAATATGGCAAGCCAAAGAAATAGAAAGCATCAAGATTGGAATGAAAGGTAAACTATCTTTTTTTCTCAGATGATATGATCTATATAGGAAATTCAATTGAATTTACAAAAAGAGCTATTGGAACTAATAAGAGAGTTTAACAAGACTGTACAATACAAGATCTATATACCAAAATCAATGGGAAATTGGAAATTAAATACCATTTAAAATAGTTTCAAAATATTAAATACTCAGGTAAAAATGTAATGAAGATTTATGAGACTTTTATGCTGAAAATGACAAAATACTGCTGAAGGAATTTAAAATAGACCTAAATAAATGGAGCATGTACTGTGTTCATTAATTAGAAAACTTAATATTATTAAAATGTTAAATCTCCCAGATTTGAGCTATAGATTCAACACTGGCCTAGTAAAATGACAACAGTCTTTTTTTAGATGCAGGCAAGCTTTTCTAAAACTTATATAGAAAAGCAAAAGAACTAAAATAGCCAAAACAACTTTGAGAAAGGAAAACAAAGTAGGAGAAGTTATATTACCTGACTCCATAAATTATTATAGTTACAATATCAAGAGAGGATGGTACTGACATAACATAGACAAATAAATAAAGGGAACTGAATAAAGTTCAAGTGCAGACCCACACTTATATTGTCAATTGACTCAAAAACGCTGCAAAAATGTTTCAGGAGGAAAGAGAATAGTGTTTTCATTAAATGATGTTAGAAAAATTAGATACAAAATACATACATATACATATACATATACAAAAATGAACTTTGAGTACTACTTCGCATCATATACAAAAACTAATTCAAAACAGATCATAGAAATAGAGGGAAGGCCTAAAATTATAAAATTTCTAGAATAAAACATAGGAGAAAATCTTTGTGACCTTGTGTTAGGAAATGATTTCTTAGATACCACACAAAAGCATAATTCATAAAAAGAAAAAATGAACTTCATCAAAATTAAGGACTTCTGTTTTCAAGGGAAAGCCTTGAGAGTAAAAAGACAAGTTTTAGACTGGGGAAATATATTTGAAAACCATATATCTGATAAAGGACTTATATAAGTAATATACAAAGCAACCCCAAAGCTCAATAATAAGAAACAATCCAATAAACATAGGCAAAACATATAAACAGTGCCAAAAAAGGTAAATTAATTGCAAATAAGCACATGAAAAATGCTCATTATTCATTAGGTAAATCCCAATTAAAAACCATAATGAGATACCTCTACACCCTATTAGAGTATTTAAAATTAAAAGGACTGACCATACCAAGTGTTGGCAAGGATATGGAGCAACTGGAGCTCATATATACTACCTATAAGCTCCTTGAGGGTAGTATCTGACTCCAGTTAAATTCAGTATCCCTATTAGCAACAAGTTCAATAAAATTTAATAGTAAAAAGTTTATAATTTGTTAATAACTAACCAATTCTGACAAAGTAGAACCAATTTATATGTCTAACCATAGTATTAAGATATAAATTCTCTAAGTCAAATGACATGTCTAAATCACTCTGCTGTTTATTGTAATCCTAATATATACAGATTTATATTTCTCAAAAATAAGAAATTATTAATGGATGCTTCTCAGTTCTATTTTCCCCTCAAATTCTATAATTTTTGCTGATGAACTTCTACTCCTTACAGCATTTTCCTATTTGGGAATGTTTATTTAAATGTGTAAATCCTTATGTAAAGAAAAAGACAAGCAGACACAACAAGAAAAATGTGAAAAACAAGCTCCCACCCCTAGCTTTCTTTATCATCTAAATTATAGGACAGAATCTTCCGGCCATTTCTCCCCTCATAGTTCCTACTTCAACTGGTTTTCATCCTATGCATTTGCCATAGGGAACTGGCTAACATACTCACCGTCACGAGTTTAATAATTTAGAGCATCTTCTAATTTTTACAGTGAGGATAAGAGTATCCTTTACTTAAACGTGGCTCATTTGTTGCTTTTAGGTTTATATCCCACATATAAGTGATACCATATGATTTTTAACTTTTTCCATCTGGCTCACTTTGCTTAGCATGATCATCTTGAGGTTCACCCATGTTGTCGCAAATGGCAATATTTCATCTCTTCTTGTGGCTGAGTAATATTCTATTGTAAACAATTCTGGTTCCTACCCACTTAGAGATTATAATCAGTTACTGATATGAGAGTAGACATTAAATTTGCTCTTCAGAATTGGAACATCAAGTATGAGGTATGGATTACAGAACTTCACCTAGCTGCCTGGCAGAAATAAAGCTCTTAAAATAATGGAAAGTATCAGTGAAAAATCACCAAGTAAATAATTGTAAAATGGGTTACTAATTTTTATCTATATTAGTTAAGAGACTAATATTTGAAATAAACCTTAGTAGATGATATGAAGTGAGAAGCAATAAATATAAAGCACATGCAGATTAACCTTCTTAAAAAGGTGAAGCATACCTATTCGTAGTAATATGATGCTTTTAAGAACAGGATAAAAAGATTTGTTGAATCCTGATATTCTGCATAGGGATAATTGATATATCAATGAAAGTTTCTGCTACTGTTCACATATAAATTCCCTGCAAAGCTTTTGTTGTTTTGGAAGAGTAGTAATCATACTTTTAAATGAGCTGCATCTATCTAAAGGGACAGAAACAATTAAATAATGTTAACCAATTATAATGAGTGAAAACATGCATAACTCCAGTTGAAACCACTTGTGTGCTAATGATTTCCACCATGGGGTAAATAGGTTGCTAACATTTTGCACATCTACTCTGCATATGTTACAGAAAATAGTTGTCAAGATGTCTAAGCTATTAAGACAGATTTGTGGTTCAAGGAGCCAAATTTGCGAATAGAGTGGTAGAGAATGTAGAAAACTGATTGCCTTAGAGACCACTCTGATGGGCAAACCCCTCAAGTTCAAAAACCTGCAGCTATTTAATCTCATGATGATAAATATAATGTTCCACTGAGCAGCTAAAAAGCCATATATGTGGCTCCAAATGTGAGAGACAAAAGACCTACTTGCTAACCTCTAAAAAATGAAAACTTTTAGTTTTAAAGAAAGAGACTTAAATGAGCTTAAATCAGTGAGTGAGAAAGAGGAAAAAGAAAAAAAGCAAAGTTAGAACATGAGAAGACTTGCCAAATTGAGATGCCTTTAGCTGAGCTTTCAGAACTCCTGACTCCTGACTTAGCACCAGGAAGGGTTAGGATTCAAGTGCAATTAACAGAGGTAGGAAGCGGGAGGGGCTAGCAGGTACTCATATTTAAATTGAGAATTAGATTAAATCCCCAAGCTCCTCAGGGAGAAGTGACAAAGATGTGTTTAAAATTTGCTAAACTCTTGGGAAGATAAAGTCCTTTGAAAAAGATAAAAGAAATATGATGGATGTATTTCTTCTTCCTTTTCCTCTAAGAAAAGGATGAGTGTGGTTTATTTCCTTTAATTATTATAGTCAGACTCTCTTGATTCACCTGGCCACAAATTGGCTTATCAGACAGGGACTATTAGTTGTGCATTAACATCAAGTTAGGCACTGTGTCAGTCTTCAATAAACTCAATGAATAATAACTTTACATTTGAACAGAGCTTTATAATTTGAAAAGTTTTTTGTTTTTTTTTGGTTTTTTTTACAATATTTTTTCTCTTTCCTTTGAAACCCTAGAGCAGGGGTTGGCAAATTACAGCCCGTGAACCAAATTTGCCCAGCCACCTGCTTTTATAAATAGTTATTGGGACACAGCCATGTTCATTCTTTTACATACCGTCTATGGCAGCTTTTGTGCTACAAAAGCAGAGTTGAGCAGTTACAGCAGAAACTGTATAGCTTGCAAAAACTAAAATATTTTTATCTGGCCCTTTATAGTAAAAGTTAGCTGAGTCTTGCCCTGTAGCTCGGTCTTGGTACCCTCTTGCTGGAGAATGGTCCCACTGAGTATGACTACTACATCCCTCTGGAATGCTCCCACTTTTACTCAGTCCTTCTTGGAATTTCTATAACCAATTCTTTATAACTTAATATCAATAATTCTTATCTCATATATAATAAGAAAGAGCTGTAAGCAGAAAAACAAAATACATTTTTGAGATTTGTGTGTAATCAGCTCTCTGGATTGGTGCCTTCTTAGAAATTAATTTTAAGGCATGTTCTAATTTCCCAGTCGGGTGAAAAAGACAGTAAGTTATACAAGAATTAAGAGAAAGGAACAACCCCTGAGGGCCCTGGTAGTTGAGCAAAGCTTGCGAAGTGAGGGGAACTTGGGCTAGACTTGGGAAGAAGAGAAGGATTTAGTTACGCAGGGAGAAGGGGACACTGAAGAACAATCACCACTGTAAATTTGATGAGGCACTAAAACTACAGCCTCCAGAAGGACATGGACTATCTTAATCCACTTTCCTTTTTTGTAATGAGTTAGCAGAGAACTCTTCCTTAGAATCATCTAGTTCATCTCAGGCTCTCCTATCACCAAACCATGATAGATCAGAATTTGCATCCTCTTCCCTGACCCCTGCTGAGTTCTGGTTGCGATAAGAAGGGGTGGGTGACCTGCAGTTCCTAGTGTTTTTGTCAGAATGCTCTACCCTCCACTGGCCAACAGCTCATAAGCTTCATTGGAATAATCTTTTCCTCCTTCTGTAGATGAAAAGTTTTCGTGTGAAGAGCAGAGGAACTCCTCCTTGTAAAAATTAAGAGTAACTAGTCTTAATCCATCAAGATGGATGTGCTGCTCAGTTGGCATATGAACTTCAAATTCACCTTCCATAGTATTCTTCGGGCTGCCAGATTCTATAATAATTTGCATGTCTTCTAGTTTATTTCTTTCAAGGTCAGTCATTAGTACACACTGGAAATGAACTCAGGGAATCTTGAAGAAGCCATTTAATTTAGAAGGAGTTTTTATGGTAATTATCATGTTGCACTTGAAGCAAGAATTGAAACTTTAATCTGTTTTAATATGCAGTGTAACTAAATCTATCTTCTTTGTTATCTTTGCTACATTAAAGAAATTCAACACATTTGACATGGAGGTGATGGGGGGAGGGTTGGTTAGAGTAAAGATGATTAGAAAGGAGAAACATGCTTAGGTGATACACTTAGCAGGTAAGGTTACAGAAGACTAAACATTAGTCCCAGGAAAGTTATTCAAGAAGGGGATAGAAGGTGGAAAGAAGTCAGAAGTAAAGATGGTAACCTTTGAGAATGGCTTGTAATCCTGCTTCTATTACCCACCATTGTGTGATCTTGCACATTTGTGACTATTATTATACCTTCAGAAAACAGATCACCTTAGGATCTTGGAGAACTTGTCACAGTTCCTAAACTAACTCAGATGTCTATGCCTGCTCTAGATATAATTGCAAATATGGCCAATTTTCTTTCATGAATTCAGGTATCTTTCTTTAATCAATTATAACTGAAAAGTTTTTAGTTGTGGCAATTTTGATGAAGTGTTAGTATTTTATTTTCCAACAAATAATTTTAAGCTTGTAGAATTTCAGACATTAGTAAACAGGTTAAGGACAGAGGAGGTCTCCTTATGATCTTTAAAATTGCACCATGATATTATTATGTAAAAAAGAGTCCTAATGGTTTACAGATAAACACTGAAGTATTTACAGGTGAACTGACACATGTCTGGGATTTACTTTAACATAATCCTTAAAGGAGGGAGGAGAAGTAGGTGGACACATAAAGGAAATAGTACTTGCCAAGTATTGATAATTATTAAAGTTTTTGACAGGTATCTGGGGATACATTTTACTATTCTATCTAGGTTTACATATGTTTGAAAATACTCATAATAAAGTTTTTCAAAATTGCCCCTTGCAGTGGATTGTACAGAAACATAAGGTAAAGCTTGTCCTCCAGATAAGCTTCTATACCCCTCCTGTCTTTATTGCACCTTATACATATTGATAGATTTAACTAATTAGAGGTGAATCAAACTTCAGGACTTAAAATTTATTGCCAAAGTTCCATGATGGCTTTTTGTCCAAAGTATTAGAGTCGAGACTCAACCAATCATGTTCATTTTTTTTTATGTGGACCTCAATAGCTAGCAGCAGCAGGAGTAATGTCCACCCAGAAATTGAAATTATTGAATTGGATGCTGGGCAATAAAAATCTCTGTCCATTAAAATGAAATATTAACTTGGCAGGCTTATTACTAGCAGTAATAATAGCAGCCATATGATCATTGTTTTTGTACTCTAATAGTGGCACGAACTTCTTAGGGACAGCTGAGACCCCATTAAACTACGCAGACTCTGTTGGTTTCGTGTACATCTTATGAAATTTCAAATTCTGGGGATGATTCCAGCTATAAAAACACCAGTCTGAACCCAGTTTACCAATTTTCTCGGGAGCCACAATTAGTCAAAACTCTCGTTCAGTGCCTTGGGGACCTAGCTATTATACTAAGATGACAGTAGGAACACTTTGTACATTAGCTCCTTTAAGGCAAAGTTTTTTCACTGGATGATTGTCTCTATCCTAATATTGAGGATGTTGCTGTCTCTTTATTTCTCCACCCATTGCCTCCCAAAGCACAGCTCAAGTTCTAATGTTTCTATTGAGCATCTATTGACAAATTCAGCCAATAATATTTTTGCATATTTATTCATTCAAAAAGCATTAGTATTTACACACACACACAGACAAACTATACACACATTAAGCACAGTGACATAATGTTCAATAACTACTTTTTTAACTGATTGAAATATACAGATTTTTTAGAAGAATAAAAAATAATGTTGCGACCAAAATTTACCATATAAAATCAGAATGTTATTTTTATCAAATAAATTCTGACTATATGTGGAATATCTTACTATGCCCTGTGTGGAAGCAAAGATAAATAAATAACTTCCTCTAAGAGTTTAATATATGGAGATCTAAGCAGATATGCATACTAATGTATTAAGTGAAGTCAATTCATGGAAGAGTTACAAACTAGGTAAACGGACAAATCCTTGGCCCCTTATTGCCAATTCTACTAATCTGATGAGTAGTAATGATGACGTACAATCAAATACCAGTCTCATCTGTTATTAGAAGACTAGGGAATGGCTATTGTAGAATCTGAATGAGTAGCTGTTTTGTCACTGATTCCCAGTCACCGTTTTGTTTTGTTTTGTTTTGTTTTGTTTTGTTTTGTTTTGTTTTCAATAAGCCATGTATTTAAATTTGTTAATCATGAAGCATAGCAGGGATCCTGGAAATGCTATATCATCACTTTATGTAAGTTTACGGTGTTCTTGCCAAGTGTGCAATAAAAAGTGAGTTCCTGATATAAAATTCGAATTTGTTCACCGTGACATTTAGTTAATAGTCTCAATTAATTGGTTAAGAAAACCTCTCCTATCTTCCAGAAGAGGTGAATACTTGAAAGATAAATTCCTTTGCACAGAATTTACTTAGAGCAGATCTCTATCTCCTTCTATTACTTTTAATGGAATTGCAGCTTACTTAGACTTGAAGATTTTTTTTCTAAAAATAAAATCTGAATGAAGTTTTTATCCATTCTATATTGAAGAACACTAGAAACCTACTAAAATTACTTTAAAAAAAAACAGGCTTTACCCATGTGATATCTGACTGTCCATTTCTATGTATAGAACCATAACTGGAAGTCGTTGGAGTTTGAGAAAAAAATTATAAAGGGAAAAAATTCAGTGAATTGTCTTAAAACAGATCTTGGGAGCTTTAATTTTTGAGCTAGAAATTCTTAAATAAAATTACTTGGTTTTACGACATCTAAATTCAAATTGCAGTTATGCACTAATATTCCGAGCAAAGAATGAATTTTCCACAAAATTCTAAAATCGTATTACTCCACAATTTTTACTTTGTGTATTTTCTTGCAAGGTGATCACAAAAAATTATCACTGAGAAAGCATTTCAGGACACCATAAGTTTTCTCAAAATTTTTATAACACCTTGATAACCAAATTATTTTTGACCTGTTAGTACAATTGGTTGCATTGAATTTTCTGATGCTCATCAAAAGATTGAGAAGCAAACTTGGGAGGCAAAGGTAGATGCTAGTGTAGGGAAGGTTGTTTGAACAAAAACTAATGTTACATTATTAGTGAAAATAATTCTCCTAAAAATAACTTTTACTTTTTTATGTAATTTCTGTAACTGGAGGGTCTGAAACAGGAGTGATGAATATTCAGATGACAAGGATGACTTGATAATTACCTGCTGTAGTGGATGCTGTAGTACACCTGCAAGATCCCCCTTTGGGACTGAGCTGCTCATTTCCAGCAGCTTCTGGGGAGTGTTACCCCTGACAGCTCATAGCTGAGCCCCTCCCCAGAAATGGCCCATGACTGAAAGCCTCATTATACCCATCCCTAGGGCTAGCCCTCCTTCTAGCCCATGACTAGTTAACATAGGAGGACAAAAGCCCAGGAAAATTACTTCAACTTGGAATCTGAAGAGCCGATTCCAATTTAAAATTTCCTCATGGAATTAACTGAGACCCTTATGTAACTTCATCACAATTCAAATTTTCTCTCTACCCAGTCCTACTCCCTTCACTCTTTTACAGGTGTTGTTCCAAGGAGCACCCCTTAATATATAGCTAAATGCAAACCTCCATCTCAGAGACTATTTCCAGAGAACCCAGCCTGAAACTGTTGGTTTGATTGCCCTGAGCAATCCTATTAAGGAAAATATAAAATAAGAGTTTGGAGTTGGATCACCTACCAGCAGGCTGGCAATAAAGAACAGTCACTACTTGTAAGTACGGTACTGACAGACCTTGGTATGAAGTGGGAATAATTGTCATGGTGGTGAACTAAAATGAGATTTTACAGGAATGAAATACACTGGCAGGTGCAAGATCTCAGTCATTTTAGAGGTTTCAGAAAGGTAGCAATTATGAAGATTTTTATATGAGCTCTATCGATGCATTGGAGAAAGATATGAAAGGCTGAAGGTGAATAATCACCAATTTAAAATAAAGTATGGAAGCAAGGTCCCTTCTTAATTAAAAATCAAGCTCACTAATATTTGTTTATAAATACTTATTTAACTATATTTAATGATATGGCAGAACTCCAGAGAGTATTGAATTTGTGACACTGTCAGATCTGCAATACTAGCTCATCATATAGTTGAAATAGAATTAGATCCCGAGATTGGGATGCTGACCCCTGATCAATAAACTTGAAAATCCTAATATCTGAAATTCCCCTGAACCCTTTGATCCTGAGAACTGGCCAACTCCTTTTTAAAGGTGGGTGCTCCTCCATTGCTTAAAGATATCTAGAGGCCTCTGCCTTGCAAGATAACATACTCCCTCATCCCCTGCTCCCAGGATCTGCCCCACCTTCCTTCTTGGATGGCAGTTCAGTAAGTAAGATCAAGTCACAACAAAACCCAATCAAAGATGTTCTAGGAAAGGAATATAGCCTGAAGGAGTTTCAGGACCTAACCAACATGTCCTGGAAGGATCTGTGAAAGTACATAAGATGAAACATAAAGTTCGATAAAGAGTTTATTGATATGGAAGCAAAACTCAATGCTCTGGCAAAGACCCTGGAAGATAATGCTAATTCATTGCTAAGCTGACTATTAAAATTTTGGAGAAAGCAATGTCTCACACTAAGTGATGAAGAAATCCCAGACAGTAGAAGCAGAGATTAAAACGCCCAAGGAAGAGGATATGGTTGAATGAATATATTATTGTATTAGTTTGCCATAACAAAATGCCAGACTGGGTAGCTTAAACAACAGAAATTTATCTCTCACAGTTGTAGAGGCTGTAAGTCCAAGATCAAGGTTTTGGCAGATTTAGTTTCTTCTGCGGCCTCTTGATTTGCTTTCTTGCTATGTCCTCACATGGTCTTTTCTCTGTGTGCACACACTCTTGTGTATCTGCACGTTTAAATTTCCTCTTTCTATAAGGAGACTGGTCAGATTGGATTAGAGCCCACCTTAATGGCCTCCTTTTAACTTGTTTACCTCTTTAAAGGCCATATCTCCAAATATAGTCATATTCTGAGATAATGGGGTTAGGGCTTCAACATATGAATTTGGGGGTGGAGGGGTGAGCGACACACAATTTAGCCCATAGCACTACGTAAAGCTGAAAACTTCAATGGCCAGATATATTCCAGGGAAGGGCCCAGAGGACACTCCTTTTACCAAAGCAATAATGAATGTGCTGGTAAGAAGGGTAGCTATACCGCTGAGTAACTCAGTGGCACCACATGTGAGCTTGAGCAGAGTCATTATTCAAGAGCAAGTTTGCCCAGCCCCCTCTGTTATCCAACCCCATTGCACTGCTGCCCCTTCTCATATCACAACTGTGGCGACATGGGGGGACCCTTATGACTAGCTGACAAAGGAAGAACACGTGAAAGCTGGAAAAAGAGCTGCTGCTGCTACATATTGGCCTCACTCTGAATATTCCTGAAAGACAGTGGTAAGAAAGAAACTTCACCTAATTATCTACTCTCTGTGGAAAGATAAGTAGCCTAAGATAAGAATACAAATGGAACCACGGGTAGTAACAAAGAGATTGCCTGGTTGGCCATAAACTTGAAAGGAGAAAGATTAGAATATTAGTTAGGTACAAGGAAGTAAAGACCTTACCACATTCCCAGAGAACCACTTGAAAGTTTTTATTTTTCTCATCCCCACCATTCCATACTGAGAGGGACCAGAGATCCTCATTCCAAGGGCAGGGGCCACTTCTGCCAGGAAACATTGCAAAAGTCCCATTAAGCTTTAAGCTACTCTGCCACCAATTCCTTTAGGTTCCTTGTGCCAAGAGGCCAGCAGGCAGGAAAAGAACCATCTTCCTAGAGAGAAGAAAAGATTATGTTTGCACTGAGATGATTGCTACTTTCTACACAATTTTAATTTTAAATGAACAAGTATAACAGCCACAGCCTCAGAAGAGCATGAAGACCAGTCATCAAAACCTGACAGCTGGGAGCCAGTGTCATATTGTAGGCAAAGGGAATCTAGAATAGGTGGAATAGGAGAGATGATGAATATCACTTGTAGTCACAAGATGAACTACCAGCTGTTGTGACAGAGACTTATTCTCTCTCTCTCTCTCTCTCTCTCTCTCTCTCTCTCTCTCTCTCTCTTTCCCTCTCTCTCTCTCTCTCTCTCATAATTTTCCCCAGAAAAAAAAAGAGACTAACCACGATCTCAGAATTCTGGAGGAGATATTCCTAGATTTGTTGAACTTATGTAAAGCAAGAGGATCTGAGCAACACAAGTAGTGAACTGTAGTTGAAGCTGTGATGTGTGCCACTTGGAACTTCCACTCCCCAAAATTGCTAAGACTGAA
This sequence comes from Pteropus vampyrus, assembly GCF_000151845.1. Classification (NCBI taxonomy): domain Eukaryota; kingdom Metazoa; phylum Chordata; class Mammalia; order Chiroptera; family Pteropodidae; genus Pteropus; species Pteropus vampyrus. The sequence goes on along the minus strand of NW_011889062.1, from coordinate 1,736,791 downwards.
GAGAGCTACCTTGCCCAGTATTATGCCCCACCCTAGGATCAACCTGCATCCACCTACTGACTGATGGGGAACTGCAAAGTCCTCCAGCCCCCTTGCCTCAATACAAGGCAATTTGAAGTATTTCTGAAGTCTTACACCTTCAAAGAGTTCCCTGAGATGGCTAAGTTCTCTGCTGCAACCACATCACAGCTCAGTATTTCCTTTTGCCAAATCCTATTCCCCTCACTCTATTATAGGTGTTATATCAGGAAGCACTTCTCAATAAATCTGTGTGCACAAATCTCCATCTCAATCTGTTTCAAGCAGTAAAACATTGCTAATCTCACTACTGTCTCAGTACTCCCACCACCACCAATACTACCTAAATGCTTACCAGTTACAAAAATATGATATTTATTTGTGGAGCTGAAAACTCTCAAAGTCATATGTGCTATTTGTTTTTATTATGTGGTTGCAATTACTTGATGATATCTAATATTTATTGAGCTCTAAGGTGTGCCAGCAAAAACTTTGCATACATTAAGTCAAATAATCCTCACAAAGGATTATTTCTATTACTAGTCCCTTTATACAGAGAAGGAGGCTGAGACATCATGAGGTTAAATAAATTACACCAAATTGCACAAGGTATAAATACAGCTGAGATTTTAACACGTGGACCGTTTGGCTCCAAAGCCCAAGCTTTTAGACCACTACCACTTTATTTCCTGTCTCTACTGTATGAAGGGACTTCATGAGTTGACAAAAAAAATTTTTGTAAATTTATTGTGATATTCCACTTGTATCTCTCTGATTTTGTTCTAGAAAGGCCAAGATATGAAAATGGGGTAGCCCCTTTTTTGGCATCGACTATATTCATCTTTCCAGACATTTTTTTCTTCATGAGAGCTCCATTCTTCTTTGGGATGCCTTTTTTGTTTGCCTGAACAACTCAGTCATGATGGTTACCTAGTGGTCTACCTATATGTCTATTCTGTGTACTGGTTGTGATTTAAAACTATCCAGTTATACTTTCACCTTTTAAGAAGCCCTATATATATTTCAGACTAAACCTACCTTAGCAAATTGGTAGCTTTTTGTTTCTCTCTTATAATTCTATGTGGGACCACAGTAACATCTTTGCAAATTAACATCTTTTTTAATTTAGCAAATTCGCCCGTGAAAGGTAAAGTGGGAAAGCAGATGCATATTATCAGAGGGATATTTGCAATTTTAACACATTCTTTGACCATCTTTTCTACTTTTCTTTGTAACCACTGGAAATTTCAACTGCCAGCCAGTGGTATAAACATAAGATAATTCTAGCATGTATATTTCCCAGAAAAAAATTGTGTGCCTTACTATAATTGCTATGAACCTACCAAAACCAGAATCCTTGCAGGTAATGTGGAGGAGAGCAGGGAGGCTTAAACTGCAACAGCCATAGTCCATAGACTCTACTAAAACCCAAAGTGACAGAAGAGGAAGGTAGTCCACACTCTGGCCAATTTTCAGTTGAATCTTTTCCTTCATACCACTGACTTCTGAGAAATAGATTGGATCTCAGGCCTGGATGATAAATTTTTGTGGTGCCTATTGTGAAAATGCTTTCTACCATCATAGGATCTGATAGCTGCCCTCCCTCCTGAAATGCATCACAGTCTGGTAGCACTCAGAGCTTTTAGCTTGTTAGTGCAAATCAACTTTTATTGCCTGCACTTGAGAGAAAAGGACAGTGAAATCGCACATCCATATATTATTTTGGCTATTTGTAAAAGGTTAAAAAATGAAGAATAGAGGATAAAACTGCAGCATTTTCTGAGAGCTAAAGAAATTATTTTGAAACACACAAGCACACACGCACGCACGAAGGCATGCACACAGCAGCTGCAAGTGGTTCCTGATAGTACACCCAAGACAAACTAAACGTTAGCTAAGTGATTTACTGTCAACAGGAGATGACATTTTGACATGCACTGTTTTTATGTGTTCCTATTTCCTGCATAAAATTTGTGGAACTTTTAAAGCTGATTGACTCCAGAAGCCTGCTTAGCTGCTCTGACCACTCAAACCCTGCAGACAGTAAGTGGCAAGGGGAGGTAAAGAATTACCAATAAATTGGGAGTTGAGAAGCAAGAGTGATGAGTCAGGCAAGTGTTGATATTAGAAACTTTGATTTGGGGGTTTATAAAGGTAACTGAATGTGACATACAGTCATCTGGATTCTGAAATGGGCGAGTGCAAGGATTACAGATGATAGCTTTTAGAGAAGGTCAAAATCTTTTAAATCTTTTATGGCTGAAGTTTCAAGGCAAAGTCAAAACTAGATTAGAAGATAATCAATACTCTAAGGCTTACCAAGAGGTTTAGAACATTTTACTCAGACTGCCTATCTTAGGAAATGGGTTTGGAAAACCACCGCAAGTAGGATCAGTAAAAGGGGCTTTTTTCCAGGGAGCAGAAATATATATTTTAAAAATACAGAATGGTCAGTCTTATAAAATATTGTCAGAAATGGTTATCTGCATATAATTTTGGCATTTCTGATGTACAAAAAATAAAAAGCTTTTATTTAGCCAATCTTTTGTCTTCACTAATTTTTTCACACAAATTAGAGGATTTTCGTAATTAGAAAATATATAATCTGATTGTTTTCTTCCAGCCTAAGATCTTGATGATATTTTGTGTAGGCTGTGGTTGGAGCAAATTGACAAGTGTGGTTCTTAAGTTGAGCCTTTAAGAGATTGTTGCAAAAAGTGTTTTTTAAACTAAGTCTGGCATATGCAAAAAAATTTTCTTAGTTTTCCATTGAAAATTAATTGTGAATATGTTTTATACCTAAAATGTCAGGCTTTAATCTATTTGTTCACAAATGTGTATTGAGCCTGCATCTGTATGCGTGAATGTTCCCTAAAGCTTCCTACAGTTTGCTAGGCCTTCTCCTTTCTCAAAATTCCTGCCCCGTTCTTGCTCTACCTCTCAGGTCATGATTCTACATTATACTTAAAAGATAAAATCTAAATGTCTACATTTTTCACTTCCATGCATCTGTATCCATCTTTACCTCATTATCTGTTATTGAAAAAATTCATGTGTCTGTTGAAGATCAAACTCCCTGCCTGCTCTAGCCTTCTCGCAGACTGCTACTCCATCAAACTCTTCCTCTGCCTCACCTTTCCCATTAGCAATGGATGTGCTTATTTTTACTATTCAAGGGGAACCCTCCTAGTCTCATATTCCCCTCCAGATATCCTCTTTTTTCTATTCAACTTTACAGAACGCATTTTCAAAAATTGTTTATATCTGCTGTCTCCACTACCTCACATCATTTTTACTCCTCATTTCACTCCAGTTTGGACTAAATCTCCCCTCACACACTCCACTGAAGTTATTTATACCAAGATTACCAACGATGTCCATGTCGTTAAGAAGAAAGCTTCTTTTCTCTTCTAACTTCATCTACCTGTCAGCAGTATTCAGTGGAGTAGACCACATCTTTTTTGAAATACAATCTTCCCTTGGCTTCTGGTACACTAGTCTCTCCTGGTTTGTCTCTGATATTTTTGACCTCACCTTCTCAGTTTGTTTTTCTTCCTAATGACTCCAGAACATGGCCCCAGATTCTCTACGTTTCTCTCAGTAGCCTTTTTCATCAGTGACCTCATCCATTCCTATGGTTTTAAACATCATATTTTAACTCCTGCCCAAAGTTTCCTTGAGCTCCAAACTCGAATATCCAACTACATCTTGACATCTTCCATGGAAAGGCTCACTATCATCTCCACCCAAACAGGCTTAAATGGATTTCTTGATTACTACCACTGATGTCCTTCCCAGCCTTCAATTTCTTGTACATAGGACCACCTACCCAGTTGTTCAAACAAGGAGTCTAGAAATCACTCTTGATGCCTCCCTCTGCATCATTTTACATATCCAATTATTAGCATATATTGACGCTTCTTCCAAAATATATTTAAAATCCATTTGCCTGCCCTGATCTCCACTCTCACTACCCTTAGTCCAATTTCCCATAATCTCTTGCCTGGACCAGTACAATTTTCCCCACTGTATCTCCCTGCCTGTACTCTTACTCTTCTAGAATTTATGCTTCTCACAACAGCCAGACCAATTGTTTTAAAAGTAAATCATCTCTCATTACTTCCCTGCTTATAAACTCCTCAATGACTTTCCACTGTACTTGAATAAAATCCAAATCCTTTACATGACTAGAGCTGTTTTCTCTATCTGCAAAGCTCTGTGTATCCCCAGTTCTTGTTCTTTAGACCTGGGCAATTGATACTCCCTCAGAGAAGATATCCCTCTCAACCTACGAAGATTTCTAAGTATCAGGGCTTTATTTATTTCATGGTACCCACTGCAACAATTTGTTTGTCTTCATTAGTTAGTGTCAAACTCCTGCGAGCAGAGACCATGATTGTTTTATTTATCAGTACATCATCCAGTGCCTACTTTGTGTTTGGAACATTTAGTAAGTCGATTATTATATTTCAATCAATGAAGGAAAGAATAAAAAAGAACCATGATTTCCAGCAAATTTACCAGTATTTGATTTAAATCACTCATTTTCAAATTTGGGAATACCTGGGCTTGGCAGTTTATTTGCTCTGATGGCATATTTCGATGAAAGAAGTGCTGAGTATAGTTCATGACCCCTGTCTTCAGTCCACAGTTCTTTCATTTATAACACAGGGTCATCCTATATACTATTACTTTCTAAATCTATTTAGTCAATTTAATTTATCAAAATGGTCATTCAATTTCCTCTCTTAAAACAAACCTCAATTTCACTTGCAATTTTAGTTTCAAGTAAAGTATAAGCACTATGTTATACTTATTTTTAAAAACAGACTTCATTAAGCAATGAATCTCTATACATTGTATTGAATTCTAAGAACTCATCAGATCAATATAATAATGAAAGCTTTGCAAATTCCACCATTTTCACAGATTCTATCTTTCATGGTAGTTGAATTATTTATGTGATACACTCACTGATAATATAAATTCTAAGGATGACTAAACTAAATCACAAGTTTTCAAACAAGTTAACAATCAGCCCCTTTGGGCAACTGAATATTATCAAATATTATTAGATGTTAGAGGCATTTCATATTAAATGAAATTAGATGAGACTCCTCAGATGAAGTTTAGACTTCAGTGTGTGATATGCATCCATCTGGAATTGGGCAAACTGGTACAAAGGCCTGAGCTAAAAGCAAACTAGCATTGGCTTGATAAGGGCCCAGGAGGGATCTTGTGAAAATTTTAATATGCTTCCACTTCTTTGCCCTTTATATTTGGTTTTTAAAAAGATCTATAGTTATTGAATAACCAAGAGACTGTATTGATATGTGACTATTGAATCAGTCATTTCTCCATTAAATCAGTCCTTTATCCTCCTGTGATCTTGATGGTCAATATCGGTACAATCAATTGTGTTGGACACTCAATCAATATGGCCTAGCAATGGAGAGATCTGATCCACATTTCTAAATGCTATATTTTACCATAAAACATGGCTTAAAAAAATGGGTTTTTTGTTGTTGTTGTTGTTGTTGTTGTTGTTGTTTAACAAATGCCTGGCTTAACTCAGTATGAGAAAAACAGGAACATTTACCAAAAGAGTATATATTTGCAATGTTTAATGGGAAGCAAGGCAAAAATCACTAATAGATGCTAATATGAAACTCTGCTTGTTGAATGCTCTGTAGCACTTCTGTATGATAACTTTCAGCTTTCCATCTAGACTCTAAGTTCCCTGAGGCAGTGTTGCAAATTGTATTATTGTCAAAAACATTCACTGCCCCTCACTTCCAGGACTTCTTGACAGAAGAATTATTCTTTCTAATTGGCTTGTAGATGTGACTTAATTTGGCCAATGAAATGTGATTTGATGTAACATAAGCCACTTCCAAGCAGAAATCTAAAAGCCAGTACAGGATGCTACCATTGCTACTTCCCCCATTGCAATGAGACTGGCATGATTGGACAGGGGTGCTCTTTCAGTCTAAACTGTAAAATGAAGACTGACATGGAGCACAGCCAAGCTAACTTTCAAAAGATATATAATATAAGCAACAGATAAACCTTTGACATTGGAGGCATCTAAGATTTTTGCTGGTTCTTTGTTAGTGGAGTGAAACAATCTTAAACTATATAATACAATAATATCTATATAACCTCAAATCCTGACAGAATGTATAGTGCAAAGAAAATGATAATTTGCTGAATGAATAAATGAATGAGAAAAAGAGACACGAATTCATTTCTGCTCATTACAATATTTTATCCCTTCCCAAACCACTACTGGTACAGAGATATAATATATTCTAGTCACTAAGATGAATTCTATTCCAAAGTGGAGATCTATTTAAGAGTAAATCATTACTAGCATTGGTACTCTAAGAATACTAGCAGCAATTTTGAAACTTAGAGATTTCAAGGTTTTAAGTATAGCAAAATATTTAAGTACATACATTATAAGTACTGCTGAGTAAAGATCCCAGTTCTTGCACATTAAACGGTAATCCCTATCTCTTAATTTTTCCTGCCTGGGAAGCTTTGATAAAAACGAAATGATATTGGGCTGCCTATGCTTATCAGACATGACCATGCATTTCTTAAGGAGAATATCTGTCAGGCACCCCTACTGCCTATGGGAGGTAAGAGGAAATAATAGCAGTCAAGCTAGCCTTAATTATTTTTTAACTTAATTTTGGTAAGCTCTTTGAGCATCTTTATTTCTCCTTCTCAATTTAAATATGTTAAACTATTAGTATTTTCCAACCTATCCGGCAGCATTCTGAGGAACTTCTTTGTTCCATCATCTTTGCAACCTCCATTGTTATCTCCACAGGATTGAATATCGGTCCCAGAGTCTTGCTTATTTCACTTAGGAGTCCTATCTGGAACACTCAAATGCTATGCAAAAGTTTAAGTATGGATTTAAATAGCATGAGGAAGAAATTTGGCAATTAAGTGGTGAAGTTCATCTGTATATATAGATATATTTGGATCTCAGTTGGAATGTCTACATGACCAGCCACTGCAATTTTCACTCATGGTTATAGATTGGCCATCTTGAAGACTCCTCCATAATCAGAGGTAGCTATCAACAAAGGGTGATTTTTGCCCTCCTCAAGGAACAATCTGGAACTATAAACAAGCATGTGGTAGGAAGAAGAAATCTATCCTTTGAGTCTCTCTGACAGGTCAGGAGCAGAATTAATCACAAGGACCACGTTCTCTTCACCCCTGCCTTTCAATTTCCACAACACTCGGTTGGAATAAAAGTAGGGCTAAGCCAAGATACAAATAAAAATACTTCTCCTGTCATATAGCAACATGAGTTACTGTTCTAGATAGGAGAGTATGCCTCTGGCTCTTATTAGTTTTAAAAAAGATATAAGAAAAAAAAAAAACCAGTCTGGGTTCTGATAATAACAAGGACCCAGTTACCAACTAATCATTTGAATTCAAAATACCTCATTTGGGGAAATTTGACAATAATATGGATGTTCAATACTCCTATTTTTGTCGCCTAGCAAAATACAGTGAAGACCTTCTTTGGTACTTTTCCTTTCACTGTATTCCCCTCATGATTGAAAGCAAGTAATTTATAATGAATGATGCCTTCAAGGTAGAGAGAGATTGCTACTTGCTTTTATAGCTGGTAATGGAAAACTGCAGACATGGTGGGTAATAACTTACCTCATTAATTTTCTCAGACATATTTTAGGCAGTAAACATCTGATTTGAAACTTTTGGGTGTACGGAAACACCTTGGCCTTCAAGGTAGAACATACATGCTCCCATAATACTCCAACTTTTGATATTTGTTCTATTTCTTGTCTAGTGAATTAGGACATTCTGAATATGGCCTTACCTTCTATGGGATAATACATATGTGCCACTTTGCCTCGTTTTCATCATGGAATCATATTTAATGAGAAAACTGAATCTGTGTGGTTTATGAATGGAATGCAAAGGTAATTTCAGAACATTTGTCCGTAATTGGAGGGCCCCTGCCTATGAAGCTACAAAGACTGGGTGACCCTGCAGACTCTTGTTTTGAGAAAGTAACTAAAGTGCTTATATTCAGGCACTGTTAATACATGAAAGTTTGCTCTGATGGGTGATCCAGAGAATAGCAATAATGATGATAATGACAATGATGATCATAATGAAAGTGGGAGTATTTTTGGAAAACAATGTTCTGCGTCATTCAAAGCCAACAAAACAGAGACACCAGGGGAGCCTGCCAGGCATAGAAACTGTCTACAAAGAGTTGCAATTCCTGCTGCCCTTTTCAGCTGATCCAGCTACTGTGTCTGTACTCCCTCAAACACCTTTCCAATATCAGTGGAGCCAAAAATATTTATTTTTATCAAAAGCAAAATAAAACAAAGCAACCAAGACCTTCCTATTAGCATTATCTTGAATGAAGAGAAAATTCATTGTTGGGGCTGCCCTCACCTTCTAAGCTGGTTTCTCTACTTGGAAAGTAGTAGCTTTGGAAGGTTCTTTCCCTGGTTTCCCAAGGGTGCCACAGTATTTCCTCCATCCTCAGGCTTATAACCCTGAAGGGGTCTCCTTATTGCTGAGAAGGCATTCCATATTCACAGCAGGCAATGGGTGTTCGATACAGTAAGAGAGCTCAAGTCAACACTGAACATCAAACTAGGGAAACGGGAAATCATTTGTACATTCTCAAATTTAGATAGGACAGTAGCTTTATGCCTCACACAAAGAATCCTAAACCATCAAATTAATCGGTTTTGGCCTTCTCCATCTCTCATTTCTCCTTCTTTTTTGAAAAGTCCTGTCTTCACCCCACCTATCCTTCTACCTGTTTTAGGAGAGCTATGCTCTCATTAAGATTTCAGTATAAGAAAATAAAATCCAGAGGAGTGGGCTATATAATTAATATAGCCCTGTTGACAAGGATTCAAGCTACAATGCTGGATAGTATCTTCAACAAAGGCCTAGAACATTCTCATGTCAGAGGCAGTAGTCCTCTGTTTTATCTCCCTTTTCACTTGTTCCATTTAAAAAAATGACAACATCAAAAACAAATATATCTAAAAACTTCGATTATTCCCCCAGAAGACCAGGCTAATTTACTGCTACACTATCAGTCATTTCCTCCTACAACAACTACTCCCCAAGAGCTATCAAATTTTCACTAGGTGCTATGAAAGGGGGATGCCCATGTTTCTGTCTTTTTGAAATTTATAATGTTGCTGGGGTGGCAGGGGATCGAGGCATGAATAACTGCATGGCAAAGCAAGCCACTAGCAAAGGGCATGCATAGGACTACGATTAAGTGTAAAATGGGTTGGATGACATGGTTTTTTAGGAGATCAAAGAAAGCATATATGAGACTGGAGCCTGACAGATGTGACCAAGGTAAAGTAAGAACAAACAAAGAATTAGGTACTGTTATGACAGAAACAATCAAAGCAAGGCGGAGAAACAGCAAGACTATCGTGATTGGACAGTGTACTCAAGTGAAATTTGAAGTTTTATGTAGAAAAGTAGCTATTACTAAGTTAGAAATTTTTTAAGAACTTAAATTCCAAATCATGAGTCATCCTAAATTTCCACTTCCAGTACAATGGACAAGAAAGAAGAGAGAGAGGAGAGACGGAGGGAGGAACGGAAGATTATATATATATATGTACACACACACACATATATACACTCTGCTGCCTTTTATTTTAATAAAAGCTTAATTGTTATGTTATAATATAAGCACAAAAATGGTATAATATTGTCTAAACAAAGTTATCCTCTAATTTATGACATAAGATTCTTCTGACCTTGTGTTATTTATGTTTATTTAAATTTAAGTTAATATCATATATGAAAATTGCATACGTTTCTGAACTCTTATACTTACATGCTTAAAATTTTTAAGAAGTATAAATGTGAGTGAAACCTGTGTAAGACTGCTGAGAAAACATGGAGCAAAATATTAAAACATAATCACATAGATTATAGAATCAACTGGAAACTGCTATAAAATTAATAGAGAATATTAAAGAAAGAAAAAAACATTTTTTAAAATGAGGAAGAGTGAAACAGAGCACTATAAAAGTAATTGAATGGCTAGAATCAATGCATATATAGAATCAATGAATAAACTGGAAATATGTGGTTTAGTTTTAGGTATTGCCATATATATGTTATGGAGGGTTGGATCATTGAATTATTTGTCTTATTTCAAAAGACAATGTTTTATTATAAAAAATGCAAACATATAAATTAATATTTCATCAATAAAAATTAAGATCTGCTAGAATATGTTGTATAGCTGTAACTTTAAATTTTTAGGAAGCTATAGTGTAGATTGCCAATAAACTCTTATTTAAATTTGATCATCAATTCTTAATGTGTCCAATAATTTGGTGAAGTCATCCTGAAACACTGGAGTCTACGAGCAGTGAAGAAGCACAGGGAATTTTAAGCAAAAAGTGATATGGAGTAAACTGGACTTTAGAAAGATTAGTCTGACAACCGAATGTTGTACAAATTGGAAAAGGGAGTGACAAGATTTTTCCCTGGATTGAAAACACCCTCAGCAGTCCACCCTTAGCATTTTCTTATGATCCCTATGAGCATACCAGTGACATCTCAATTCTTTTGTTCTACCGAAATTTACATTTGCCCCAGTCCTATTGGAAAACAGCAATTTGTATAGCTAGTTTTAAAAAGCTTCAGGAAGACATTGTGCTGATCTTTTTTTCATTCTTGCCTCTGACTTCTCCAGGAGATATATGAATGTGAAGTTTAAAGCTGCTCTCCAGCTCTGCCTGGTAGTAACTGCCTTCCCTATTACTGACACTATCTCAGCATCAGCGGTTGAATATACGAGGCTGCCAGCTCTTTCTTCTCTTCTGTCTTTGATCACTGCTCCTCTAAATAATATAAGAGATTTTCAGGATTGGGCTTTACTGTCAATTTATCACTAAGGAAGCAGCGTTGCTTATTATTGGTTCAAGCCACATTCCTATGGAGGCCTATTTTTGATTCAAAATTATTACCAACCTGGTAAATGATGAAGCTTCAATGTATTCAAATGATGTCACATCACCGGGAAAAATTCACCCAAGGAATGCATTTAGGTATCAAGCCTTTGAAAGTTCTCTAGACTAAGCAATCTTCAATTTCTCTCCTCTAAATTGAATGAGAGAAGATTCTTTAATTTAAGATTTAAAGTTTCTATTCAGCTTCCTAAGCAGAAGGTCGGAAGGAAAGAAAAGTACAACCTTTCGCTGAGACCTGTAACTCCTTTGCATAAGATGAACCAACCAGTGGTATTAGTTTAAACCGAATGATTTAAGTCATTTCAACCTCAGATGACTTAAATTTAAGTCATTTCAACCTCAGATGATTTAAGTCATTTCAACCAAATTCTGTGAGTTCTTTGAAACTTTTAAGTAACAGCCATTAACATAAAAAAAAAAATGAAACTGACTAAATAAAAGAGAATTCTATATTTTAATAACACAAGGCAATACGATTTTTCTACCTAGGGGACACAGTGGAGCAAAATTTTAGGGTTTTTAAAATTTTTAATAATTCTGTCCTGTCTTTCCCTTCCTCCCCACTCCTTTCCTTCCTTCCTTCCTTC
>NW_011889062.1:1718849-1724071 GCF_000151845.1 Pteropus vampyrus | reverse complement strand
GCAGAAAGAACACTGGGGAATATGTGGTTGGCAAGTAAGTTACCCAACTGATCAAAGAGTTTAAATGGAGTTGATTGGTATTTGGAAAAATGCATTACATTCATAAGTAAATCTGAAACATTACATACAATGGAAGATAGCACATGATATAAAGTATACTAGCAGAGTACAGGCTTTTTCCACATATTCTCAGGTAATAATATCAGGAACTCTAATAAGAAAAAAAATAGATGTCAGATTGTTTTTGAACATATGGGGTTTTTTGTTTGTTTGTTGTTTGTTTGTTTGTTTGTTTTGGTCTACTGATCTTTTCCATACCCCTGGATTAGGTGATGTCTCAGATCAAAGCAGACAGAGAGAGAGAATTTCACAAAAATTTTATTGCTATCTAAATGACAATAAATTCCTGAGCTTCCTCTCAATATAACCTCCCATCAATATAGCTGACCCTTGAACTACTTGGGGTTGGACTAGGCAGGTCCAAGAGAAAAGAAAACAAAACTTTTAAAACATTCAAAGAGAAAAGAAAATAAAACTTTTAAATCTGCATTCTCAGCAGGATGACTAACAAAGAAGAGAGGGATGTGCACGATGCTTAGGAAAAAGGATATCAGGACATCAGATGTCTGAGAGGATGCAAACCAGTAATCACCTTCGGTGAATCGCCTTCAAACTAGGCATGGAATAATAGGATAAAGAGGAATTTTACCTTGGGATAAGAAAGGAGAAATTTCAAGAGTAACATTGCATTTTAACGTATTCTTAAATAGGTATCTATCTCCTACTATGAATGTAGAAATGTCTTAGTAATAAAATGAAAACAAAGCAGATATAATTGCTGTTTTTGTGGAACTCATAATCTAGTGGGGAGAAAATGAACAAATAATCACATAGTAAATATATTCAGTTCTATATCTGAAAAATATCAGGCCAGAAGTATGTCAAAATTCAATTTTTTTCAGGTTCCATAATGGCAATATATGCGTATACTGTGTATTAAAAATAAAGGGCCTGTGGCAACACCCCATAATCAATCACATTAAAATTTCTCCAATAAAATGTAGAAATAATTACCAAAAGTCAGATAAAAAAGTACAAATATCATTATAGCTTATGTATATAGAAATAAACTGATAAATGAGAGCATTTTATTTCTGATTTTTAAAAAGTTTCAAACATACAGATTCAAACTAGACTTGTGCTATACATTCCATAAATGTTTACACTATCTGTCTGCATGAGAGTCTTTAAGAAAGGGCTACATCCATGTGAAGTATAGCAGAACATGCCATCCCAAAATATGTCTCATTGGCATAGGATTATTTTGACATGAGGATTAATCGAGAAGAAGCAGATACAAACAAAGAGCTCTCTGCCCTTCCCCTATTTGCCTAAAAGCAGGACATAATTTGTAAAGGTGTCTTCCCCTCCTCTCTACCAGGAAGGACAAAAGTTACCCTTACTAGCCCAGAGATGGCACCAAAGGAATCTACATAAAAAATTTTACTAACTAGCCCTTATCTTCCATTAGTTCCCTTATATATTTACCTTACCATAATTTGCCACCTTAGAAGCTCAAAGTTTTTTCCTTTGTCGTGTCATGTCTCTAAAAGTTTATTATCCTTTTATTAAGATGTTATATAAGCCTGAGTTCTAATCACCCCTTTGAGTTATTCATCTCAGAGTGTTCCCATGCATATGTGCAGTACACATGTTAATAGATTTTTTTTTCTAGTTAATCCATCTTTTGCCAGTCTAATTTACAGGGATCTAGTCAATGAACCTAAGATAGGTGGAGGAAAAAGATTTTTTTCCCTCCCTTACAAGTGTCGCCACTATTATATGTACCAAGTTGGAATGGGAGAGAATAAAACAGTAGTCACAAGGCCAAATGCCTCATTGAGAGGAATTGAATACCAAAACATCTTCTATTTACAATAAGTTCCGGAAAGAGATTTGTGTCTAGAAACAATAAAATTTTACAGATTATTTTTCAAGATAGCTTTTTTGAAATGAGCTTGTGCATATAATAATGCACGGGTAAATCGTACACCTCTTTCAAATATTTCATGCTGGCTTTCTCAGTCTCTGACATCTTCAGCTGGTGTGTGCCTGCAGCACTGGATTCTAGGAAACAAACCCCGATGTCCTATTCTGATGGTGTTCTCTCATGCACAATGTTAAAGGTTTTTATAGGAATATAGCACATCGATATTATAAACTTGTTCATAGAATATTTTTCTTTTTTCATATATTATGCTGTCAGATCCATCAGTGCAATTTTCAGCTACATCATGATCTATATAAATACTTTTCCAACAAGTTTTCTGAAACCTTACACCATAATACTCCTTGAATTTTGTATAGACAATTTTCTAAATATTCACCTTCAGTTTTCTGTTTTGCTTGGTATATTCCAGCTTGTTCATGACCAACTAAGCAATCAGTACTTATATTCTCCTTCTAATGTCAAACTCACTTGATCGATAAATGCTTAAGATATTTAGGCTTTGTGCTATACAATTTTTTTTTTCATTTTTTTATTCACACAGTCACTGAAAACCTTCAACTACTTGTCTCTCTGTCTTCTTAAATCTTACATGGTTTCAAAACCCTACACTTCAATAACATGATTCATAGATATACCACACTGAGGCAGCCACAGTAACGTCACTGTCTGTGTTATTGATATTAACAGACATGTCCCTTTCTTCTCACTGTTAACCACAGGCAGCATTTTTATCCCTCTGTCATTTCTTAATGCAATTATACCCAAAGTCACAAAATAGCAAAATATGCCATAAAATATTCCTTCTCAGAAGAGGCACGTGGGATGTGGTAGTGGCACTGAGGTATAATTAATGGCTTACATCAGTACAAGTTAAAAGAGAAAGTTAGCATCAACTTTAAGGGGAAAAAAAACTTTAATGGTTCAGAGACTTTTAAGTTTTGAAATTCTGGGATGCCGTGGGATCTTTTAACCAAACTGTTTAAATATCTAGGTCCAAATGAGTTATATTTCCTGGGTTGGAATAATTTGCAGATATAATCTATGTCACTGTTTAGAATATTTAGAAAATTATGAATATTTAAAGAAGATAATTAGGAGCAAAATATACAAAGGTCCCAAACTCCAGACAGAGGAAAGTATGTTAAAGACAAAAATTACAGAACAGAATTGAGTGTTTATCATTGGCCATATTCTCAGTCTTCTGAGGACCATCTCCTGTATCCTATGGGTCCATAAGTAGATTCTGGAGCAGAAGCTGATTTGCCCATGAGGTTTGTTTTTGACTCATCTTTTAAATTGAACCCTCCCTTCACTCTGTCCACTCTAGCTGACCAACTACTTCTGTCTCCCCTATGCCAAGTATTGCTTCCATTGTTTTCTGGATGTGGAAGCTCTAATTTCCTACAATTCCAACCTCCTCCAAACCACTGCTTCATTTTGCAGTCCAGGCTATTCCTCCCTTCACCATTTTTGTATTTCAAACTGAATGGTCATTTCTTAGCCCAAGACTCTTTGTCTCCCATAGTAGACTCAAGACTTGAAGTCCATCATGCCCTGATGCCATCCCTCAATCTGAGCCAAAGCTTCTAGTGGGTTCTACATTAAAGAGTAAACACATCTATAGTAAGTGTGCTCATATAAACAAATTTGTCCAAGATATCTTGTAGAATAAAATAGTAAAATGTGTACTAAATAATTTTTTTCCTTTGATAAGGGAGAAAATAAAGAGAGCCACTTAAAATAGGGTCCAGAGTCTATTAAGGAAGTGAGGCCTATGCACATCTTGTGCTTCAGTTCTTAGAGCTGCCGTTAAGTTGTTAATCCTGTTGCTAAACTCAAGGCTGAGCCATAAACATCCTAGAACAAGAACTGCTGTATGGCCACATATGGACTCCACCTCCTCCTTGTAGTTTTTGCCCCACCCGCTGTTTGTGTATTGGGACTCACCAATCCCTGTTAACCTAGACAGCAATCCTTCATTTGCATGAATAAAATTACACTTTGTGGCTTTTGCCTTTATAAACTGTGCCTTTCTTTGTTCTTCCAGAGCATAGTTTGAGTTGCTACCTGAATCTGCATCTCCTGAGTTGTAACTCTTTTTTTTTTCTTTTCCTCAGATAAATGCTTTTTGTTCTTTATTACAGCCGGAAACTCTTCTCTGATTAATACCTTTATGAGCTTTCACATGCTACCCAGTGTTGAGTAACAATTGGAGCCCTAATAAAAACAACATTCATAAAATATGCAAATGACACCAAATTCCGAGATATGACAAAGATTGGGCCAAAGTAATAAAATAACATTTAATGAGGATAAACATGAATGTCTTTTGGTTCCAAATATGTTTATAAACTCATTAATATAGATATACAAAAATTAGATATACAAAAACTTTATAGATATACAAAAATTAGATATACAAAAATTAGATATACAAAAACTTTAGCTCCAGGCTCTATCAGACAAGTTAATGCCCTTAACAGTATTTTAGTTGGAAAATTTCCACTTTTTAAACTGTCAATGACAGGCAGCTCACTATTGATCAAAACAGCCTAAGCCACTTTTGAAAAATATCTAATGGTAAAAAATTTCTTCCTAGTGTTGAGTTCAGTTTTGCCTTTAATATATATCAATTAGTTTAATTTGTACCTTTGGTTAGCAGTTGTTCAGATATACGAAGAGATCGCTCAAAAGAAATAGCTCTCACATCATTTCTTCTTTATGCTACCTTCCCAGTTCCTTTGACAGTACCTTGCAGGACATTTCTTTAAATTCCCTAATATTCTTGTCCTTACCCCAGATATACTACATAATATCTCAAAGTGAAGGATGCAGAAATTACATGTTGTTAGAGGAGGTCATTGAGAGGACATGTTGACCTTCAAGCTAGACCTGGGCAATTGGAGGTTCTATACCCTCTCCCCTGTCCTTGAATATACATTCTAGCCACTGTTCCCATAAGCGACGCTATTTCAGAGATGCAGCTTGAGAAAGTAGGTGCTGTTCAGACCATCTGGACTGTACACGTGACTGAACCCAGGCCTCGATATAAACTTAAGATTCTGATGAATGAGTGCCAAGAACTACTTGTCTTGTGACCATCCATGCCAAGCCTTATACGTAAGTTCCCTTGCTTATTAAACCTGCTACCTGCCCATATGAAGTGGTCTGTCTCTTTCTTTGGTCTCTCTTGCTCTCCACATAGAGGGGC
>NW_011889062.1:1664160-1718799 GCF_000151845.1 Pteropus vampyrus | reverse complement strand
TTTGGTTAGCAGTTGTTCAGATATACGAAGAGATCGCTCAAAAGAAATAGCTCTCACATCATTTCTTCTTTATGCTACCTTCCCAGTTCCTTTGACAGTACCTTGTAGGACATTTCTTTAAATTCCCTAATATTCTTGTCCTTACCCCAGATATACTACATAATATCTCAAAGTGAAGGATGCAGAAATTACATGTTGTTAGAGGAGGTCATTGAGAGGACATGTTGACCTTCAAGCTAGACCTGGGCAATTGGAGGTTCTATACCCTCTCCCCTGTCCTTGAATATACATTCTAGCCACTGTTCCCATAAGCGACGCTATTTCAGAGATGCAGCTTGAGAAAGTAGGTGCTGTTCAGACCATCTGGACTGTACACGTGACTGAACCCAGGCCTCGATATAAACTTAAGATTCTGATGAATGAGTGCCAAGAACTACTTGTCTTGTGACCATCCATGCCAAGCCTTATACGTAAGTTCCCTTGCTTATTAAACCTGCTACCTGCCCATATGAAGTGGTCTGTCTCTTTCTTTGGTCTCTCTTGCTCTCCACATAGAGGGGCTAGTTTCAGATTTCACCCCTCAAACTCCCAAGGTTGCAAACCAATACATACTTCAGGTGAGAGCTTATAAGTGTGCAATAGAATGGTTACTTATTTTATCTCCCTTTTTCTAAACACTTTCTCTATTAATATAATCTTATGAAACACAAAGGCAGGATAGCAAAGAGATAATTGGAAGATTATATATATATATATGAAAATGTCTGAAGTTTTTTTTACTGATCTCAGGTTTACTATAAGTCAATTCTGTGATACAGCTCATCAACTATTTAAGCAAATTCATATGGCATTAGTAGAGGTATGCTATCTAGACCTTAGATATCAATTTCTCTATTACACACTACACTGATTACACCATATCTGGAATATTGTTTCCATTCTTCAAAAACATTATGGTTGAGATCTTGACAAACCAGTGTGCATTCAGAAAACAATAACAAGGAAGATAAGTACAGACTCAGAACCATATGACCTGAAGAACTTCTGACACAACACAGCATTCTCTGGTCAGGAAAGGCAGAACTGACCAGATGTCAAAACTCTGAAGCATTACACCTGAAAGAGAATTGTTTATTATGGTTGCCCCACAAGACAGACTAGATGAATGGGTGAAAGCTACAGGGAGGCAGAATTTGGAACAGTTACCTTGAGACATGGTAAAGTCACTGTTGCTGTAAGTATTCGGGTGGAGATGGATTTCTATTTAGCAAGAATATTGTGTTACGGATTTAGGCATTAGGTGCTAGTTTGAGTAAATCTCTAACTTCCCTTCAAAAGTGAAGCTACTATGATTACTAATACCACAATTCCTCACCAGTTCAAGAGAAAACCAGGTAGTAAGATAACATAGAGGGAGAAAAAGAAAGCTATATATGCATCATCCAACACTCCAGTATATCACAGGTGTCCTGGGCCTTTCTGTAGCATTAGCTCAACCTTTCCCCCGGTCCACTTTGATGCTTCCCTCTAGCAGGTCATTTCCTGCCAACCTGCTCTGAGACTTCCAACCACTCGGCCCTGTACCCGCAGGTGTCTGAAGCTCCCAGAAGCTACAACTAATGGAAGCAGCAGGAAGAAGCCATTTAATTCTCTCAAATATCTTACCATTTTAACCTCTGGAGGCCCTTTTGATAGTGTTTTTTGATATTAAGTTATAACTTTTGATAAAATATTACATTTCATTTAAATCACTAAAAAATTAAGTATGTTATACATTCATATACGCATTTAATAAAAATATACAAACATTTGTTTCAAATGTGACTCTGAAGTCATTTCTGAAAGAAGACAAAAGGTAAGATTTTTTATTTCTCTGTTCTTATTTAGTAAGTTTGAAATCCAATTAGTAAAAATGAAAGTTAGGTATGAAATAATAAAAATGTAATATTCCAAGCAAATGACAAATTTGGTAGGCCAGTGAAGAATAAAAGTTCTGAGAAACTTGTGTCTCTAACAGAACTGTGATTTATAATAATTTTTAAACATTAGTTGTTAAAAAAGTATCACAGTGTTTGATGTAGCTGCTTTGTTAAAAATATGGTTTGCCTGGTGGTAAACAAGTATTTCAGGTGTTTCTTTCTTCTCTCCAGAAAAGTAAACAACAACAACAACAAAATTGCTATACCAAGTAGTTGGTGGATTTAGCATTAGATAATGATTTATAAGTTTCCATGAAGTGAGAAAAGCCAAAGTCATTATTATAAGTGGCCTTCTTCTCTCTTACCATCTTAACCATGTCTTGGTATATAATTAATAAGGAGACTATTAAAATATAAACCCCATAAATAATCCATACAGAGAAAAGTGCTTATGAAGGTCCTTGCTTACTTGACCATCAATCCCCCAAAAGTATTGGTAAGAAATACTAAAGACATGACATGTATGAGCAGAGAACTCAGGTATGATTTTTTCACTCTAACGGCTCTGCTTCTCTTATTTAAGCCAACAACAAAGAAAAATGCCATTGTCCTGCTACCAGCATCTCAAGTAACAGGTGTTCTCTAGCTGAACAATAATGGTGCCCAGAGAATTAAATAATAATGACACCAAAGGATGGCAAATAAGACAATAGAACACGTAACTAGGGATAGCTCTAACTTGGCTATTGTGAAATCTATGTGTTGATATTTTGTTTCTAAGATTGTGCATTAATAGTTCACTCTCAGTTAAATTAGTAAACTTGAATGAAGTGTGCTGGAATGCTAACTCACCAAACTAATTTTGTGCAATGGCATAAACTGCATGCTTTCAATATATTTGATAAAACAGCGGAGCCAACTGATAATGCAGTTCCACTAAGCAGAAATATTTCCAGAACAAATACAGCAAATAAGTATGTCTGTCTGATAAAGTACCTGTAACAAATTCGAAGACTGAGATGCATCAAAGTGAAACTCATCGTTTTGGCAACAGGTATGGCTGTGCATGCACGAGTTAAACGTCTTAAATTACTGTGGATTTGTTATGCATAGGCTGCTTTTGTTAGTTCAGAATAGAGTCATCCTGGATACTAGTGGCAAAAATTTAGAGATTTCTTAAAAATACCGATAATAGATAATTATGAATATTTATAAGTGAATATTATTTTATTATGAATAATAAGAAAACAAAAAAATAGAAGAATATCTACTACTATTCTGCTCACAATTAGTAAGGTAGAAGCCTGCAGGCTTATTCTCTACACAGCAACACCAACAAGATTTGAAGCTAAATTATGTTATAAGCACATTACATAATAATATAGAATGTTCAGAACATTAGTCTCCTCCACCGTACTTTCCACTTTGCCTCTGCTCCTTCCCTGTGTCTTCTCCAAGTCCTGAATGCTTCTGATGTGTGGCAGAATCTGTTCCTAATGTATTTCAAAACCACAAGCACATATCTGCTCATTGAAGCATGTTATAGTGTCTTCAGAGCCCTTTATTGCTTTTCAGTTCCCTTCTGAAACCATTACCAAATATCCCTCTGTCTCTTGACTCTTCAGCTCCACTTTCACTTCTGTGATTTCATTTAAAGACAAAGACAGACCATGATCTAGTGGTTAGAGCACAAGGTGTGGCAAGAGGCCATTTGGCATCTTTGTTTCCCACACAGGGACTGATTCACCGCATGGCCCTGAGCGAGTTACTTAGCCTCCATTGGCCCCCATGAACCTGAGTCTTAATAATACCTACCTCGCCAGGGGTTATGAGAACTCATTAATAAACTATCATTATCGGCCTTCATTATGCATCTGTGTGCAACCCAAAACAATCCCTCTTGTTCTAATTGAGCAGTATAGTGTGTGCTTTTTCCCGTGGTTTTATTTTTTATGTCTGGGAAGGGACCAATGTGTGTTCTCTCTACTCTTGCTTAAGACAGCTATTAGGATCAGACTGCTTTATCTGGGTAATTTGGCTTAGTGGAATTTTTTAAGTCATATAGCAACCTAGACGTTGACACTGAGAAATTAAAATGATGATTATTAGGCTGGGTTCCCATCCATTGCAAAAAGACGGGCTCATTTTTCTTTCTTCAAAACTGCCAGCTTGCTGGGCCCTTTGCTTCTCAAAGCAGCAAAGTTTTAAAGAACCGAGGAACATTACCCAAGGCACAGTGCAATAACTCTAATAAACTGCACCTGTGGATGACTCTCTGGTTTATTTATATACTGTATCACAGGTCATTAACAGAAAATAACCCACTGAGATACAACATTCTTGTTTACAGTGAGGTTCTGGTGGTGACAGCAGGAATATAAAACACAAAATCAACAGGGAACACTGAACTAATAAAAAGACAAGAGTCTATAAAGCATAGAAAAAAACAAAGCCAACTGTGCAGGCAAAAATAAAATAAAATAAACTTCCATCATAAAACAATCAAAAGCTACGGTATATTTATAGAGACCGGGGAACCCAAAGACCTACTGAGCTCGAATATTTATGGGTGTCAGATTGAAAGTCAGGAAATCTGTGTGCTGTTGGGAGAGCTTGATCAGCTGTATATATCCTTACAAAAACAGATTTGTTTCCCCTTCTTTCTGTTGTCCTTATCAAACTTTCCAGCCAATAAGTTTTCTTGGTTATTAGGTTCTAGAATTAACCTTTCAAAAAGTTAATGCATGTTGAGTTTAGAAAACGGTTGCTAAAAAATTCTTAGGCTAAAAAGTAAAAATTCTGGCACGCTATTACTATTATACCACTTCTTTACCTTGATTGCCAAGAATGATGGAGCTTTTCTTTATAAGCAGCTGATCACTGCTAGGTAGCATAATTTTAAGTTTGATTGCCTGGATAAAACTTCCCTACTCCTGAATCACAGTACTTCTGTGATTCTATAATTTTATATATAATGCAATATCCTTCTACTGCTCATCTCTTAAATGCTAATACTTTTGAGATGAATAATGCAAAGTTTATAACAAATGTTATTATGATAAGTGGAAGAAAAGAAGAATAAAGGAGGAGGAAAAGAAAGAAGGGAAGAAAGGCATCGAGTTGGATGCTGAGAAGCACATGTTTTGCTTCTCAATTATTCCTAAAACTAGCTTAAACAATAGCCCTTTCAATGTGGATACAGTGGAAGTGATACAAATAGCACTTTATTTTAATCAAATTATCTATAGAGTTGCTGCATGACGATCCCATCGTCTCTATAATATATATACTTTAAGTTAGTCTTACTGCTTCTAGGTTTCTATATTTTTTCCTCTTTAAGATAAGCATCTAGGTTTTTTTCAAAAACAAATATTTATTTTTCTACTGCATGCAAAACAAAACAAGAACAAATGAAAAGAGTAAAATGAGCCCTTCTTTTAGGAACTTGTCATCTAGTTTGAAGCTAAGCTCCATGAAAGCAGAAATTTTTTTGCTCTCTACTATATCTCCAGCACTTAGAATAATGTCACACACAGAAAATGGTCAAAAATATGTGTTGAATGAAGCAATAAATGAATGAATCAATCAATCAATGAGGGACAAATGAATGAATGAAACAGAGATGAAGAATGGCACTAAGATTATAGAAATCTATGGACAGAGAGAATTTATGTATATAGAGAGTCTAGTTCAGTGCCTTAAACATATAATTGCTCAATAAATAATAGCTATTCACTTTTTGAAATGGAAGCTAACATTATTGGACAAATATTTGTGTAGGATTTAGCAAAGTTCTTAGGTCAGCAAGAGAAGGTTGCTTTAGGAAGGATAAAGATTAACAAGGGAAGGCAATCTAAGTAGAGAAAAACCATTATCTGGGAAACCAAGAGGTCAAAAATGCATAGTACTCTAAGCAGGTTTTGCTAACATCTAAAAAGTGATCAATATTGGAAGCCATTTTTAAGATGATACAGAATCTTTAGCTAATAAAAGCCACAGATACTAAAAATGGGCCAATTCTTATAAATTCATTAATTATTCATACCTACCTTTGGATCTTAATTAAGCAAGGTTGGTCCCAGCTTTGTAAGATTAAAAGGCATAGTTCATGCTGACTTAAAGTAATCTTTTCTTCCCAGTTTTAAGAGTAATAAACCAAGATGGCGTCAATTTAAACAAACAAACAAAAAAATGCAGAAAACCTACTTCAGCGCAACAGGATGTAGGCTCCCTAAGGTGGTTCGGCAGTAGGGATCCCAGTAACTATCACAGTAACTGGAAAATTGCAAGCACTCAATATATTTGAATAAATGAAGGCACAACCAGTTCAAATTGCTTTCTTTAACACAAGCAGAAATTGAAGCTCAGACAACTTAAGTGACTTGTTCAGAATTACAGAACTTGGCCCAGGTTTTCATCTGCTTTCCTCTTAGTTTTTATTGATTTCTTTAAAGAGACTGGACCCATTTACAGCCACTCTTTAGATATTTTTCTGATTTGAGTCCTTAGCCATGAGACATACTTCTCTATTCTTGTTTTTAGTGAGAGATAAACTGACACCCGTATGCTTGTTTATGAGGAGGATATCATTTTGAGTTGAAACACAGCCAGACTGAGGAAGTCCTGCTGAGTCTGAAGGAAGTTCACTTATCTTTTGCAAATGTTTTGGAAGGAAGAAAAAAAAATTCTTGTCTTTTCAGTTTTAGCTAACAAATATTGGGCAACAATTCACTGGATTATTTCCTATGCACCTGTATGTAAATAATCCGAATGGAACTGATTAACATTTAAATTCCGAGTTACTGAAGTATCCAAGGGGAAATTGATTAGATTGACTTGATTTGGTGCCAATATGGTAACCACTTTAATGTTTAAACAAATCGGGCCAGCAATTTGTGGTGATTTTGAAACATCACATTTTGTTTAAAATCCTCGTTTTGAAAAGTACTTCATCTCAAATAGTTTGTTTTCCTTCTACTTAGTATCAAATAAATTTTTATGTTTATTTTTAGAGTTATGGAGATTCTAGCAATGGGTCACTATTGTGTTCCTCTGGTGGATTATTTTTAACCCAAATGGCTTTCTTTGTCCTTTGAAGAAACCAAATGCCTTTGGGACTCAAAGTGCTTGGAAAATATGTAAATGATGGTTTTCCCCTGTCAATCTGGGAGTAACTATTCAGTAAGCCCTTCATCCACATCATCTGTAGCATAATGGCACTTGAATATAGAGTGAACCTTTTTGCTTAGCTCATAGGTATGTTGTGCTTTTTAAGAGAAACTATTTACAGAGAAGTACAAACATCCCTAGAGATGCAACATCTCATTTTCAATTCTTTCTGGCAGGAATACTAATTACATTATCACATATTCAGCAGCATTCAGCAAAGTTATGTAGTCATTCATTCTTAAAACCTGGGATGCCTACCAGGTCAGTTTCAATAAGCAGTACCTTGAGAATCTCTGCCGATGGTACACACGGATAATTAGGTGTGGAGCTGTGAGAAAAATCTCACCCCAAAAAGCTCAGCTTTGGAGATTCACCTGCTTCCTCTTTGTTTGAGTGAAAGAGAAAATCCAGTGTTTGCTAGAAATGAGGAAACATTTATCACCCAACTCTCTCATCTCCAAGGTTCTGACTTCTTACTTGAAATTTGATTTTATTTCTTAGAATAGTAAGTGAAGTTGCTGACGATTTTGAAGTCGGGATGAATGGTCTTCTAAGAAGATTGTTTTCAATATGATAAAAATATTCAGAATTTACAATTAGAATAATTTTGTTTCTCAGATGATTTAGAAAGTGAACGTTCCTTGTTTAATACTGCATACCTTTGAAATCTTTAATAATCATTGCTTAACAATGATTTATGCTGCACACCATCTTTTCATACTCCTGGTCCACTGAGATATAGAGCAAATAGAAGAATGTAAATATGCTTGTTTCATTATATGTCAAATTTTTCCATAGTAATTTTAACTCAAGGATGTAAAGAAAATGAATACCTGACAATGACTGGATTTGAAAAGAAGATAGTTCTGTAACATACAAAAGAAATGTGATCTCAGAAATTGCCCAATTTCACAAACTAATATTATCATGCCAGATTTGCAGCAGTGAAAACTGCCCTCTGGTCCATCTCTCAAAAGGTGGAGAAAAAAGTAAGGTTCTCATAGACCACAAAGCAAATACCTGGTGAGATCATTAGAGTGGTTTTTGTGTCAGAGCTTGAATTTTCTACCTTTGTGTCTTAAGGGATTTGTGAAAAACCTTGGACTAGATTCAACATCTAGGCTAGATCCTATTCCATCCTGTGTCCAGGGATCCCTTCCCTTTAATACAGGAAAATTCTCTTCTCTCCCTACCACAAGGCTCATTGGAAATTTAGATGTAGGAAAGGAATTTTATTCTCAAGGCATTGCCACACATTCAATGTCAAAAAGCAACTAGAAGTCCAGTTATAAAATATGACTTTCTGTATATTTTTAATGTCACTTTCTTCTAGGAACAAAAGATTAAAATGGGAAGGTGGAACAAACCTACTGGGAAATATTTCTGAAACCTAAATGCTACAGGAAATTGTAACATTACAAATCTATTCCTTAGAGATTTAAGATTTTGAATAAAGATTCCAGAATGCCAACAAATAAAATTTTCCACTTTCTGCATTTGTTTTCTTAAGGATTGCTTTCTTTACTATAGATAATAGTGATTTGGAGGTCAAAATTTCAGCCTTCTTAGCAATAATATAAGTAAAAAGCCCCAAAATAATTTGACTTGGGCAAAGAATATATTCAGCTTCTCCTAATAAAGGTTCTTAACTTTTATAATGGTTTCTCTTTTCTGGCTTCCTCTAATGCATTCTTCTCTTGTGAATGTAACAGCTCACGCAACACTAGCTATGAGATGAGTAAGCTGTACTCTCTCAAGCTACCAAAGAAAGGGGGATACTTACACAGTTATACTGTTCAGATTCCATCAGGAAGTTTAGTTTCTGGTCAATAGGACGGAATACAATCTCTTCCCCAAACTGCAGAGGGGTCAAAAACATAGTGATAGGAACTAAAAGGTCTAAAACTTGTGTTGGTCAAAAAAAAACCCAGGACCCAGCAAGTAGGCATGCTATTCCACATTCCACAGATAGCAGAGATTGAGTAGATTTTATAGTTTATTTTGAAGAAACAAAACTTCTCTTCTGTAATTCAATCAATAAATACTTGATATATAAAGTGAACATTCAGTGATTGCAAATGGATGTTAAAAACAGCAATAGTGGCTCTAGTAGGCAAAAGTGATGCCTAAACACAGACTCGTGTAGGATAAGGAACAGTGTGGAGATGGACCAAGGAAGATATGCAGAACTCAGATATTGTAAAAACATGAGGCATTCAGACTGAATTCACATTGAGATCATTCTCTTGGACAGAACTACCTAAAGGTTTTCTCCAATTCTTTAGTAAAGAATGATATATAAATAAATCTATCTTTCCTAATCTTTTGCATATGATTATGCTTGATTCAGCAATGAAATGTGTATGGATTCTATAATCCATTCTATAATATATATTAAGCTATTCCAATAAATCATTTCATTGTTTGCATAAAATCCGATAACTACCTGAACTGACAGAGACCCCTGATTATTTCAGTGAAGGTCCTGATGCTAGAATTATGAAGACATGGAAACTACTCACCTTCCAGAGGGCCCTGTGTTGCATGTTCCTGCTTATTTATGATACCAGTCAGAGAGACTACCTGAGATTGACTCTTTGGCTCATAACTCTATAGGAGTCATTCTTTTTTTTTCCCAGCAATAATTCTTTTGAGCATATGCTTGTCTCTTGAATTTCCTAATTAATTTTTAGCATATTCTCTAAGTCATGTGGGACAGAACTGTTTAGGTAAAATATAATGTGTGTGTGTGTGTGTGTGTGTGTGTGTGTGTGTGTGTGAGAGAGAGAGAGAGAGAGAGAGAGAGAGAAGAGAGAGAAGAGAGAGAGAAAAAGAGAGAGAGAGAAAGACTTGAAAATATCAAGCAAATGAGCTCTGTAAATATCAGTCCAGGAGAAGTTGAAGAAGATAGTACTCACAGTTTCTTATTGTTTACTATTCTGCTTTGGCAGTACATAAACAGAAAGATGGGCTGTGTTGTATGTGACCTCTGAATTAGGAATTTTTTAATGGCTTTGACTTGCGCCTACTCTCATAACTAATTTCTGAACATCGTAGTTAAGTATGTGGAGTAGAGCATCATCAGAGTGAAATAATGGCATAGGTAAAATTTAGGTTCCAAAATCAAAATTACTTCTGAAAAGCTCTTCAATAATCTATAAAGTTTTAGTATTATACCCTCTCCAAGTAAGTCTAACACCACCAATTTTTCTTTCACTGTAACAATAGATTGCTATTTCCTTAACTGGACATCAGATAAAATAATTTACATACACTTTTAAGGACCATGTTGAATAGGAATGTGCATCTTTAATCACAAGAGGCACACTCATAACGGTGAGATGCTTGTATTAGGAGAGGGTTACAGAGACGATGTTCTCGTGACATATCATGTGGGGGCAGTCCTTCAGGTAGCATGCCAGATAAAATATGGGTAATTATAAATTGATGTATGTGTATGTTACCTTAAGTTGAGCATGTAGACTAACTACACTGTGTGAATGCACCTACCATAATGGATTCAGTTTGGTCACTTTGATAGTCAAACTCTTGTATAGACTGTTTTTCAATCTGGTATTTTTTTCTGAACCACACAGACATTACCTAATGTTTATTCAAACTTATCAAGACTAAGAATATTCTTTAGCCTTCTTATGATAGCCCCCACTGTTCCACCTGCTGAGACTCAAACAAACAGCAGTATGTCTTAGGAATGTTTTTGTTGCTGCTATAGTTAGATGCTTCCTCAGGGACCCTAAAAATAGTAACAACCCAGGAGACTCCATCAACGTTATAGCTACCTGCCTGAGCTTTGGTTAATCTTCTAGAACTTGGAGCTGAGGTAAAAGGAGTGGGTGGTAATACACCTGAAAGTTTAATTTGGAAGAGATCAGAATATTCTTTTTCTGTCTTACCAGTAAAGCTCCCGGCTTGCTGCACCCCTTCACACATCCCGTCTTGTTCAAAATAAGATCATGACACAGCGCTATCTTCATAGAATGCTTTCTCACTGTTTCAGAGATTCTCACTTTAAAAAAAAAAATGCTGTCAGGCTTGAATCCACTTGAATTGTCTAAAAACAATTACAGGCGCTTTTATCTAAGCAAATTTTTTTAAGCGTCCATTAAATCTTATCATTAGTGGTCTTGATGGTAATGTAGTCTAAGCCAGAGCTTCCAAATAGGAAAGAGTTCATTTTCTAACCAGGCCCTTGTGGGGAAATTGTTCCTTCATAACTGATGACTGATAGAATTCAGTGAACTAGAGCTTAATATGAGCATTCTGGCCTCTTTGTGGTATAATCTGATCGTGTGTACTGCAGGGCTTTTGACAGTTGTGGTAAGAGATGTCACTCATTTATATTAAAAAATAAAAATGTTCATTTTTACTTGTTCTGGGTGAGTTCAAAACTAAAAACCACATTTACATTTTACTTGAACAATGATTATATAAAAAACAGTCTGAAAGACTCAATAACCTTTAGAAGTTTATAGATATTAAATGATGTGCAAATAAAGAATGAAGACTCCATATGCATACTAGAAGGAATGGTACAAGAAATGGAAAAGGACAAGTTAATCTTGAGGAGCATTATTCCCCTAGTGAAAAAAGAAAGAAAAGAAAGTAGATGAAGAGGAGGAGAAGTGAGGAGAGAAGGAGGAGGAAGAAGGAAGCCAGGAAAAAAAGAGGAGGAAGAGAAAGACTTGATTAAACCAGTGTTTAAACTTGAGTTAAATCGCACTAAGATTTTTGTGAAAAAAAATGTATACATATTCATACTTTTTAAATTTGGAAAAGAGCAGTAATAAGGGGAATGCATTATTCCAAGGGAAACTTTTATCAGAGAGCAATTGTAGTTTTAGCACAAGCAGCATACAATGAAGACCACGGAGCTTGGAATCAGCGCCACTGGCTAACAATTTCCACTTCGCCTGACATTAGGCAAGTGGCTTTGCTGCTGGGTCTTTGTTTCCTCACTTGTAAAAGGAACCGCTATTTTTCTCACAGTTGGATTATGTGTGAAGTAGTCGGTGTAACCAAAGTATTCCGCAAATTATTCTTTTATATCGTATTGGATGGAATCTAGATGAGTTCTTCTTTCTACTCTGCCACTGGTGAGAGGTAGGATCTGAGGCAATTTTTTACCTCTCCAGGAGGATGGAGAGGAGGGGGAGTATTGGACGAGATAGTCCATTTGGTCTCTTCCATCTCAGAGCCTGATTATATAACAGAAACTACAGGCTGGTAGCTCTTTCAACTAATTCTCCCAATAACTGGTAAATTTTTAGAAAAAAATTATTTTCTAACGAGGCTCTTGGTGTTCTGAAAGAGTTAATGTAGATTTCTAAACAGCTTAGTGACAGCTTGAGAATAGTGATATTTGGTTGACTATGACAAAGAATCTGATCTTCCCTTATTTGCAGTGCCAAAGCGGTACTCCGTAAGCTGTCAAGCCCCAAGCACCAGAAGCCTATCACCAGATATTAATTTACCTGTTGTGTGCATCTAATAACTGACAGCTCTGAATCCCATATCATTTTTGGTGGCCTTCCCACTGACATGTTCCTTGATTAAGAAAATAGTCAGCCAGAAAGCCAGTGTGTCCCTAATGTGACCACCTCAGTTTAGCCTCTTTATTATGCTGGAATATTTTCCTCTAAATTAGATTTCCTATCTTCATAGTGGCAGTTTACATGAATTTAATACATCACAAAATGTGCAGTCCCCTTGAAACTCTGTGATAGATTGTGGTATTTGAAACCCATATTTCCATGGGAAATAAAAGCCTGGGCCATGGTCAAATATTTTATCAGCTTAGCATTATCTTGAGATAATGGCACTATTAATGCTTGTCACCCCTGTCTGTGTCCCACGGCTTGTGCTGGTTCTTTACTTGCTTAGTTCTAAACAAAGTGCTGAAAGTTTTAGATCTTTGAGCTCTACTAACAATAATGAACGCAGATAGGTACCCTTTGTTCTATGCTGTGTGGCACATAATCACACACAATGAGACCCTCTATTATTTTTCTTTCATTGATACTGAATCTAATTACCAATTATGCTACATGGGATGGGATCACGATATATTACATCTTGACTGTGATGGGCTGGTGATGCACTGTCAAGGGATGGCAGCACAGCAGTGAACTCTTACTACAGGATGGCTGGAAGAAGGGAACTCGTGTGAGGAAAAAATAGAATTCACAACCCAAGACTCGGCAAAATGAAATCTAAGGTCCCAAGAATATTAAATTACCAGCTAAGAAAGGTCAGAAGCTCCCCGATGGAGCTTGGACAGAAATGGGCAATTGGAGGTAAATTTTTCATTGGTTTATCAGCTCCATTTACCTACATTGAGAATACGGTAAATAGAATCAAGAACTATAGAAACACACACACTTATGTTGACTCTTTTGCCTTCTCCTTCAACCATTTTCACTATATTCTAGTTATTTGTCCGGGAGTTGAGTTCCTATAGGTGAAAGGCTGTTTTTGACTCCCCAGTTACACCACTCTTTCTTCTTGTCCCACATTTTCCCAAGATAGATCTTGTGTCTGGGCAAAGATTACCCCTCAGGGATTCAGGAGTGATATCTCAGTACACATTTCTGCTTTGCCCTCATGTTTACATTCTGGTACCTTAATAGTCATCAGCTAACTTCTATCAGTAGGCTGTGCTCTACATAGTGACTTTTTTGTTTTTAGTAATATTCTGACCATGGCCCAAACAGTAGCTGCATATGCACGGCAGGATTCAGGTGCATTATAAATGATCTAATACTCGAATGTAAAAAAAAGACATGAAAGAGTTGAAATCAGAGTTGTTAGATTCACAAGCAATGACTTACAGATTGTTTTTATAATTTGTATGCAAAATGCAAAAGTTAAAATTTAGTCATTTGTCAAAATTAAAAATTAAAAAATATGGAATCTAGTTTTAATCAAATGTCATCAGGAATAGAAAAGGACCACGGTATGTATGAGTCCAAATAATTCCCCTGTGTTTTGGATAGTCTCAAATGATTTGAACTAGAATTATACTTCCATTTTCTGGAAAAAAAATGCTCACAAATATTGTCAGCCATAATACTTGTACAGTTTGCATGAGTTTGAGGGAATTGCTTTATGGGAAAAGAACAACACAGTTCATCCTGCCTTATTCATGGTAAGAATTTTTTTGTTTACAATTGGAAGCAAGAAGGGAGGAAAATACTGAAGTAACACTTTACGGCAAGTTGTAGCATTCATACTGGAAGTCTTTCTGGAAGATTTTCTTACTTTGCTTCATGAGTAACAGACAAGAACATGTCATGCTCTTCTGATAACCATCTGCCTTGAAACATGATACAGGCTTCAGGTCAGTTCTTTGAGAAGCAGAGATTTACACGAAAGAAGTTATTAAGGGGAGCTCCTGAGATAAACATAAGGAGTGATATAGTGAAGAAAGCAGGATTAAGTAGAGAGAGAAAGTTGAACTGTAATGTACCTTCAGGCTTAGCCAGTCCTGTCCAGAGCTCTGGAGTTCTGAGGCCATTTAGAGTAGTCTCAACATGCACCAGTCATAGACTATGGACTGACTGTCCCTGGTGAGGCTGCTCTCTTTAGGGCAAGTCTCAGAGAGAGACACAGCTAATGCTCTCAACCATCAATACTCCCAGCACCTGGGAGAATGAGCACCTCTGTCCTGAAGAACGAATCTGGGCAGTGCCTCGTAGCATCTGCTTACAGGAAGTGTGTGTAATAAGGAGGTAGTATGGTGGCTTTGAGAACTAATGGGCCCTGAAATCAGATTGCTCTAGTTTCAAAGATTGTATCAGATAGTGACAAATTATTGCAATCTTAGTCAGATTATTTAACCTCTAGATGTCTCTGCTTCCTCATCTGACAATTGAGAATAAGAAAATCTTCCTCACTCCGCTTTTATAATATTAAATTATATATTATATATAATGTGCTAGTACTGGTCTTGTACCATATTAGATACAGAGTGTGTTTGTTCTCTGCTTCTCCACACTTCTTCCAAAAAAAGAAATATTAGTTAACTAATAAGTGTTTATTGAATATCTGCTACCTTCTAACCGTTATGCTAGTAATATCAGAGGATAAGAATAAAGACAAGGCACGGTCCCTATCTAAAAAGTACCTACTAACTAATTAGAACAAATAAGACTAACATATATAAAACAATTGCAAATAATAACATAAAAAAATTGACTATTAAGTTAAATGTATGGTTATAGGAGAAGATAAATGATTGCAAGGCTGCTCAGAAAACAAAGAACAAATAAAATGTTTATGCAAGAAGTAATTCTTGGGCTAGACCTTAAAGGACAGATTAAACTTAAATGCTTGGCAGTAGTTAAGGACCTTAAATGAGGGATCCTTACTGAAGACAGATGAGAAAGGGCAGGGCTTTCTCTGACTTAAGTGTCATTGTGTATACAGAGCTACACAATTTTGAATAGCCACTCATAAACCGTCACCCCTATAGTTCAAACTAATCCCTCTAGAGCTATTGCAAAGCTCACTCTCTTTAACCTGTTAAAACAACATTGAGCTAGTGAAAACTGAGATTTTGTGTGTGTGAGAGAGACGCCAAGGTTTATTTCTGTGGTCACACATTGATTCCTGGCTTCTATTGACTGTCATATTATACCCTACTCCTCCATCGAATACGTCACTTGCCCACGAAAACTAGTTTATACCACTACTAAAATACTTAGTCATAGGCTGAATTGCATTAACATGAGTCGTGTGCAGGTAAGTTCTACACGTACTTCCCACGTGTCTGGTACTGTTCTGCTACTGTCAGTATATGAAGGGCAGGGATTTTTCCCTTCTGTATTCCCAGTATCCAGCGCCAAATGATTACCTTATTGGGATTAGATAAAATGAATTTGGTAATAGTAAATAGATTTGCCTAATTAGAGTATGTTGTAAAGTAAAAGAATAAAAAATATCATTGACAAAATCATGAAAAGCCTTGAGAATTAGGTAGAGTAGATTACATTGGAATACTAATGATTGTGGTTTGAGATCAAAGGAGATATATAATCCAAATTTTTAAAATACATAACAGTCTAATGATGTATGATCCAAATTTTTAAAATACATATCAGTTTACCAGATTAAGGGGATAGCCAGAAGCCATGGGAAAAAACTACAGTGTTAGTGGTAATTCAATGAAGAAGTATAATAGTGCAAAGATACCTCCTAGGTGAGAAGTCATGACATAAGAAAATTCAGAAGTCATAGACACAAACCTGACTGTTCAAACCAGTATAATAAATGTGTTCTCCCAGAATAAAAATTTGAAGGGGAGAACCCAAAACTAAGAACAAAGCTTTAGGGAAAGCACACAGCTGGTTAAATGGGCAGGAAGAAAGATCAGATGTGTAGAAATCAAAAGGAAAGGAGTGGTTCTAAAAGGGTGAAGATGGCCAAGAATATCAAATGTTACCAAAAGGTCCAGGGTAATTAAAAGTCTCCTGGACTTACTAATAAGAAAATCCTTTATTGCCTTTAAGAAAACTGTATTTTGGCTTAGTGATGGGATTGGAATGTAGCATCTTAAAGGCTGAGTGAGGGAGCAGGTAGAGAAGATATAGAGATCATGGACATTCATTGTGATGGTTAATTTTATATGTCAACTCTATTAGGCTATGGTACCCAGTTGTTTGGTTAAACACAAGTCTGGGTGTTGCCATGAAGGTATATTTTAGATGTAATTATTGAACAAATCAGTAGACTTTTATTAAACCAGATTACCCTCCTTAATGTGGGTGAGCTTCGTTCAATCAGCCAAAGGCTTTAAGAAAAAAGATTGAGGTCCCTCAAGGAATATGGAATTCTGTCACCGGTCTACCTTCAGACCCAAGACTACAATCCCAATTCTTCTCTGGGTCTCCAGCTTGTCAGTCCATCTTACAGATTTTGGATTTTCCAAGCACATTCCACAGCACCACCACCCCTATCTCTTGAGCCAATTCCTTAAAGTAAGAATCTATGTCTACATCTCATTGGTTCTATTTCTCTGGAGAACTCTGAATAATACAGACATTAATAATTCATTTTAGAAATTTTAGAGTAAAAAGAGAGAGAAACAATGGTAGAGGACTAGAAAATCAAAATATTATTGCTTCTGCTATATAGAAGATAAGTTAGAGAGCAAGATGACTTCCAGTTGTGCTTAGCAACTACACATTTTGCCCAGACCTCTCTCTAACAATTAAAAACCAAAGTTGACTTTATCCAATAAGGTCAGTTTATCCCCAAATGCACTTAAGACAAGGACCACATCCAAATTAGTCCAGGCCAAGGCTTAATGAACCATTCTCACCATAGGTTTTCTGTGACTAATTCTTTAGACAAAATGTATACAGTTAAATCCACCATGTTCCACTCTCTGTCATCCATTGTCATTCCCAAAGTATAGTAACATATTGTTGTGTACTAAATGTCCCTATTTTTATCTCCATTGTGCTCAATATTTTTTTCCCCTATTGTTTCGACCTTATATTGCTTACCTGTTACCCAATCGTGTCCAGGCAAGGTGTCTTTGCTATGTAGTCCTGAGCATCTTGTACTTTTCTTATTTTAACACCTATTAAACTAGATTATTATTTCTATTTATTTGTATACACCTCACACCAGACTTCAAACTGCATGAGACCAAAGACAATGTCTAGCAGCACCTTGATGAGCATTTAACAGATGTTTGTTTATGATAGAATAAATAAATGAATAAACAAAGTCTTAATACAGCAATCACTATTCATCAGTAAAGTTCTAACAGGAAACAAAGAGTATACTTGAATCAGGAAAACTCTAGGAAAATTTATTTACAAAAAAAATGAATAGCAGTGGTGTGGACAGGATGTGGGAAACTACATAAGGACAATGCAGGAACCTGGGACACTCAAGGGGAGATTTGTTGCCACCCTTAGGTCCAAAGCAACAAGATAAGGGAGAGGTTACACCTGGAAAGAAAGAGACTCAGAGGTAGAACAGGTCAATTTATGACTTGTATTGATCATTAGTTAGTGGACTGAGCCAATCCATTACTTCCCAGGGAGGTAACTAGGGAAATAGATATCTTGATCTTTCTCTCCTCTCCCTCTGATATTTTTGGGGATTTCCCATTGGCCAGACTCATTTGGAAGCCAAAGACATAAAAACCTCTAGTTAAAGTCCATATAAGTCAACTTATGAGGCAGAAAGCAAGACAGAAAAAGGAGCTAGAAGGAAATCAGAGATCATCTGGCTTAATATCATTTACAACTGAGATCTGTATCTTTATAACCATGTCTTCTAGCTTTCAGTTTAGTGAATAAAATCTCCCAAATCTGTTTTCTGTCTCTCTCTCTCTCTCTCTTTTTTTTTTCCCTAGAAATACTTTTGCTTTCCTCTGCACAAAGAAATGGATTAATACTTCAAGATTCGGGTCAGAAATATTCTTCTCAGCATCCATTCCAATTCCATCACAGATGATATAAATTATAATATTTGCAAATGATGTCATAGAATTTTTTTTATATTCACTGAATAGTTATGGTAGTAGTAACAGTGGAAGTAATCGTAGTAGTTAATTATTAAGAACATTTATTAAAAATAGATGCAGTCACATCAGGAGTTAGAACTTCAACATATAAATTTGGGGTGGGGTTGGTACTCAATTCAGTTCATTACATAATTTCATTTAATTTTCACAATAACCTATAATATATTTTACAGATAAAGGAACTTAAGATTATAACTTATTTTATATATCTTAGTTCTTATAAATAAAAATGATAAAATCAGGATGTAAATCTTAGTCTGTCTTATTCCAAAACCTATGCTTTTTAATCACTTCCCTTCTATTATCATGAATTGTGTGGGTTATTCACTACTCTCTCATATAGGAAGGGGTCATATCCCACTCACTTTTAAACTATAGCACCTTACATAGTGTCTGCTTTGTAACAGACATTTCATAAATGTTCCTAGAATTAAATATGAATGATACAGAGAAAACAAACAAAAAGGGCGTACAGTTTCAAAGCACATTTACCAACCATAAATAATAGAGAAATACAAAATATAAAACAAAGGAAAAGCAGGCAAGAGCTAAGTGCAAGAAACAGTCATTTTTTTTCCTAGATATGCAATAGGTTTACTTTGATCCACTGCTCTCAGCTGGATTCAAGTTAATATTTTTTTTCTACTCACTATTTTGCTAAGAGCCGTGAGATCAGCCTTTTTTTTTTGAGTTTGAGTTTGAGTTTGAAACAGCCAGTCTCCTTTTCGTAGAAAAGTCTTCTCCTGAAGCAAAAACCCTTCTTTTGGAGCAAAGGCTCCCTCCTGGGGTTCTTTGTTCTGCCAGGGCGGAATCCCTTTGAGCTTTTCTCTGGAGCAAGTCTGGAACTAGTACTTCTTTCTTTTGAACAGCTGAGCAAGTTGTCTCTCAACCTGGTTACCCTTACTGTGCTGGAGGCCTGTGCAGTCACGTCTCTCTGTCTCCGCTCATTTCAATAAACGCCCTCCGGCAAAAGCTGTTTGAATACCTAAGCAGGTTAACTTTATTTTTTAAAGTTAGGATTGTTTTGATATAAGACTAATATCTTACATAAAAAGTGAATCATTTTACATAAGCAAGTCCACTTCTTCATAAGCAATGCAGTCATAAGACTCAACTTCAGTGGTAAGTAGAAAATAAATCTAATGATCATTAAGAGTTAAGACTTGGAAAAAAAAATTCAGACCAACTGCCTATCTAATAAAGAAATCATATTATAAAAAACTGGGAATTAGTTGTCCAGAATGAAAACCTTTCATAATTTGAAAGAATAGCCTGGTTCTGTCTTGGACAGCTCTGTTAATCGAGCTGCCTTAAATTGAACCAAAATCTACTGCTTGAAATTTTGTTATTTATTATTTTCAATAACATTTACTGACTCTATGCTCAATTCACAGGCACTGTTCTAGGAGCTAAAATTTCCACTCATTTATCTACCTAAACAATATGCAATGACTCCACCCAATTGACTACGTTTTCATTAGAGAGGTCTGAAAATGAAGTTGGAGTAGAAGGAGATCGAGATCCCATTGGTGAGAAAGTAAAATAATTTTAACATGATGGAAATAGAAAGCCGTAGAATAGCACATCAAAAAATGATAGGAGTGGAGAAGACATTGGGTATGGGTGGCCATGGCTTGGGTTGGGTAAGAACTGCATGGTGAGAGGCAGATGCAGTAAGCAAAATAAAATTTCCCAAAAGTTAACAGATAAACTACAAAAGTAAAATATATGTTGAAATGGAAAGCAAAATAAATCTCTACATAATTAAAGATCTTGAAATAGAAACATTTCATTGCTTTTCTCCATTTCTCTTTTTTCAAAAGATAACCATTTTCATTTGCTTTGTAGAGCTAGACCTACAGGATGACTTCTGCCACTTCCTCAGCCCCTCATTCTCCCAACCAGCACATATTATGTGTGTTGGTGGAATCTCAAAGTAGCAAGAACAGCAGGGTAGAGAGAATATACCAGGCTGCCGGCCCCACCAATATTGCCTTTTCCCATGATCATGAAGTTTTATTTGATCTATTCAATTATCTTCCCTGTCCCCTTTCATTATGGAAATAGACATGGATAAAATGTTCTTATTGCCACCAAGGAGAAGTAGCCCTAATAGATAGCAAGCACTTTTATCTAATTCCTATCAGAAAAAAAAATTTAGTGTTTCAAAACCAATGTCATCATTTTTGGTAAAATTTACCTCTTAGATGCTGGATCATCCCCCCAATGGCAAAAACACATATAGAGTATTATTATCTTTATCCATTTTCTATATTTATCTTATTGCCTTATCTTAATCTATTGCCTATCTAAAAAAAAATCCTAACCCTATTGCCTTTATCATAACCTCAAGCATATACAAACTTATTAAAAATATGTTTCTATAATTATGTTTTATTGTCTTTGCTTCAATTTTCCACCTCTCTCCCTCATTTTTCTCTTAACCTATTCCATTCAAACTATTACAATGAACCATTTTCATTGAGGTCATGAATCACGGTTGAATACCTCTTGTTTTTCCTTAATTTAAATTTGATTCCATTTAAAAGTAATAAATACTGTTACAATATTCTAAAACGTGCAAAAGGGGCCTAAAATGAAGTTTCCTCTCTACCTCTAACCCCAGCACACAGTTCTCCTCCCTAAAGTAAATTGTTATGCAGTTTGTAGGCATGCATCTAAAATTTTTAACACATACAAGCATTTTCTTTTTTTACATTTTTTCTTCAAATGGTAGCATGCACTCTTCTGCCCATTTTACAACATTATTAAACGCATAATTTAACTGGCTATAAAATAATGAAAATCCTCATCGGCCAAAAGCTATGATAAAGTATGAATACAGACAAGAAAGTAGATAATGACACCATGCATGCATGTGCTTTTGTGTGTTTGTGTTTGTTCTAACAATTTTTTTTCCCTCTGGTATTAAAAGGAAGCGTGATCTTTAAGTTGTTATTCCTGTGATCATGATTTGATATACAAACTATACCATTTATCGGAACTGTACATTTAATTATTTACTTATATAGTTCTTTTTGAAATGCTATATAAAGTGATTAAGTTAGTATATAGAATGATTTTCTTCTTTCTCATTTCCCTCTCTCCTTTACTGTCAGTTCTAGCAGATTGTATTACCTTTCTTAGTATTTAGAAACATCCTTGGACAAGTAGTACTCAAGGACATTTTTATTGTTATATGGCTTTATATTTCTATTACTAGATTTATCAGTTCTAAGTGTATATTTTGATCCATGGTTATAAAAGATAAAGAATCAACCACACTTTTTCTTTCTTGTACATGCTCCCCCTTTCTTAGTTATACAGTTTATTCGCTGTCAAGATTTATGACATTTACATTCTATTCTATAATTCCATACTTGTTTGACTATTAGTTCTACAATCCTGATAGTCTTTCAATTGCCCCAGAGTTATAGCCTTTCAGTTCTAGTGTCTTTGTCTTACATTCCTCATGCTTTTCACCAGATCTTTCATTATACGTTTTTTTTCATCCCTTGATGGCCTGAAAATCAACCTCTAGTGCGTCTTCAAGAAGGCCTCATGATAATTATATCATCTGAGCTCTTGCATGTTCAAAAATGTTTATTGGCTTTATCTTAAAAAATAGAGGCTGCTCTGCTATGTCCTAGTGTTGAATATTGTCACAGAGAAGTCTGATTATGATCTCAACCATCAAAAAATAAAGACTGACTTAGGCCAGATTGCAGAAACAACAATAACTATTGACATTCACATGTATTTGGGAATACAAACTCTCTGTGGGACTGTTTTTGTTGTTGTTATTGTTATTGTAATATTACCCTTATATCTTGTTCCCATGAAAACTGGCATATGTAAAATATATCATTCAATGCCAAATAGGAAATGTTAAGCAGTGAATACTCAAGCATTACACATTTAACCTTAATTTTTTTTCCCATTCCATCTGGGATGTATAACTTGGGATTCCTGTCACAAAGATTGCACAAGCAGCCTGTCCTGGGCAATGAGTCAGCCCTGAGACAAGCTACATCTCTACCTTAAAAAAGGTAACATTTTTCTTCCACTGAAAGTCAGAGATTGTTAAACATTTCTAACATCTATCACATCCATCAATTTTATTTCCTTCTCTAAGTTATATACTGTATTACTTTATTTTGTGGTAGTGAGTCAGTAGAGATCTTTCCTTCAATCACTAAGGAGGTTGTTTTGTATTCTAGCATCTTTAAAACACATGTGTGAAAAATGTCCCTTCAATGCCAAGGGATCCACTGTTCTTCTGAACATAATTCCTGGATACCTAATATTCTCTGATGAGATCTTGGTCAGTGGTAAAATCTTTAGTGAGACTTTGCTTAATGATGTTAGCTAATTTTACTGAGTGCTAAGTGTCTGACATTGTACTAAGCCCATTAACACATTTTGTGGTTGAATGGTTTAGAACATTCAATCCCAATAACAAAACCAGGTAGATACTGCCAGTATTCACATTTTACGGAGGAAGAAATTGCGTCCCAGAAAGGCTAAGTAACTCACTTAGGATCACACAGCTTCAAAGAGGCAGAGCCATAATTCGAAGCCAAGCATTCTAATTCCAAAACCCAAACACTTTACCACTATCGTTAACATGGCCACCCAGCCGATTAATGTCTGGTATGACCATGCTGCTAATATACTTTTCATATTGTCTGCATTTGATATCCTTGAGAGAGGAAGATTGTGGCTTATCATTAGGGCAACAAATTCCTTATTCTGGCTCATATTAACAGTATTCAAACAACGGTTAATTCAACAAAATTGGTGTGCTGCAGTCAAAACAGTTTTTTAATGTTTGCAGTTGTTTGTATTTTTTACTTTTCAATCCACTGTTTAATATTAATGTTAAATCTAATATTAATATCTCTAGAGAAAGCATAATATGAATAGTTCTAGAGAGATTGTTAAGGAATAGAAAGTGAACATACACACACGCACATGCACACCACTACACACGCAGACTTTTGAGAATGGTTTATAAATACAGATCTGTGTGGAGCTTCTTTTATGCTCCAGATGATGTGGAAGGCAGGACTGGGAGTGTGACCCAATTGTTTACTTACTTTGCCTCTCACCTGTGCTCTTTGGGAAAAAAATAGTAATAGTATTATTATCACATTCTCATGCTTTTCAACTTAGGGCATGATAAAGTTGCAGTGAATGCAATTTCTTCTGGGAGAATAAGACTTCTGCCTCTTCTCTAGTAATTTGCAAAAGTGAATAAAAGCAAAACAAAACAGAGAAAAAAATTTTGAGTAAGATGCTCTGAAAAATATGCTGCAATAGAGAAAACTTTTTTAAAAAGCTTTGTTAGGCAAAAAAAAAAAAATAATAACACATTTGAATAAATATTTATGTGTGTTTTCATAGTGTTCTGGCTTATGCTCTTTCATGTACCTTGCAGGCAGTTAAAGAAACAACTATAAATCATAAATAAGGAATAAAATGAACTCCATGAAAGTCTCTGATTACTCCATTACTGAAATCCAGCTTAGCAAATCATTTCCTTTCCTTCTCAGTGTATTTCTATAAACAATCCAAAACAAACTTGTAGGATTTATAGAATGCATTTAATGTCAATGAAAATAGGACCATGCACAGAACTGGTAAGAAATTAATTCATAGTTCCCTCTGGCAAAAAAAAAAAAAAAAAAAAAAGTGTGTTGGGAAAACAACATACTCTTAAGAAGAAACACCATGGAAGAATTTCAAATAACTTGATATAAATGACATAGGGTGTTGTGTGGAGTATGAACCAAACTGGAAATTCATAGACTGAGCATTTTAATATTTTCTTCTAGCACTGACTCTTGCATAACGTAGAAATGTCATTTTACTCGGTTTCTTTAATAATAAAAGTGATTAAATGAGCACGAGCCAGCCTCGCTGAAGGAATGACAAGACCCAATCTCTCAAAAATCAAAATGTGTGGTTTTGACTGAGAAGTACATTTTGAAAATAACCTATTAGAGCTATGGAGCTCTGATATTGTAATTGGAACCCCCGAAGATCATACAACAGAATGCACTTTTTTCCTTCATCCATATGTATTCGGTTAAAAGCATGATTTTTTAATTTTTATTTATCTTGGGAAATCTGCACCCCCATATCCCCTTATGTTGTAGAATCCTTTAGACAGTTTTACCGCTACGTAGATCTCCTGTGACTAACCCTACACACATCTCATCCATTATGGATATTCACTCTCCAAACTTAATACCAAAAAAAAAAAAAATCAAGTGATTTGTAAATCATAACTCAGGATTATAACTTTATAAAGACTTGATCTAGTATTAATTAAAGATTATATATAATTTTAAGTATGTTCCAAATGGATAAGAACACTTGGTAATGCAAGATGATCCTCATGCTTCTTTTTGTAGAAATATAATTTGAAATAAATTCTAATTATTGCCAAAAACATCTTTTTAAAGTAACTGGATATTGGCTCTAT
The DNA here is from genome assembly GCF_000151845.1 of Pteropus vampyrus. Lineage (NCBI taxonomy): Eukaryota > Metazoa > Chordata > Mammalia > Chiroptera > Pteropodidae > Pteropus > Pteropus vampyrus. The sequence continues at coordinate 1,693,661 of NW_011889062.1, read as the reverse complement.
TTTTGAAAAAGAAGTTGAGGCTTCCCAAGGGAGTTCACAGCAAGGTAGAAACTAATATCTATTTTCCTCAAATGTGTTAGACAAGGCCACCAGAAACGATGTTAGGGGCTAAAATTAGCCATTGTAATAAAGCATAAGGCAATACTGTTATGTGCTGTCACTGGGTTCCAATATATAATATGCTTTGATGGCATTCACTAGTTTTATAAGTTGGAGTCTTTCAAACAACTCTCTTTTTCTTTGTATGTGTGATGGTAAACAATCAGTTTCATAGGCTTAGCACTTTTTAAGTAGCTGCTTTGGTATAATGCAGGCCCAGCCTTCATGTAATTATTATAGACACTCAAACATAAGGTATAAAGCATGTATTATTGTATACTTAATATGCCATGTGCCTTTCAACTGAATTTAAGTCAGTTTTATACATAAGAATTAATGAATATCCCTCTAATTAAAAACTACTTAAAGGCATGATCAATTAGTCAAAACAACCATACCAACCCAGAAAATTTCAAATCACAATAGCAAGCTTAATTTATTGCACAATAGAGGCAAATGAAAATGCACGGTAAGGAATAATTCTAAAATCCGACATCAAAATAGCTGAAATTAAGTTTATCACTGGCATGGCTATGGGAGAAAATATTACCATTAATGTTCTCTCTGGAGATTAAAAAAAAAAAAACAATAAATACACTTATCTGTTGAATTTAGCATTGGTCTTATCTGGAAATTAAATAGTCATAAGTTAATGCTTCTAATTCTCTGATAGTCAAAATTATAGTATTACTTGATTGGTGATAGACACTATGAACCCATCCTATTCACAAATTTCTGATGCACTATAGATCTATTACAAGAGGTTTATGAATTCCTATTTCCACCAAGTTTTGTAGACTAAATAAATCACAGATGCACACACATGCACACATACATATGCTTATACAGAGATATTTTTCAAATGTAACTGGGATCCATACCTCTTTCAAACATACCTCTGTATCCATTTTGTTTGGCCAAGTGGCCTGCAGTGTCTTAAACTGACACTGGTCCCTTCATGCAAGTCCATGCCCTATATAGCAACTCACAGAGTCACAAGAAAATATAAGTTCCTGATATGACTTCCCAATAGCCCTTGTGATCAACAGTCTTCCCTGTTTCTCAATACCTGCATGCCTTATGTACCCCTTACAGAAGAGTCCCTGGATGTGGGGGCAGGGGGAGCAGGGGGGGTGGTTATGAAAACTCAGCTCTTTTTGTTTGAATTTATCAATCTGGTCCTAGCCTAGGAGCCCAAAGCTTTCTTACCCACAGGCCTTAATAAAGGTATATGCCCCAGGACCAGACCAGTATCTCTCTCTCTTCTCTCTCTCTCTCTCTCTCTCTCTCTCTCTCTCTCCCTCTCTCTCTATCTCTCCCCCTCTCCCCCCCCCATTCTGTCTTGACCTCCCCATGTGTCTCTTCTAGGTGTGCCATATACTTCCTCCAGGACCTGTGAGTGATAAACTTCTCTATTTCAATTTTTCTTGAGGTCTGTTGCTGAACCATGACTCACCATCCAGCACCCTGTGTGCCACCTAACAAATGCTGATTTAACAAAGTCACAACGGCTAGCCACTACTATGTTGAGTAAGACACAAGTTCAATAAACATGTCTGGCAAAGTCAGTGCTCCCAAATTCCATGGATTCCTCTTCATTTCCCAGCCTCCACTGCAGATGAGTTAGTTCTATGTGACTAGACTTTGCCAATGAAGCATAAGATGGAGCAGCATGGATTGCTTCAGGGCATGCAAAGGCAGTTAGGGGCCTCGATACCTACTCCATTCCTCATTTCCTCTCCTGCAATGACCTTCAATTCCGTGTCTTCTAAAAAGCATAACCATAAGATGTAGGAGGATCACCTGATCTACACTAGTCTCTGTATGAACGAGAAAGTCGCCGTCTGATGTCAAGCAGTGAAGCTTTCAGGTTTGTCTGCTGCAACAGCTAGTGTTGATTATGTTGACCAATGCTGTGAAATAAGTCAGTCACAAAGGACAGATATCATATTATTCCTCCTATGTGAAGTACCTAGAGTAGTCAAATTCATAGAGACAGAATGTAGAATAGTGGTTGCCAGGGGCTGGGGGCAGGAGGGAATAAGAAGTTGTTATTTAATGGGTATAGAGTTTTATTTTTGCAAGAGAAAAAGAGTTCCAGAGATTGGATGCACAGCAACATGAATGTACTTATTACTATTGAACTGTATACTTAAAATGGTTAAGATGGTAAATTTTATGTTATGTATATTTTAGCACAATTAAAACAAAAGAAGAAAAAAAATCAAGGTGTCAGAGTGAACATTAATTTTATCTTGTTTTTTAAAAAAATCTTATGCAAACTAAGCCTTGGCTGCACAGAACCACAAGGTGATTCCCTCAAGAGCCTTCCAAATAATTCTGAACCGTGGCCATATAATTGGAATAAGAATAGAACAGCTTTACCCAAAATGACTGTCTAGGTCCATTCCATGTCTGAAGGAAAAGATGCTTCGTGGCCAAATATTCCATTTTTGGAAATCACAGTGTCCTTTAGCGAGTTAAAAAACTCTGAGAAATCTTGTTGAGAAAGAGAAAAGAACTTTTCGTTTTTGTAAGCCAGCCTTTCTTAATCATTTAGCTAATGAGTTTTTTTTAATTTTTTGCATAATACCTATTAGTATCTGAAATAAATATATATCTTTTCGAAATGCCGGAATAGCATCTCCAAAATGACATGTTAAACTATTATGTTTATTTATAAAGTGTCTGATTTTTTTTTTTTTTTTACACATATTTATAATTAATGCCTTGAAGAGAAAACTGCTATCTGTCATGATCAAGCCTAATCCAGGATCAAAGGAGTAGAGCTAAAAGTTGTTCCTGGCCGATGAACATATGCGTTTAAATACACACATAGGCATACACATGTGCACACACAAATACACAAACAGCCAATATGTAATTGAGTACTTACTATGAAGTGGGTATTATGCTAACATATTATATGTACCTTACCTCATTTAATCAACACAACAGCCCTATGACAAAGTGTTATTATCACCAGGATTTTAGGATGAGAAAACTGAGGCTCAAAGAGTTTGAGAAACTTGCCCAAGGTCACATGATTAGCAAATGGGTATAGCTCAATTTAAACCAGACCTATGAGACTACAGTATCAAGTCCTAAATTATAACTTTATATAGACCATTTTTCTCTATGTATAGATATGAATCTATCTAGTATTTCATTCATCAAGAGGGAAAATGGAAACAAACAAACAACAACAAAAACAACAACATAGTTTGTTTTATAAATATGATGCAAACATTAGTTATTTTGATTGAAATGAATTGATTTGCTTTTGTGTAATTTTAATGGTAATAAAATTAAAAAAAAAAAACATAACCCACAACACTATATATATATATATATATATATATATATATATGTATATATACACATACATGTATATATACACATATGGATCCTGTTTTTCTTGTATATATACACATATGGATCCTCATACATGTGTATATATACGTATATATATATACATGTGTATACATGTGTATATATATGTATATATACATATATATGAATATCTCAGTTTCCTAAAACTATAATTTTTATTTAAAAAATTTTAAAAGTTAGTTAACATCCTGTGTGGATCTAAAAATTGGATGAAAATAATAGAATTTATTTTTTTAAAAGAGTCCTTTTTATACATAGGGCATGAAATGGATGAGGATCGGGTTAAGGGTTAGGCTAAGAATCTGGTGACAGGTTCTAGACCTGATTCTGCCCTTGTCTAACTAGCCCTTATCTTGGTGACATCCATCAACTTTTGCACACTTCAGTTTCCTCACTTGAAAAATGTGAAGAGAAGCCAAACTAGCTGATCTCTAAGATCTTTGCCAAAACCCCACAAACTTACTGACAATTCTGTGAAATACTTAGCAGAACAGGGGAGGGGAGTTCCTATAACATGATAGAAAGAGTATTCACCTTAAATTTGATACAAATCAACTTTCTAAATAGAGACAAGCTATCTCCTTGTCGTACTTGCAGGTTTATCATTTATTTTATTTTAATAAAAGTTCGTATATACAGATGAATACAGGAGACAGAGCAGCTCTCTAAAGAAAAGGCAGCAGAGTTCAGTGGAAGTTCATTTTTCTGTTACCTTTGCTGTTTTGTGCTATGGATGCCTAAAATTCAGCTCGAAAAGCAATTCTCTCTCCATCCAGATTCTTGTTTCCTCTAGGGCTGGTCTTTAGGATATTGATACATTTTCCTACCGTTGAGAATAGAAAAAAGAAAAAAAGAGTGGGAATAGCATTAGATATGGAAACCAAAATATATGTCTCAGAAAGAAACACAAATATTCGGTCTCTTGTTTGAGTTTTATCGGGGTCATTATGCATAGCAGAAAAGCAACAGAAATCAGGCATGTTTTCCCTGTCACCTCTGCACTTGTCCTGCTGATGTTAATGAGAATAAGAGAGAAAAAAAGAACTGTTGAGATAGGTCATACCCTTACTCTATCACAAGGTTTTCCGTTGAGGCGACAGGTTCAAAATCAGGCATACAGAAAAGAAAAACAGGATCCATATGAGACATTACGTGTCACACAAAGTACTGGCATCGCATAAGAGTGTAAGCAGTCAGCTTAAGCTTCTGGCCGCAGATTACCTTTGTATATTAAAAAAAAAAAAAAAGTACCAACCTAAATCACCTTGGCTAGAAAAAAACATTAATACTGCATCTGAATAACTGTCATTGGGTGATATTTCCATAGTCTCCTTTACTCTCAAAATGTCCTTGCAAATATTAGTCCTGTTTATTGTTCTTCCCTCCCTCTTCCACCTCTTAACATAGTTCTGCATTAAAAATTCAAAAGGTAACTATTTTCTCCCAAGTTTCTGCAGCCTGACTTTTGGCCGCTTTTGTGCCTCTTGTGGGGAGGGGGGATGGAATGGGCTGTAGGAATTCTTGCTTTTCTTTTTTAAATTTATTTTTCAATTACAGTTGACATACAATATTATGTTAGTTTCAACTATACAACATAGTGATTAGACATGTATATACCTCATAAAGTGATCACCTTGATAAGTCTCGTACCCATCTGACACCATACATAGTTATTACAATGTTATTGATTATATTCTTTATGCTGTACTTTACAACCCCCTGAATGTTTTAATAACTGGTAATTTGTACTTCCTTAGAGATTCCTTTCTTGAGTTTCTAGTCTCTATATCGTTCTCTCTCTCCTCGCCCTTTCTTCCATTCAACCACTTCAACCCGAACTCTTCCCCCTCTAGTTTTGTTACTGAGCTTTTATCACTACCTCAGAATGAATACACGAGCCTTCATGTTCTCATAATTATATTTCGTGTCGTGTCAGATGATCTTTGTTCTCCTATCACCAACTACTTTCCACTTATCTAAATGAGCTTGTCTTTGCTCACTATCCAACTCTCTGAAGCTCTCGTCATCAATACATTAGTCAGCTGGTGGACAACCATTTACAAGTCAAGAAGCCAGTGAAGTCAGCTAGGATTTTTGTTTTTTTTCTTTTTTTTCCCCCCTCTACTTCCTCACATCAGACATGGGAATTTACATTAGGAAAAAAAAATATATAGACTTTTCAAACAGGTAGCAAGCATTCCTAAATAGTCACCCAAGTCTTCTTCTTGTCAATCTTTATAGTACATTCTCTCCTTTTCTCCTTTCACTTGACATGATCTTCGAATAATTTCACACTCTTGCTTTTTGACAAACCAGCCATAGAAAACAGGCTCGGGGTTTAAAGCACTGCTCACGTAGCAGGAGATTTTTATGTTCTGGTACACAGGAAAGCACTAGGGACCCAGAAAACCAATAGGTCATTTCTAAAATACAGTCCTCAGATTGCATGAGACAGTCACACTCTTTTTTCAAGCCCAGCCTTGTTTCTTCATGAGGGTATTCTCAAGAACTAGTTTCTCAAGTCTTAGATGGGAACATCCTGAGAGCGAAATATCAAACTCTCCAACAAACAAGGATCCAATACTTAATACTCTCCCACTCTAGTTAAGCTGAGAAGATTTGGGTAAGGCTGAACCAACATGGACAATTACTATGGTTCTTTTCTCTTGGATATTATGACCACGGTTTAGTTGGTAAACTGTTCTGGCTTCCAAGGCCTCATCTGTTTTGCGAAGTTTATAGTATCAAAGTGATATTATCCTAAGATATAACCGTAGGGAAAGGGTAATATCCCAAAGACAGAAATAATATCATCACCAATTTTATAGACTAGTTACACCTTACCAAGTGTTTTATTTTTAATGTATAATTATGCTTCAGTGAATACATCTGTATCTTGCGGCGTGCAGAGTTACTATACTTAGAATTGTACTCTGTCTGTATAGGACAATTAAGCATAGGTATTGACAAAAGGAAATAAATTTTCTCACCCATATCCCATTCGAGGACACTATTCTTTGGTGGCACAATAAAGGACTCTGAGGAAGGAGAGTCAAAAGCAGAAATGAGACTCATCCATTTAATACTGCTTTGTATAGATAAAGACAACATCTCCCAGATACCTACTTCATAAAGAAATGCTTTGAAATAAATTAACCAAGAAGTAGAACAAGGTTAATAAATAAAATGGAATCAAAAGTAAAAAGAAGAGAATGAAAGATCAAAAGAATATAGAAAAGATAGCGGGGAAAGTAATAGGAAAAAAAAAAAAGAAGAAAGGAAAGAAAGAAGGAAGGAAGAAGAAAGGTAGGGGAAAAGGAAAGAAGACAGTCTCTCTGAAAGTCTTTCTAGGTACCACATGCTAATTAATAATTTTATAAATTTTAAAATGTGGCATCATGCTTTATAAAGGCAAATATGCCTATAACAAGAATCAGCTTTTCTTCCTTCAATCTCAATGAGTCTTATGCCTTGGGATGTACTATGTCTTTTAGAGCCAGTATTTTTCTCTTCCTTGTCTCTTTGGCCCACGAAGCCAGCAACTCCAATCCCATACAAAGGTCATCAGAGCAAGGAAGCTACCATGTCAGGCCTTACGAAGAATGTTATAAAATTTCTGTGGAGGGTCCTAATCTCTTTGCAGTCACACTCAGTATACAAAGGCTATTTGTAGAACTAGTGGTAAACCTGGGAAAGAAAATGGGTTGTCAGAGAGACTTAGATGAACTTTAGGAATAGCAGGAGACTGCCACAGTCAAGTTCTTCTAGAGATAGAACAGACTTCTTTAATCTAATTTGTTCACATCAAGATATCCTCAGATTATCTAATCTCTAAATGATCATTTCAGTCATAAAATACCTAATCTTAAAATGATGAAAAGTTATAAAGTTCTTTGAGCTGAAAATATAATTTCAAGCATCCCAAGTTTACTGCTATTGCTACAAATAGCATGTGTATACTGAGTGTGACTGCAGAGGGATTAGGACTCTAAATTGCTACTATTTACCCATGTGGTGCCTTACCTAGCATGTAATAACTTCTCAATAAATGCTCTTTATTATTATATCACACTATGCCCAGCTTCAAAAACTGGAACGATTAGAAAATTTTTTAAATGCACATATTTAACAACTGACACACATAACTAGAAAATAAAAAGCAAATGAGAGCTAATCTAATATCTGGGTCATATTTATAATTTATATATTTTTATAATAGGTTTTGTCTAATGTTGCACAATGACTAAGAATCCAAACTTGATGTCAGACATAGCTAGATGTAAAAACAGCCCTGCCACTAGTTACTTACCACGAGTATGTCAAATTTCATTTCTTCAGGTTTTTTTTTCTTTCTAGCTGTAAACTGAGAATAATATAGCAGCACATAATTATGTAAATGTTAAATTAGACTATGTGAGATCCTAGTTTAATATCTTTTTTATGGTAAAGTCTCATTAAATATTACATAATTTTATTTTAGTATTTCTTTGCTCCTTTTCCTTGTCTTTGTTTAACTTAGTAATAATATATCATATCTTTATGCTTTAAAAAAACAAAAAAATTCTAATAAAGTCTGGAATAGATACTTTTGACAATCCTCATATTAATAAGATTTTGAGTTTATCAAGCAAGTCTGCAAAGGTTTTTCATTTTTGCAAGGCATGCTGTTGGAAACACAGAAAGCTGCCATGAAATTTCAACAATATAAGAGACATAACCAAAACTGAAAGCCTATCATTTTAAGAGAAAGTATTAATATCACCCGAGAATTTGTAAGAGACAACGTAGTAAAAAGTATAGCTTTGGTTTCAGACAGGCTGAATTTTAAATCTCAATTTTAACACCAGACACATGGCCATGGAATATTATCTAAACCTATTTTCCAGCTGAAACAGTTCTCCTGTAAGACAGAGCTGTTGGAGAGGAGTGCAGTTGTAACTTGTATGCCATGGCCCTTTAGTCTTATTGGGTTTCTGTAAATTTTGTTGAATAAATGCTTCCGAATTTGCTGTGACCAACCTCCAGGAGACTTTAGATGATCGCCTTTGTTAATTTTGACCAGCTAAAAGATGTTTATCTAGAAGAAAGCTTTCCCTGAGTGAGTGAGTACCTCATACAACTATTCTGGGAGTCAGCCTCCAATGCTGTGTATTTTTGTGTTACATATTTTGATGTTATGTTGATAGGTACATCCCAAGTTAATGACAGCTATATTTTCTTGTCAGATTGTTTCTTTAAATATTGTATATAGCACCACTTCATTCTTCTATTGTTTTTCATTTAAGGTCTATTTTGTTAAAACATAAATATTGCCACACCATTTTGGCTAATATATGAGTGATAATTTTTTTTATCATTTTTATTTTAGCTTTTATTTTATGGTTTATGTTTTTAATTTCCTTTCCTTTAAACTCTTTTGACCTTTTGATTGTAAGAATTTTTATTAATTTTTTTTATGTTTTGGAAATTATTTAATCTAATTATAGTCTTTTAGGTGATTCTTTAAAAAATATATACACAGTTAACCATCAGTTAATCTAGCATGTATCTATCTTCCTTCTGAATTCAATAAGAAACCTTAGCAGGGTCTAACCCTTCATTGAACAAGCTTATTTTTGACCCTGCTATTGCTATTAGGTATTAGAGTTCTATTTAAAAGTATTTTGATTCATTTTGATGTTTGATCAAAATGTTAAAAATGTTTTGATTAATATTCTTATTTTATAATATATGGCTAATTAAATTTATTATTTATCAAATATCATGGCTTAGTGTTCTTCTTATAAGTCCTTGCATTTAATAATTTTATTGTCCACGATGGATAAAAATCTTAGTTTTGTTTATGTCAGAGATCTGTTTCAACCACTTTATCTTGTATTTGCTTATGCAGAAATCTGGAATAAAATGTGCAAATTTTCAAAATTGAATTTGACTTGAAATGATCTACTATGTTCAAAAAGGTATATCTCTGTTTAAATGTCAAAATTATAACATATGACATGGAAATCTATAAATGGCTACAAAAATTTATTTTCCCTAAGAATGTACTACTTATAGCTCATAACTCTTCTGACCTAAACTCTAAGTTGTCAATTGTTAATAAAATGTATATTTGTAGCAGTTTTTGGAACCCACTCACCAAAAGAGAATTCCCTAGATGCTTTAAATAAGTCTAAAGGATATATGTGCAAGTCTGAATGCAACGTGTTTTCTCTATCAAATATCTGTAAAGGTCTTTGTTTTACTTGCAAAATAGAATGGTTGTTTAACTGAATATAAATATACTTGAAAGTTATTTCTTCTCAGCATGTTGAAGACTAGTTTCATTGCCTTCTGGTACGTATTGAAGCTTGTGAAAAATCTGCAGTTAGCCTAATTGACTTTTCCATCTTTTCTCTATAGAAGTCTGTAGTCCAACACAGCAATCACTAGTCACATGTGGCTAGTTAAGTTTAAATTATAATTAATTAAAATATTTTTTAAAAATAAAATACTTGGTTCCTCAGTAAGTGTACCAGTCATGTGTCAAGTACTCAATATCCATATGTTGCTACTGGCTATTATACTAGACAGCAAAGATATAATATTTCTATCATCGCAGAAAGTTTTATTGGCACTCTACAATTGTTTGAACTTTCCTTTTTGATATTCTTTAATTTCACTGTAATTGTGTCTGGTATGGATTTATCTTTATTTATCTTAGGTTATACAAATTTTCTGGGGAACACTTTAAATCTTTAAATCTTGAAGATTTAAACATCTTTAAATCTTGAAAGTTCTGAAAGTTTACTGTTAAACAATGTATATAAGACATTTCTCCATTTTCCTCCTCTGAAACTTTTTTTTTTGTATAGGTATGGGAGCTTCTCCATCTATACTTCTCATTTTATAGGTAGCTTTTTTTCTTCTTTTTCACTCTGTGCTAAAATCAGCTGAAATAATGAGTTAGGCTTCAACTTTATTTAGTTTGGAGTTTATCCTTTATACTGATTTTTGAAGTTTTAAATAGTGTACTTTTTATTTCCAAGGATTACAATATTTTTTCTATTCAATTGTGTCATTTCATTTCTTTGTGTTTTTGTTTTAAAATGTCATTTTAAAAAATAGATGTTATTAAATTATTTATCTATTTTAACATTCTAAAATAATTATTTTAAAGACTGTCAAACTATCACGAATTAATTTCATCAGAAGTGAATTAATTTTCCAACTTTTTACTTTCTTCCATGTCTTTATAAGGATTATATGTGTTTGCAGACACCGCACACATTTTAGATTTTCAATTACAGTCATTTTAAGTGGGATTTTTTTGATTTTCATTAGTGTATTTAGATAGAACCATAATAATGTTCAGTAATAAACTACCCCAAATCTCAGTGGCTTAAAACAATAATCATTTATTCTCTTTCATTGATGTACTAGTCAACAGCGGGGGACTTGGATCTGAGAAGTATTTGTCTGGGCTTGGCTCCGTGTCTGCTTTGCATTTCTTTTATCTTCATATTTTCATGGCCATGATGAAAGGAAGACAGTCCAACCTGATAAGCACAATTCATGCTTCTGCTTTTATCACTTATGCTGATATCTCCTTGGCCTAAGAATATCACATAGCTGAGCTCAACAAATGAGATGTGAGGGAACATACTTCTTACATGGAGGGAGGGAAGAAGTAAATATTTTTGAAGAATAAACTAATCTACCAGATTATTTTGTTCTTCATTTCTTTTTTTTCCCTTTAATTCTATAGTTTTGTGATTGCTTTTGCCTGATATGGTGGGCCCCACTTCTACATTCAGATTTTAAAATGGCATTTTGGGACTCTTCCTCCTGGTAACATTGTTAATTTCAGCAGATCCAGTCAGTGAGCCAATGAATAGTTTGAATCAGTTTCTTATCCCGAGGCTCTATCTTTCTCTCCCTGCTTCCCTAAGCCCAAAGCTTTCCATAAAGCCATAACCCAAAGCAGTAAATCAGCAATTTTCCAGCCTCCTTTAGTAAGCAAGAGCACATCGCAGGTTCCAGACTTTACTTTCTGTGGCACGTTTGGTCCTTATTAAACTTGCAGATCTGCTGCCTACATTTGTCCTGAAGACAAGAAGGCCCAAATTTTACCCTTATTCACCACCTTATACAGCTATTTTATTTTATATACAGTGAATTGTATAATATATATGTCTTTCTGATTATGTCTTTAATATTTCGTCTAGTTTTACTGTGTCTAAAGAATAAAGGAAGGGAATTGTGTTTAAGATGAACTACAATGTCATCCTCACTGAAATTCTCCAATTTTTAAAAACCCTAATCTTACTTGATTTACCACTCATAAGATCTCTCTAAAATAGAGATGCTCATTTGGAAGGGTATGCTTACTAAACAGGGAGAATCCGACACCAAGAAAACTGAGTGTTGGTGCAGGGCAATCTGAGATGTTTATGAAGTCTCCATATGATTTAGCTTCATCCCCAACAAATTGACAACCCTCCTGATAGGTTTACTCTCCTATTCTCAGTTGAAAAGTATATTCTAGAGCCTAAAACAGCGCTTTAATAATATGCAGAGTTCTATGACTTAATTTTAATAATAATCATGTAAGTTAATGTAAACATACTCTTAATTACCCCAAAAGTGATTTTATAATTAAATACTGCCATACAATGTAATTTTACTAGCTATGTTTGCATGTATGTATATAATTGTATACATGCACAAGTTGTAGAAAGATTGAGGCATCAGAAATCATATGATTTTATCAACATGCCAGCATCTAAAGGACGTGTGCATAGGAGAATTAATCCTATTCATGTAATTACCGATAGTTCATTAACAGAATAAAAGAGATAATCAATAAATTCTTTCTCCATTTCTGTCTCTGATTCTAGCAATGAGCAAGTTAGAAATTCATCTAATTTCATTTTTAATATCGAAAAGAACCAAATTGTATCTAAACATAATTAAGGGTGCTTTACGATGTTATCAAGTGACATATCATTGCAACTACTAACCAAAGATCTCTCAAAAATGGTTTTGGGGGTAAGAAAGAGGTCTAATTATTCTAAGTTACTAAAGAAAGGTTTAACATTATTCATGACACCTTGTCAAACATGTTTATTTAAATAGTAATTTTCTGAATTAGAATGATTATAGCCAAGATTTTTAAAAATTTAAAAAACATGGATTAAGAGTTTTCAGTCAAGATGCCAGACTAAGAAGACATAAAAAGCCTCCTTTGCCTCACATCAAACATGTAGGCATACTTCTTAAAATATCCGAAAGGTTAAGAAAAAGTTATAGCCAAGTTTGAAAGCAAGAAAGGGAAATCTTCGGGTGATGAAAATGATGAAAATCTATAGTCTTAGTGGACCTGAGTAGTACACCTCAATGAACAGAAAGAAAAAAAAACAGGTACATCCTCCAACATCTGGAATCTTAGTGCTTATGAAGAGGAGTTCCTAAGCCACAGACTCTGGGCATTTTGGGGAGGTGAAATTGGGCTGACTGTACTGTTCTAGGAGATAGAAAAATGCTTCCATTGGTTAAAAAAGAATCTGAAAATCTCTACCCAAAAGACCAGAGTCAAAATCTCAAACAAAATGCTTGTGCCAAGATAGAGAGAAGTAGAATAATCTATAAAACTCTGAACTTACACTGCCCAACAGTTCAGTTTCTGAACATATACTGTCAACCTCAAACAGTTGATAGTTATGGAATATTCCACCTTACAACAAAAGAAGACATACTATTTTCCAGTGGATATGGAGCATGTTTCAAGATAAATAATATTCTAGGCCATAAAACAAGTTTCAGTAAATATAAAAGGATTTGAAGTATACAAAGTATGTTCTCTGACCACAATAGATGAAATCAGAAATCAGTAACAGAAAGACATATGGAGAATTCTCAAATATTTGGAAGCTAAATAACCACTTCTAAATAATAAATAAGTATAAGCAGAAATCAAAATGAGAAATAAGAAGTACTTTGAAGTACACAAAAATAAAAAGACATCAAAATTGTGGGATTCTGATAAAAGTAGCACTAAGGAAAAAATCTCAAATCAATTATCATAGCTTCTACTTTAAGAAATTGGGAAAATAAATGAAACCCAGAGTAAAGAAAAGAAAGGAAATAATGACAATCAAGGTAAAAATGAGTGAAAGAGAAAATATAAAAATAATAGACAACATTGATGAAACCAAAAGCTGATTCTCTGAGTAGCTCAAGAAAATTTCTAAACCTTTGACCAGACTGATCAGGAAAAAAAAGAGAGAAGACACAAATTGCCATTATCAGGAATGAGATAAATTGCAGCACTACAGATTCTATAGATATTTAAATAATAATAAGGGTATACCATATGCAACTTCCTGCTAATAAATTTTACAAGTTGGCAGAAATGGACAAGATATTTCATGAAAGACACAAACTGCCAAACTTCACTCAAGGAGAAATAGATAACATGAATCATCCTATGCCTATGGAAAAAAATAATAATTGGACTTGTAGTTTAAAACTTTCTCAGGAGGAAACTGCGATTTCAGATATCATCACTGGTGAATTTTATCAAATATCTAGAAAAGAAATTCTACACAAACTCTTCCAGAAAGGTAAAAAGGAGGGAGTATTTCCAAACTTCTATAAGGCCAGCATTACCCAGATACTAAAATCAGACAAAGACCTTACAAGAAAACGACATATCAATATCCTCCTTGAACACAGATAAAAATGTTCTTAAAAGAAATTTAGCAAACAAAATCGAACAATATATGAAAGGTATAATATATCATCATTGTATTCATTTTCCATTGCTGCATAACAAATTACCACAAGCTTAGTGGCTTAAAACAACACAAGTTTATTACCTCACAGTATCTGTAGGTCAGGAGTTCAGATGGGTTAACTGGATCCTCTCCTCAAGGTCTCACAAGGCAGATATACTTACAACATATACCTTATAACCTAAAAACAGTAAGACACATCCCTAGCCTGATTAGATATTCATTAAAACTTTAAAGCAACCTTTGTACACATCGATGAAACATTAGAAGCATTCCCATTAAAGTTGGGTACAAAACAACTATATCCATCTCTGCTATTAATATCCAAGAAATTGGTAAAGTTAAAACTATACACTAAGGTACTATTTCCCCTATTAAGTATAATATCACTGTTTTATAGTCAATAAGAAAAAAATTCCCATCTCTTTTAATTAATGTTGTTAATTTTATTTCCTTTTTGTACAATTCGTAAATTTTTGTTCTTATATGTATATAAATGCTATGCATAGAAATGTTTGCATATATTTCATTAATTATAAAAACTTAAGTCAACACTGAAGATAAATAATTTTCTCCTTAAAAAAATGATTAGTGTAATAGTTAGGTTCAAAAAAACCACCATTCTAGAGGGATCATCTGTAGTGATATTCCCCAGGCTCCTGACTTTTTCATGTTCTGTTCAATATGTGCATCAACATTTAATATTCAATAAATAATTTAGTTGAAGACATGGAAATAATGTTAATCACATTTATGTATATTCTAAAATTGGTGAGGAGAGCTAACGTTAAATGAAGTAACAAGAATTTTAAAAATCTCTTAGCTAGATTTCTGAGTTTAAATCTCAACACTAAAAATACCCATGTGATTTTTAAATCCTGTTAGGATTTATAAAATAACTTGTTTTGTTAAAATAATCTAAGAAAATATAATACCTAGACTGAAAGCAGTTTATATGCAAAGGTTTTTAAATGAACTGAACGTATGCTCAATAGTGTCCAATAAGAGTGTAGGGTTGAGAGGGACCTAGAAACCATATCATAAATAACAGCTAATTGTGTCTAAATCACTGACTCATGTGTCTTAAGACTAAAGGAAATCATACTAAATCTCATGTATATCAACCAATAATTTTTTCTTTTCTGTGTTCTATCAGACTGCCCTATAGGTAGAAACACTATCTACTATTTCGACTGAATTGAGATATCAGTTCATTTTTACCATGTATAATGATTAGTATCTATAATGAGACAATCTACCCCATCTTTGAAAACTCATATGAGACAGGTGTTCTTATCATTAAATGAGGGGAGGGGAGAAGTCCCTCAATATAAGTCAGTTAATCCAGTAATTAAATTATCAAACAGTAACTTATTAGTGCCTGATTTTGTGACTAGTCAGTTTGGCTCGCATGATTAAATTGCTCATGGGACAGTTTGTGAGAAAATTCTCCAGACAGCTAACTAAGGAACTATGTTCCCTTAACTGATACCCAGGGAGCACTAGGATATAGGAAGTGAAGATCACTAGGAAGACCAGAGGTTTGAAAAAAGAAAGTGCTTAGAGTTTAACACTGCCAAGTTCAAGCAATTTTGTCACCAAAGAAAAATGTCACAAATTGCATCATTTCATCAACTAGTCTCATAAGTGATGTCAATCAAAAGAAAGAATAAAAGACATATGAGGGAAGGATGAGGTGAAGGAATGTTCTCTAGCTATCTTCTCTATATTTTTAAGAGCAAGATAAAGTACTCTCTTCCTAACAAACAAACCTCAGGGCTCTAGCATATTGTCTCTCAGATTACTTAGCAAATGAAGGCCCAGTGTTTAGAAGCTGCACATAACATCTTGTGGCCAGTAAATACAGTCATTTCAGTGTTCTATTTTCTTGGTAAAACAAGGTACCTGAGATGAAATAATGTCATCAGGTCTAGAGCAAGCAATCTACCACCCTTAATTCCTATCTCATTAGCTAAAATGATGTTTATTAAGTTACTTTTATGATAGTATAAGCTTTATTATTTCCATTTCATCATGTAAAATTGAGGCCATGTACTGTACAGTCCTGCACTGTGTAACTATATTTTGGGCAATGAGGGACCACAGATACAGTGGCGGTCCCATAAGATTATAATGGAGCGGAAAAATTCCTATTGCCTAGTGATGTTGCAGTCATTGTAGTGTAGCGCAACTCATCACTCACGTATTTGTGGTGATGTTGTAAACAAACCTCCTGCTCTGTCAGTCTTATAAAAGTATAGCACATACAATATGTATAGTATGAAATACTTGATAATAATAAATGATGATGTTACTGGTTTATGCATTTACTATACTATACTTTTTATTGTTATTTTAAAGTGTACTTTTTCTATTTATAAAAAAAAGTTTGCTGTGAAACAGTACACCAAGTTATGCCAACAACAGCCTCATATTTCTCGTTTACCACATCTCTAGAGTGCTTCATTTTCTCTTGTGTTTGATTTAATCGCATTGTTTTATAAATTTAGTGTAGCCTGAGTGTACTGTGGTTACAAAGTCTACAGTGGACAGTAATGTCCTTGGCCTTCATCTTTGCTCACCATTCACTCACTGACTCACGTAGAGCAACCTCTTGTCCTACAAGCTCCAGTCATGGTGTCTTATACAGGTGTATCATTTTTCATCTTTTATACTGTATTTTTACTGTAACTTTTCTTTGTTTAGATATGTTTAGATATGCAAATTCTGACCCTTGCATTACAGTTGCCTACAATATTCAGTACAATAACATGCTTGCAGCCTAAAAGAAATAGTTTTAAACCATATACTCTAGGAGTATAGTAGGAGATACCATCTAGGTGTGTGTAAATGCACTCGATATTCGTGCAAAGACAAAATAGCCTAATGATGCGTTTTTCAGAACTTATCCCTGTCAAGTAGCACATGACTGTACTTACATTTGGTTTACCTCATTTTTCTAGTTAGATATTATAAATGTCCCCATGGAGAAAATAACTAGATTTCGAGATCTGTTGGGTGAATTTGTCCTTTTCTGTGACCTGATTGGAAGATGGGAGATGAAAGGAGATTGATTTGTAAGAGGAAAATGCACCTCGTATGTGGAAAAAACATATTCTCTTCTTGTGCTTGTCTTTACTATCTAGCATGCTATACACAGAAACAGTACAAAACATAAAATCTCTTCAATGCGCCAATCTCTATAGCCTAAGTAACTAAGATATAAAAAATATGGTAGTTCTAGAAAAAAATTAAAGACTTTAATGGAAAATAAAATACTCCACTTTGTAACGCATGAGGTAGAGTATAGATGGGCTGAGTAAAAATGTAATAAATCTATATAATTTGTTCTGCCTTTGGAAAAATCACCCTTTATTGAAAATAGAAGCTATTATGTCTCTAAACTCAGAGAATCTTCACTATTTTTCATCAAAAACAAACATATGTAAAGGACAACACAGGATGCTTACACCACAAGCTGTATCATTTGCTCCTTGTTATTTGTATTACTGATTCCATCAGCATCATTAGGCACTTTCAAAAGTACTGTGGCATGGAGTCTGCTATGGTCTCACAAATGACTAAAACAAAATCAAAAGAGTAAAGGCTGAGGGAGAAGGTAGACTGGCTGTGTCATGCTGGAGAGAGACAAATGATAATGATACCACGGTTCCAAGATACTGAACACTGACTACTTTTTAAATAATGCAGACCATTTGGAAACATTCTTCCAAGCCCTTGTAAGCAGTTATGCTAACTTATGCTTGCTAATCAATAACTTTGTTGGGGTAGGCCCCGAAGAAGCTATGTCATGACTTTTAGCATATTCTACACCACGCAGACCCTAACATCATATCGCTGCTTCTACAGGAGCATTCTGCTCCAAGCAAAACACATTCCTAGAAGTCACATGTAAATTTTCTTTTGGAAAATAGCTGTATTTTAAATAGTACAAGAAAATTGTTTTTGTTATTTTAATGGGGTCAATCTTTTGACAATGAAGTTAACTTTCTCATATTCTCCTTGTTTTTTGTTTGTTTGTTTGTTTAGAATTTTTAAAGCCAACATTTGTTATTTAGAATTTTGTCAAAGTGGAAAATGTGGCAGTGAAGAAGTGAGAAGTTATGGGTCCCGATTCCATTTCTGTCACCAACCGCATTTAACTACTTATTTTACCTATTGGGCCTCAGTTTTCCTAATTGTCAAATGATCATAAAGTCCTTTTCAGTACCATAATTCTTATCACCTATAATATTGAGCAAAACAAAATAAAAAAGATATCACTAACCTCTACTGAGATGCATATACTGCTGTGCCGTTGTTTACAACTAGAGGGCACCGTTCACATCAGAGACAATCTCATAGTAGAGGGTGCTATAGAGTCTTAGGGAAAGATCTCTTTTCCTCAATTGCCGTGTGGGCTAGCAGTGAATCTGTCAAGTTCTTTCTTTCTTTGCTATTAAGAAACAGCAGTGAAGATTCCATAAGCATGTACGCAATGCCTATCATTTCACAGAAAATTAATCTTTAAAAGGATAATTTTGGGATACAGAATTCAATTGCATATGGCACATATTCTATTTCATTGGAAGAGTTTCCCCTAAAACTGAATAGAATTTTATTTCCTGCCAGCTAGGTGTGTAGGGACCCAGAGCAGACGAAGTGACTCACAAAATAAACTAATGTGATATGTGTTGCACCTACATTTTGTGGAGTAAAAGTCATACCTGCTAAATATGTAAATAGTTCATAATAACACTTTGACACTTTCATTTTGGGGTCCATTCTTTGGCACTAAGAGCTCTGAATAACAGTGCGGGCCAACACCCAAATCTCTTCACAATGAAGACCTTTCCTTTCCTTTGAGGTCATCTCCTACTAATGAGAGAAAGGAACACATAAGCTCATTAAAAAGTTGGTTTATGAGAATCTTTCCTGCTTTTGGTAGCAATGACATTTGTCCCATGAAGAAGTAGAAGAAGGAAGTTTGTGCTGTCTGGGTGCCTTACAACCTCCATGGAACTGGAGTCCAAATGTCTGTTGTGTGAATAAAGTCAAATTAATTAATTAAGGTGACACCCAATGATGCATAAATCATAAACAGAAAGGGTACAGAAAATCTCCCTTTCTATGCCCTCTGTTCTCCCACCTTGGAGGCCAAACTTTGCCCTTGAACAAGCACAAACACCTCATATCTAAATGACTCACTGTCAGACGCTGGCTCTTAGTCTATTAGATTATCATCATGTCATCTTTGTTTTTGGCAGTGTTCGAGAGCACCTCTAACAGCTTTATTTGAACACTGTTTTCATACCTAAAAGCTTGAATCTGTAAAACAAACACAAACATTTATAGACATCTTTATATCACTTCAAATTGTTGTGATTAGTGTACACACTTTGAATATTATTACTTAAACAACCTCCAGCTGATGTTTAAAAAGTAACACTTTGGAACAAGGCATTCTCCAAATGTTCTATTAAGGATGCTGTTTATTTATATCAGTGCATAGAAAAGTACAGCTGTACAAAACATAAATCAATGTCAAAAGTAAAAGGCATTAAAATTCATAAGGTTCATTTTCCGACATCCAGAGCAAACTGTAGCTGAGAGTTTGTCACAGCCTTAACATCAGCAGTAAAATTATATAACTGCTGATGTCACATTCTTTGAGGTACACTCAAAGGCATCTAAAATTTTATAGCTTAGTTTGGCTTATTTTTAAAATGAACATATATTACTCTTAATTTTTTTTTTCTTATGATACCTAGAAGACCTAAATATAAAAACAGCATCAGAGGGGAAATAACTTGTAATCCACAGAGTTTTAACCAACATGAAAAAAATATGCATATGCATTTGTTTTGCTATTGATCAGGAAACCACAGGAATTAGTGTTTGTTTAACGCCTATTAAGGGACAAGAGTGTTTTCTATTGCAGAATGAAAAAGGGTTATTGCTAAGTAAGGGAGAACTGAAAACAAGTCATGCAGATACTAATATTCATTCACAGTTAGGTAATTTTCTGCTTTGGCTTTCATGTTTTTAAAGCTCAGGTCTGTTTGCCTCTGGTGATTTGTGAGATTTTGATTCCTACTAAAATATTCGCCTGGTTTGAAAGAATATATTTTTGTCATATTGTCTGGAAATCTTATTTTCTATCAGATTCAAATTTTCTTCAAGGACCAAATAGCCACATCTGCATGTCCCCAAGAATCTGAGATAAACTTGTTTGCTATATTTTTTTTTAGGTGGTGGAACGGTGACTCTGAGATCCTTACCGTGAAAATAAAAGTTGAGATGAATCCGACCATTTTTCTGTTCAAAGTAGTAATAGCCACTTTTGCTTATACAGTCCTTACAATGGGCCAGACACTGTTCTAAGTTGTTACTCAAAGGAACTTATTTAATTCCTTCAGCAGTCTTGTGAGTTAGGGACTATTACGAGCCCCGTTTTACAGGAGAGAAAACTGAAGCACAGGGTGGTTATC
This sequence comes from Pteropus vampyrus, assembly GCF_000151845.1. Taxonomy (NCBI): domain Eukaryota; kingdom Metazoa; phylum Chordata; class Mammalia; order Chiroptera; family Pteropodidae; genus Pteropus; species Pteropus vampyrus. Next base: position 1,672,903 of record NW_011889062.1, on the reverse strand, counting down.
TAGCCTGTCCAGGCTGCACAGCTAGCATGTGGCACAGCTGGGGTTTGAGCAAACAGTGTGGTTCAAGAGTGTTCTTTTAAACATCACTTTATACTGCCTCTCTCAGAGATTCACAAGTGCATAATAATGCTGCAGGGGGTGGTATTTTGATCCCCAATGTCTTTTCCTAAGAAAAATGTGGCCTACAATCTGTAATCGACTAAAAAGTATATGTCTTTGCACTGGAAACAACTTCAAAATAGTTTTTCCCTTGGAGGATAGCTATGTCATACCCACATCCACTTCTCTTGGGACTTTCACTAGTTTTATGAGATATTTTGTGCAAATATATACATACATACATACATACGCTCTTGGAAAACTATATTTATGTGGTAAAAACTTAGATTATATGTTTGAAATCACCACTGACACACAGGGAACCTGAATTCAAATGCCTTTTTTTAAGAATATAAGAGAGAAAATAGAGTTTGGGAGGTGAGGGAAGCAATTCACCCACAATCATTACATAATTAGCCAAGGCTAATTTCAGTTGTTTTTCATTCACCATATGCCATTCACAACATCCATGTCTGCATTTATTAATGTAGCCGAAAGGCCCCCATCTTGTATTCTCCCTTGATCACATCTTTGTGGAAATGACAAGAGACGAGCCCACACAAAGCACGATTCCCAGGTACTGAGGCACATCCTCCGGCAGCATCACATGCACGAGATGGATGTGAAGGTAACTCAGCCCCACCAGGACCAGCCTGCAGGACCAGCCTCTCTTTTGAGCATCAGTGAGTGACACAGCGTGTGGATCGCAGCCTAGTCTGACTGAGAACGGCACTGTGAATACAAATGTGTTTAAAATGGCTGACTCTGTACAAGAGTAAATAAGAACCTTTCCAGCTTTTCATTTAGTCACAAGATCAGGAAGTCTTCTCACCCCAAACAGAGAATTGAGGCAGTTTTCCAGCTGAGAGAGGCAAAGTAGGAAGATGGGGGTGGGGAGGGCGGTAACTCTAACAGCAAGGACTTTGCCTTTCAATGTTCTTTTTAAGAGAATAGAGCTCAGACTAAACTAATCCCCCACATGAATATATGCTTTAGGAAATAATTTTTATTAATAGCTGAGTATTTTTACTTTCATTCACATGCACCCAACTATTAGGGTTCTGATATTTAGTTGCATGCATATATCACTGTGTCAAAGAAAAGGGGAAATCTAGTCTTAATAAAAAATGATTTATTAACTTCTCCACATCCTATAAATTTAATATGCTATAGGTTCTTGCTCTCATTGCAGATTTCTTTTAGAAATATATTTCTGAATATGAGCTCATAATATTTCCGAATAATGTATTGGTAAATACTAACAAAATAAAACATCTCCGAGGCACATAATCCACAGACACACACAATTGGAGTGACTACATGTCAGTTAGCCATGCTATTTATTTTGCATCCTTTTTACTCTCAACCAGTTCAGTTCATCACTTTCCTCAAGAGAAATAACTGAAGCTGGTTGCTCCATAACGTTAAGCATTGATGTATTCATTTTCTAAACATGAAATAACACAACAATAATTTTTTGTCACTCTCCTTCTAAATCACTGTTCTTAGAAGAATTTTTTTTGGGGGGGGGGCTGTTAGGATGTATTTTTTTTTTCATAATCATAATAATAACAGCAAAATGTGATCTCTGTATAAATATGATTTTTATTCTCCATAATTGCACATAAAATCCATCCTACTTGAAAACTGCAGAGAGTAGAAGAATCACTATAAATGCTGGCCTCAGGGAATCTATGCTTCCTACAAGATTTAAGGTAGAAATATTCAGAGGCCATGTTACTCAAACAAGACCCAACCATTTTTTGTTGTTAGTTTCTTTCCTTTTCTTTTCTGCAGAATATTACCTAAAGGTAGCTCTAAGCACTAAGGGATTGAGGTTTCTATTTAGTCTACAAGTTACCTAACAGGTTTTTTCTACCTGTGGCATCAACTTGGGATTTCAGTTAGCTAAGCAGCTTTGGACCTAGAATAAAACACTTAAGGGACCAGGGAAAAGGCAAGCAGCAAAAAAAAAAAAAAAAATCTGCAGACTGTGGCATTTGTTTTTTGTTTATAAAATATACTTTATTTTTTAGAACAATTTTATTTTTGCAAAAAATTGAAATGATAGTACAGGGAGTTCCCATATGCCCCCCATCTAGTTTCCCATGCTTTTTCTTTTACATGAATGTAGTAAAAACTATGTCTCATTATATTTCTTTCTTCTCCTATTGTGCCCGTATGTGCCTATTCTTACTGTGCCTCAATAATTATTATCAAAAGAGAAATAGAGATTTAATATGTTAAATTGGGGAGTGGAAGTCCATAGAATCGCCCTAATAATACCATCCTAACTTGGTTTAAGAGGCCAAGAAAACCTCAGAGTGAGGACATAGCCCAAAAGGAGCTGGAAGCTGGCCAACCTGTGATGGGTTTTGACCCTCTGGGAAGGACTACCAGTTAGATAAAGGGTGGTGCCTTTGCCAAGAAACCAACACCAAAGTTTTTGTCATTGTATTAAATCTGGTATGGTCTCCAAGGGTCAAGGATAGAGGAACGTGGTGGAAAGAGTTGTCTGATGCTGCCAAATATTTAAACTTCCAATCTCTGAAGGAAAGAGTTGGGGCTAAATATTCTACGACATATTTTCTCAACCATAATATCGTGTGAGGCAGAAGTAAAAGAAGTCTTTAATGTGAAAGAAAAATAAATTCTCATCAGTCTGGGTACCTTGTCCTGTGCATCATCAAGACAAAGACTGAAAATATAGAGTTTGTTCTCAGCCATATTCATTATGAAATGATAATAAAAATGAAGAAGTTTGAACATCTTTAAAGGCTTTTGAAAACTGTCATGGCTTATATACAGGAGACATAAATTGAAACTTTTTTTTGCCTTTTTTTCCACCTTACTAAAGACAGTACTGAGTAATATAAGCCTGAGGGTGTTCTATTTCTCTCTTGCTATTTCTCTATCTTCTTTTCCTATTACACCAATAAATAAATTCTGAAACTTTTGTTTTTGCCCTCCCCCCACCCCCCCACCCCCGTCCCCTGCCAAGACCCTGACTATGCAACAGGGAGCACTAGAAAAAGACCTAACCGATTAACTTAAAGTTACCCTGAGGATGTTCGTCCACTTTTATTTTGTCCTTAGATTGGCTTTAGGGATCTGTAGTCTGTGCTTCCACAACATAGTTAGGGGCAGCAGAGGTACTGTATGTATGATTTATACTTGTACCTATTTCCTAGTTCCATCTATTTTTAATATATTCTCTTGATAAAATTTTATCCCTTCTTTCCAGTCAGGCTTTTGCCTGATTTGATAGAGAGTCCCTCTGGCTTATGTTGAAATTGAAATGTATGATATCTTATTGTTTGCCTATATACCCAAATGTCCAGGCACTGAGTTTACTTTTATAAATGAAATATTGAAAATAAACATAAAGCATTGAGGATACAGTTGCAAGGGACAAGCTCAACATACTGCATTAGAAATGGTCAACACAAGACTGGAGGCTTCTATATCTCAGGTGGCAGATCTGTGAGCTTCCCTCAACATATCTCTAGTAAAATTTCCTCACTGCATGAACTTTCCACAGGCTCTAGACACCAAATCATCAGTGTCATGAAGTAGCGCAGCAGTGTTATATAAAAGAAATAAACATAGATTTGGGGTTAGATCTGGATTTAATTCAGGTTCTACCATTTATAAGCTTGTTGGCTTTGGGAAGTCATTTCATCTATGGGAACCTAATTTTTCTCACCTGAATGTTAATGCTTCCCTGATGGAAACATGGTAAAGAAGAAGCTAAACAAGTCACAGAAGAGACTGAAGGAGTAGGCAATATCACAGGCCCTAGGGCTGCAGTGGCGATCAGGAAAGACACTGTCCCCACCCTCATGAGTTTTATAGTCCAGTGGGGGTGGGGAGCAAGCTCATAAATAAGCAGTTACGATACATGAGATAGATAAGTGGGAACATATAGGAGGGACAAGTAACCCAGACCTGAGTAATTAGGAACGTTTGCTCAATGGAGACAGTGATCTCTAAGCTGTTAATTGAAAGATGAGTAAAGAATACCCACACATAGAGAGAGAACCTAGCAGTGTCTAGTGCATTTATAAGAGTTGAATAAATTGCACTACTTTTTCCCTTCCCTTCTGCTATGTCCCCTGAACCCCTCCAAACAGATCCTACATAATGAGTTTAATTCATCGATTTAAAAAATATTCACTGAGCACCTGGTATACGCCAGGCTTAGTGATAATAACTAGGGATTTGTCTGTGAAAACTGGAGAGGCTCCGCCCTTCAGCTGTTTACTGTCTAATGGAGTCAGTTCAATACATCAAACCCCAGAAACCATTGCCTTTCATTCTGGAATGGGTAAATAAGATTCATCGACTAGACGCTTTAGAAAGAACCTTAAGAGACCCAAATTTTAGAGAGCCTCTCCAGGAACCACCAGTGCTAAGACACTTGACTTAATGTACTAACAACATGGATTTTGATCTATGCTCTTAAATCATTTCTTTTAATGAAAAAAAAAAAAGAAAGAAAGTCAGAAAACTTAGAAATGGCAGTGCCCTAGCCTACATTGCTCTCTTGGCAAACACAAGTCAAACTGAGCTGCTTCTTGGAACCACACCCATTCTGGGAGAGAAAGTAAAAACCAAAACCAGAGTGGTTGTTGATTTTATTATTATTATTATTATTATTATTATTATTATTATTATTAAGTCTGTCTTTCATTTTGTACAGAAACTGTCATAAAGAGAATGATTCTGCTTTTTTCTTTTGGAGGAATACCTGTTCTGATTTCCTAGGCATATTAAGTTGTTGCAATTCACTGCAAGCGCTAATTCTTATTTTTTTGGAATTAATTGAGCTGAAAGCTGGATTCATGACAACCCATCCCTTCTGTGGCCAGCACAGAAGCTGGGGACAGACGGCCATTTCAACGTTACTAGTCTGACATCCTGAATAATCAATGCACGTCAGCCACAAAAACTGGCTGCCTGTGCTCATGCCCATTTGCAAGTTGGCTGAGCGCCCACTCACAAATTGGGATGCCAGTTCCACTAGGGCACACAAGTGTCAACAAAAGATCGCTTCAAACAGGAAGCCTGCTCAGTTTTGTAAGAGCCATCATTTTGTTAGGAGAAAAAAAAAGGAAAAGGTTTGAGGTGGTTAATTCCATATTGCTGACAAATGGCTATTTACATCCCATCATACCTTCGGCCTCAAGGGACGTTTTATTTAATGACTTAATGCAATCTTCTCTATCCTTTAAATTTGACTTTCAATCTCTGCATTTTAAATGAGGCAAAGAGAAGATGGTATGTCAATCCTGAGAGTCACTGGAAATGTTCATTTTCTTTATTCCCATTCTATGCATCAGAGATGGAAAGAGTAAGCAAAGCATTATCATGTGCATAATGCCTCTAGACACTAATTAGAACAGTGAATAGGGCACCTAACAAAATGCAAATACATTCTTTAATATTCAATTATTTCAGCAAATATTGATTAAGCACCAGGCACCCAGTAGGAATTGGTCTCACTGCCTGGAATCTCCTCTCTTCCAATGGAGCCTGCACACTTGCTGTCATATTAAGCAATCTCACTAAAGCATTGTTCTCATATTATTAATTCTGTGCTCAAAATGTTCTTAAGTGTTGCCACTGGCCACTAAATAATTCAAAAGTGTACATGGAAGTAAAGACCTCTCATATTCTGGCTTATTCAATGTTTTTATTCTCATTAATTCTTTCAGATTCTCAGAAAAGGCTAAATTGATAAACCCAAAATATTTTCCATTTATGCCTTGTACCTCATTGAATCTATAACATCTTTCCCTATACACGCCATCTCTAAATGTTGAAATTCTCTTCATCTCGATAAAGATTAAATGTCTCTCGGATTCAAGTAATTGTTTTCAAGTTCCACTATGTGACAGCATGGAACAGATGCTTTTACAAAAATTACCTCATTTCATCCTCAATTCAAACTTGAAAAGAAGATATTATTATCTCCAATTTTCATATCTGTAACCAAGCTGAGAGAAGCTAAGGACTAGCGAGGCATCCAACTGGTCACTGGCAATGTGGAAGCCTGAACTCACACTCTCCAAACTCATTGATCTTCCACTCTCAGGCTTTCATCTTTATCACAGAACCTTCCCTGTCTTCATCCCTCCCATAACATGCTCTTTCTCTAAACATTTATGATACTTAATCCATGCCATTCTTGAGATTTTAATTGCTTTATTACTTACATTATTCAAAAATTCGTTAAAGATTTAGTGAGCAACTCAATAATTTTAATGGAAAATGAGGATGTTAATAAGGGGGAAAAAAGAAGACAGGGAAGGAAGAGAAGAACAGCAAATCTTTTCTGACCCCAGTATATGTGTCAGGACTATTCAGAGTACTTTCATAGATGTCACTTTGGACATCTATTACAACAAACCTGAAATGAAGGTCTTATTATCTCCAAAATACAGATAAGGAAAATGAGGCTTAAAAAGGTTAAGTGACTCTCCCAAAGCGGTAATTCAGTTAGTTATTAAGTGAAAATTCAAACCTACTCATTCTTTTATTCATTCAACAAAATATTTGAGTGCCTACTGTGTGCCACACACTGCTCTAAATGCACCATATAAATAATTGAACAAAATAAACAGAAACCCCAGCCCATGAGAAACGTGAACTCTAGTAAGGGGGAACAGGCAGTAAACAATAGCTTAATTAAAAACTGTATATACAATATGTTAAAAGATGAGATAGGGGACAAAAATTGAGCAGAGTAAGGAAAATCAGAACTACCGGGGTGGAAATTGGGTTTGCAATTTTAAATAGCATGGTCAGCATAGTCTTCACTGAGGTCAAGTTTCTGAAAAGATATGAAGAATGAAGAGGATAAAGGGGAAAGTCATTTCAGGCAGAAGGAAGTCATTACAAAAGCCTAAAGTAGAAGTAATCATAGCCAAATGAAAAAATGAATAAAAATGACACAACCTGGAAAAGTGCCAATTTGCAAAGAGCAAATATGGTTCCTTCCCATCCAAAAGCAAACAAACCAAATAAACAAACAAACAAACAAATAAATACTAACCCTTCCTAAAGCAACAGGTAGCAGCTTCAGAGCCCTGTTCTGAACTATAGTTGGAATTCATTAGTTTTCACTGTTAAAGAGTATTCCATTTTATGAATATATCATAAAGTATTTTTCTATTCTTGTTGATAGACATTTTAAATGTTTCCAGTGTTGTTATTATTATAAATAATGCCATCGTGACAGTTTTTATATCTGTGTGGCATTATATGTGGGAGTTTCTCTGGGTTTTGTGCTACAGAGTAGAATTGCTGGGCCATAGAGTATATGAAAAATTATTGTGTATAGCTCTTTCCAATGCAAGACAAGGAAGTGAACACAGTTTCATTTCATTCCTCATTCTTTCCCAGAATCACATATTATGAGTTGGATTTTATTACAGTTTAAAATAACTCATGAATTCTTTATTAAATATTTTATATTTCTCCAAAATTATTTTTGATTATTGCATTTAGTTTTTATACTGTTGCAATATTATTTAAATCTATTATGAAGAGAATTTATTGCTGCCCATTTTTTACTATAAAGAAGAATTAAAAATGAAGATGTTTAAAAAAACTGAATGAAATAAACGAAAGCGGCACATATGTGATCAAAAATATTATGTTATCCACTTTTGCACCACTGGAATAATATTTTCAAACATCACTTAACAAAATAAGGAATATTTCTAATAGAGCATGAAATAAAATCAGGTTATTAAATTCTATAACTCTAGTTTATAAATTATGTACATATTATTTATAACAATTTAATGTATATTACACATTACATAGTTACATATGTATATTGAATTGTAAGTTATATAATTGTTCACATGTAAAAACACATAGATGCATATATATCTATTTTATGTATATAAATTTTTATAACTTTGTTACTTTACATTTTAAAAGTACATCTGTATCTGCATATAAATATCTGTATCGATATAAATAAATTTAAAGGAGTTGTAGCAGATTGGTTGTAAAAACAGCCTCAATTTTCTACCCTTCCCTTTGCAATGTGCCTTTGGAAATTTTACCACCAAGAAGTAGAGTTTATTTTCCTACTCTTTGATATGGGCTTTGACCTGTAAAATTCAGCAGATTTGGCAATGTACCAGTTCCAAGCCAAGGCCCCAGGAGTCCTTGAACATTTCTCCTTTCCTTCTTGGGATGCTACTTCTACCAGGAGAACAATAAACCGGGGTTAGCTTGCTGGAGGGACAAGAGAACATGTGAAACAGAAACAAGCCATCCAAGTTGAGGCCGTCTTAGAACAGGCAGACTAGCTGACCTCGGCTGCCCAATCAACTAGTAATAGTAGTAAAAAATGAGCCCACTAGAGATCAGCCAAGCCCAGTCCAGAAGTACTGCCCACATGACCTGTAAACCTAGGAGCATTAATAAATAATTTTTTAGGTCACTGAGTTTTGAGGTTTTAGCAATAGTTAATTAATACAGGAAATTCTTTGAATGTTAGAATTAGTAATTTTTGTGTCATATATATTCTTGTTTATTTGTTTATATTTTCATCAATGAGTATTTATTATGTTTTTGAGAAAAGTCTAATAAAATTTTGCACAAAGATTTGTCTCTGTTCCCT
>NW_011889062.1:1654632-1663845 GCF_000151845.1 Pteropus vampyrus | reverse complement strand
TAACTTTGTTACTTTACATTTTAAAAGTACATCTGTATCTGCACATAAATATCTATATCAATATAAATAAATTTAAACGAGTTGTAGCAGATTGGTTGTAAAAACAGCCTCAATTTTCTACCCTTCCCTTTGCAATGTGCCTTTGGAAATTTTACCACCGAGAAGTAGAGTTTATTTTCCTACTCTTTGATATGGGCTTTGACTTGTAAAATTCAGCAGATTTGGCAAAGTACCAGTTCCAAGCCAAGGCCCCAGGAGTCCTTGAACATTTCTCCTTTCCTTCTTGGGATGCTACTTCTACCAGGAGAACAATAAACCGGAGTTAGCCTGCTGGAGGGACAAGAGAACATGTGAAACAGAAACAAACCATCCAAGTTGAGGCCGTCTTAGAACAGGCAGACTAGCTGACCTCGGCTGCCCAATCAACTAGTAATAGTAGTAAAAATGAGCCCACTAGAGATCAGCCAAGCCCAGTCCAGAAGTACTGCTCACATGACCTGTAAACCTAGGAGCATTAATAAATGATTTTTTAGGTCACTGAGTTTTGAGATTTTAGCAATAGTTAATTAATACAGGAAATTCTTTGAATGTTAGAATTAGTAATTTCTGTGTCATATATATCCTTGTTTATTTGTTTATATTTTCATCAATGAGTATTTATTATGTTTTTGAGAAAAGTCTAATAAAATTTTGCACAAAGATTTGTCTCTGTTCCCTCTCAAAAAAAGACAAAACTGTCAGCTACAGTGAGCAAAAGCTCAAAATCTGCATATGAATAGCAGTGTCTACAGGAGAATGCAAAATGAGGAAGGGTGGTGTGGACTAGGACTCCAGATCAAGGTGGTGACAGGTAGAGTCTATATCAGTTTGTCACTATGGCAAGTAACTTCTGCAAACAAAACAAAACAATGACAACAAAAACGGTATAAGCTCATATCATTACCGAACCAGGAATGCTCTAGAGCTGGGGTCTCCAATCCCTGGGCTGCGGCCGGTACAAGTCAGTGGTCTGTTAGGAACCAGGCCTCCCCAACCCTCGCTGCTTCAGCTCCACCACAGATCATCAGGCATTAGATTCTCATAAAAGCAAAAGCAAAAGGTTGGGGACCGCTGCTCTAGAGCCCAGAGGAAGGTAAAAACATCCCCTGGCATCACCTTTTCAACATTGTAGAATCCTTCCACCAGGTGTCCAACCATCCTCTTTGACTTATCTTCTTGTTATGGACTGAATATTTGTGTCTTCTCAAAATTCATATGTTGAAATTATAACCCCTAATGTGATGGTATAAAAAGGTGAGGCCTTTGGAAAGTGATCAGGTCATGAGGGTGGAGCCCTAATGAATATGATTAGTACTCTTATAAGATAAGACACTGGAGAAATGATTGTTCTCTCCACCAGGTGAGGATCTAAGAAAATGGTCATTTACAACCCAGAAAAGTGTCCTCACCAGAAACCAACATGCTAGCACTTTGACCTTGGACTTCTAGCCTCCAGAAGTGTGAGAAATAAATGTCTACTATTTATAAGCTACTCAGTCAATAGTTTTCTGTTATCGAGGCCTGAACTAAGACACTTCTTCTTTCTTTTTCATCCCATCCCTTCCAATGTCCAGTTGCAGCTTGCTGCTGTATCATGTACTCAACACTCAGTTTTCATTGTATGCTGCTAGTCCTTGAAATCAAGCCAAGAAATCTATTAGTCCAATATCCTCACATTTTGACAATAAATGGAGTTTGCAGGGGTCAACTTCCTCTTGCTACCATTGTTTGCCACTCCTAGCATACTTCGGAAGCAATATTATTGAAGGACCTCCACCACATTTTGGGAGAGACTAAGGTGGGACAAGGTGAATAAAAGGGGCAGAGAAATGAGTATTACTCCTCTTGTGTAAATGGTTAATGTGGCCTGGAAAGCAGAGCACCACATTCTGCCATGCCTGTAAAAAGAAGACCCAGGACGTGTTCTTTCTTGATTATGGGTGAGTCTATATATTTCTGTTTGTTTCTCCTTTTTGTGCCTGTAGGCAACACTTTGAAAATGGGTAAATCCTCTCTGAGCGAGTCATTGTTTATATTACTGATGTCCAAAAGTTGGTCTACTCCCAGAGCAGTGGGAATCCATACTCATGAAATACACAGCAAATAATACACCAATTTTGTTTTTCTCAATTTGCTTTTTCTCTCTTTTACTATTTTCCCTCTGTATGTAGTTGTGATAGTAACAACAGGGTGTAACTACTTGCCATTATGTCAAGGGCTATTCAGAGCCAAATACACTGGGTAAACATCAGATTCCTATGAGCGAAAAAAAGAGAAGCGAAACACATATGGACAGAAAGAGAGAAGTGGAATCTGAAAAGGCTTCTACTGTAACAAGTAACCTTTAGTGACAACTGGATGCAAAAGAAAACCTGAGAGTTCCAATTCAAGATGACAACATAGGAGGATCCCTCCTCCCATGAACGCATTAAATCTACAGCTACATATGGAACAATTTCCTCTGAAAGAAACCCCAAAACCAGCTGAGAAACTCCTACACTTTGGATGAACAAGAAAAAGCCCACATCAAAACAGGTAGGAGAGGCTGAGACACAATCTCACCATATACTTCATCCCATGTATGATGACCAACAATCAGGAGAAAACTCAAAACCCAGAGATTCTTTCTGAGGAGCAAAGGGTTTAAACCCCACATCAGACACCCCAACTTTTAAGATCTGCACTTGAGAAATGAGCCCCCGCCGACATCTAGTTTTGAAAGCTCACAGGTCTCACATCCACGAGACCCACAAGGCTGTGGCAAACAGAGAAATGGTTCTGAAAGGCCTTGTGCAGGCTCATCTGGCCCCCCTCAGAGCCCAGTACAGAGGCAGCCAACTGAAAAGTGCCTGGTCTTTCTGTGAAAGAGACCCTTGCGTATCTGAAAGCCTCAGTCTGAGGGGCAGGCATCGAATTTAACACACATCGGGAGGCCTACTGAAATACTCCTCCAAGGACAGAGGCTTGCAGGACCCATCTTTGCACTCTCCCTCTGCCTTGCTCTGGGTCACTGGTATCTCAGGAAAGAAGCTTACATACACATCTGGTGCCCCATTTGGCGGGGGGGGGGGGGGGGGGTTGCTTCCCGGAGGCCCCTTGGGCTTTCTTATTTGTTCCCTTTGCCCTTTTTATTTCCAACCGGCCTTCGGCCAAAAAAGGGTTTTTGCCAAAAAATATTTTAAAAAAAGGTAATTTGGAAGATGTATTATCTGGAAATGACTGGAAGATGACATGCATTAAGAGCTGGAAGGAACTAAATAGTGGTAACGACTTCACCTCTTTAAGTCTATTTGATGGGAAAGGAGATTCCAAAGAATTTCTGGATTCTCTAAACAAGTATATAACAAGACAGACAAATACAAGATCCCATTTTGTTGACAAAATAGGGAGCTGAATGACAGGAATATGGGAGTCCATTATATCATTCTCTCTACTCCTGCGTATTTGAAAATGTTCACAACGTGTAAATGAAAAATAAATAAATTCTAGATCAATGGTAGCTACAAACAATAAAGAAAATCTGTTAATTTCAATGGGACATCAGATAGGCAGAAGTACTCTTCAAATCCCCTTATTGGAGTTGTAATTTATACTTAAAATAATATGCATTGAGAAACATAAAAGAAGCCCCATTTTAAGCTCATTTTGAGTTTGCCTATTTCTGTGGTAGAACAGTATTGCCTCTTCTTTTTTGGGTAACCAGAGTGTCTTGATATGTATCTGTTTGCAAATCCATACAGAGACCTTTCTCATCATCTGAACTTGAAACACTAGGTTGCACTCAGGGTGTCAAGAATAAGTGAAACGGTATGTCTCAGCATCTTGACTCAGAGGATGCCTAGAAGTGGCCCTAGAGGGGAAAATGGTAAGAGATAAAATTATAGCGAGAACACTTCATTTCTAAGAGTACCTAGAGTTTCTTTTATACATTTTTGGATAGTTTCTGAAAATGTATTTGTACTTTCTTCCATAAAGAAATATTCTGAACACTACTGGTTTTCAGATGAGCTATCTATGGAATTAATCTCTCAGCCTTTTAGAAACCCATGTGGGCAGCCTGCTTCCTCATCTTAATTTCTGATCTTTCCTGTGGCTATATATATATATACAAAATATAACTCATTCGTGTTCAGTTATATGGAGTGATAAAAGAAAAAAAGGATTGTTATACAACTAGATATAATTTTGCATCCACTAAGGCAATAGGCTAGACATTTCTGGTTGCTGGCAAGTTCACTATTGCCCTTGACACTATGTATCATCTGAATGAGCAGCTCCCCTTTGCTTTAAACTCTCAAAAAAAGAAAAAGGAGCTAGCAAGACCAAAGCAAATATTAATTCTCTTTTGTTTCAAATCTCTTCAGGTGTGTATTGATTGGAAACCAACTCAGCAATTTAATTAGAAATACAAGCTTTTCTCCTTCCCCTAGGTTCAGATCAAATTCACCAATTTTTTCCTTGAATTTTCTTATGCTGAAGCTATAAACATCAGAGAAGGTCTGAACTCCCAGATATTCTTTAATTTGTTCTGGAGTAATTACAATCTAAAGATCAGAGATAATAATCAGCTACTGTGTGCTACATCAACTTGGCCCTGGGGCAGTTGAAGAAGTAATTAATGAGAATGGGGGGAGGATCTGAAACCCCACAGACACCACAACCGTCTCCACCAACTGTCCCAGTTGTTCACCAGTATTTTCTTAGGAAATCATCTGGGGAATGCAGAATGGGGCACTTCGGATGATTTCTATTCATCAGTCCCAATAAATTGTTTTTGTTTCTTTGAAAACACAATTCAATTAGACTTAGAACTCTGAATTTTAAAGAAAGAAAGAAAGAAAGAAAGAAAGAAAGAAAGAAAGAAAGAAAGAAAGAAAGAAAGAAAGAAAGAAAGAAAGAAGCTGAAATCAGCCCAAACAGATATCCAAATTCAAAGCAAAATATAAAAAGATATTTTGCTCTGTTTGAGAGTATTCTCACTAGAGGAGGGTAAATACTATGTATTTATGTTCAAACACGAAATACTCCATTCATCATGGCCTATGTATTCAGAGAAAGTAGAGCAGTGAACGTATTTGTCTGATGAGACAAGCAGGCAAGAAGTACTGGTAGTCAGAGGAGAAGAAGGGGTCTTGGGTTCCTGCTGCTAGGAGCCTGCGAAAGGTCTGAAAACACACTGACACCACAGGCGATGGACCTTCACATCCTTCAATTCACCAGGGCCAGAGAAAAGCACACGCACTACTCAGAGCAGTCAGGTCAAGTGAGCAGAAAAAGGGAAGCCGGTTCCAAGTACAAATTGTACTCGTTTATTTAATCCAGCAAAGCCAATCAGACTATAGTATGTAGAAAAGTCTGTATTACTTCCAGACGCACATGTGTTCCTTCTCATAGTGTCAACATGATATCAGATCACAGAGGGTTCCAGTCTGGTGATCTTTTCTTACTTGCAGTAAATGCTTAAGACTGTTGTAACAGCAAGTATGAAAAAGAGGAAAGAATTTTTGGCTTGGAGGCTATAACACATTAAATATTAATTCTATAGTCTCCTCATTAAGAGAGCAAACTCTGAAACCATATCTTCTAGGCCTGAATCATAACTCTAAAACATCCTAGACTTGGGCAAGTTACCTAAGATCTCTGGGTCTCAGCTTCTGCATCTGTACAATAGGAAAATACTATGAATGTACCACATGGAATTGCTGTATGAGTTAAATGAGCTATCACATGCAAAGCCCTTAGAATAGTGCCCAACTCACAAAGAGATTCAATAAACGTCAGTTATTGTGATTGTGAATACTGCTCATCACTTTTCTCCAGCTTTTTCCTTCCTGCTATCAAATTAAGAAGGTAAAATGCAAAAGAACCTCCTTCCCCAGCAGAGATGAATTTTACAAACTTTGAAACATCTGAACTGCCATCATAGTTCTCCAGGATTAGAGGTGGGGAAAAGGAGCCTGAGAAATAATAGAGACTTGAAAAAGCACAAAGAAAGCCTCAGGGAGCAGAGAAGCCTGGAGGCAGAGAGAGACATCTTGAATGTCAGCAGAAATTAGGAAAGAATATAAGGAGAGAAACGATTCTCTAAGCAGGAGCAACGTTGAAGAAAACCCGAGCCTTCCACGTGACACTGAATCTAAGGTAGTTGTCGTTGTGGTTGCTTGTTTATTTTTGAGACATTTCTTCTGGTATGAGTGAGGATAAGGAAGGGGTAAAGCCAAAATACTATTTTGTTTTTTCTTACCCCTATGAAGTTCTATCTGTGAGAATTCGTTCCCCCGATTGTATTTCTTTTAAAAAACTGGCCACACGCACACAAAAGATGTCCAAATCCGAAGGGTATGTGCAATCAGCATCTGGATAACTATAGAAGATACAGCATAGGAGACTGCAAAACTGGAATTCCTCTCTTATTAAGCCATCATTTATAAAATAAATGGAAATTGGGTTTGGGTTGTTCTCCTTCTACAAGTTATTTACTGGAAAGCACTTGGGCAGAGATGACTTTCAGCAACTAGCTTTTTGCAGTGTCAGATAATATTAAAAACAAACTAATATCCTATGCTTCACTTCTGTGTTGAAAAAACAACCAATGATAGTAGCATTCTTCTAATTACCAAAAATATTTCACAGAACATCTGGAATTCTGGAAAAGATGTTAAAATGAACTATAAACTCAGAAACTTTCCTAACCTGATTTATGCATTCCCCGCCCCCCTCCGCCACTTCTGTCACAACCATTAAATCATCAGGTTTTTCACCACACACGGTATTTATTCTTAAAAGAAAAAAAGGTAGAATACCTTTTGCAAGTGTTCTGAAACCCCACATCATTTCACAGGCTTCCAGAGAAATTCTCATGATCCTTCTTAAGGCACTAAACACTCCATGTGTTGGTTGACCTAGCAATTTACCTGAGACTGATGGGCTATTCTTTACAGTTCATTCGTAGCTTTTCTATAGTTAAATTAATACTAACTACAAGGTTGGCAGTTTCTGGAAATGGTACCTTATCTTTCCTCCACCATGTCCTCAATACACTTGAAAATCCCACACACTAGAGAGAATTATGTAAGAAGTTCAGGACTATAGTTTCAGAAAGCATGCATTCAATTGTCTGAATCATGCCCTCATTTTCTTTCTCTCTCTATAAAACCAATTTTTTAAAAAATGCAATTAAAAAAACTCATGTGAGGAATGTTTTGGATTTGTGTAGTTAAATAAAACATTTCTTTTTAGCCTCCTGCATTCTATTATCACAAAAATTATTTAATCAAAATAAAATTCTACATCACCAACTTCTTCAGTAAATAAACTGCTTTTACATCCCAAAAGTGATTTATATTATCTATTTTAAAAAATACTTTTGACATGATAAAAACTGTATCTCAGTGCAGCAGAGATAAATTCATCACTGATTAGAGAGTAAATAATTCATCATTTTTTCTTAAGACTTGATCTTCTATAAGTAAACATTGATATTTACATCAATTTTTTTATTTTTTCCTTTGAAAGTAATAATAATTAAAAATTAATAATAATAATGTGAAGTGCCCCTTTTTTACAGTTATCTTTATATCCATTAAGTCTACTTACTATGTCCCAGTACTATGTGAAGTACAGAGGCTACGAAAATGAGCTAGATTCAGTTCTTGCCATTGGTGAGTTTATAGTATCACAGGAGAGAGAAAGAAAATCAGCCATCATTATGTGGCTTTATTAATTCTATGCTAGGGAGACATGTAAGGCATCATAGAAGAGGGCACTCAATTTAGTCTTAGGATGAGGTGGGGTTTATTCAGTCAACAGTGATTTAGCACTTAATGAGCTTTAGCTACCTTGGCCTAATGTGTAGGAGAGAATCCAAAAGCTTAAAAAGGTAGGAATGTTCAATGGGATTTATTATGTGCAAGCTACACACTCATCCTCTAACTGCATTCCACAAGAGAACCCAGAAGGCACCTCTTTACTAAGGCATTAGAGAAGAGAGCATCTGCATGTTTGAAAATTCTATGGTTACTCTCCTTTACGGGCCAGACATGATCCGGTGGGGAGGAGGAAACTCTGACTAACACAGGAGATGACTTGATTAAAGTCATGTTTGGGGAACTATATTAGTGGAAATGTGTAATACAGAATATAAGTAGTAAGACTGGAAATAAGCCAGATAATAAGTTAGGGTTGTAATATGGGTGAAGAATTATAAAAGACTAAACAAGGCAGAAGCGAGGATGGAAAGGAAGAAATGGGTGTAAAAATATTTAATCTACAGATTACATACTGCTTAAACTTCCATCTAACATAAGGTATGAGGGAGAATAAGGAGTCCAAGTTACTCCCAGTTTTCTTGTTTTCATTGGATCATGATGGGGATCATGGTATGATTCAGAATGAATTGAAATACAGGAAGCAGAGTGTTTTCTAAGGAGTGTAATAAATTTGTACAGGAAATGTTGGGCTTTGTGTTGAAAGAAGAAAAAAGAGACCAGAAAACAAAACCCCAGGGAACCAACATTTAACTGGTGAGTGGAAGAAGAGAAAACCCAGAAACACAGAGAAAGAGCAACTAGAAATTTAAGAGGAAAACCATATGAGCTCAACAAGGGGTCACCAACAGTAGAAACACCATAGAGAGTTTAAAGAACTCTAGCTAAACAGTATCCACTGGATATACAGTAGTATCCCCCTTATTCGAGGGGGATAGTTTTAAGACCCCCTCAGTGGATGCCTGAAATCACTGAGAGTAATGAACTTTCAACTTTTCACTTAAAGGAAGCACCTAACGGCTTCTCTTTGGCATATCTGAATTGCCGGCACCTCTGTTCTTATGTTTTGGGGCTATTATTAAGTAAAATAAGGGTTATTTGAACACAAGCATTGTGATACTACAACAGTGGATCCGATAACCGAAACAGCTAAGTGAATAGCAAGCAGGTAGTGTATACAGTGTGGATACACCAAAGAGAGGAATGATTCACATCCTGAATGGGATAGAGCTGGTCTTTGTGAGATTTGATCACAGTACTATTAACAGTGCAAAATTTAAAACTTATGAATTGTTTATTTCTGGAAATTTGACCACAGATAACTGAAATCATGGATGAATGGGAACTACTGCTTCCTTGGAGGAATTTTGGTAATGTTACCAGGTCACAGAGTAGTGGGGGCTGAAGA
>NW_011889062.1:1622977-1652777 GCF_000151845.1 Pteropus vampyrus | reverse complement strand
TAAGTGGCTATTTAACCCATTTTAAAAAAGACAATGAAGGATCTGTCAAGTGCTGATTGGTAAATTAACTTTCTCAGATATAATGCAAGACTCACCTTTCCCTGTCCAAAAAGAAGGAGAAAGTGTGAAAGCCAGGCACGTGGTATACGAAAGCTTTACTGAGCAGATACAACATCACTAAGCATTGACAATACCGAACTTTACCTGAGCCTTGTGCTCCTGGGAAAAAGCTATGGTCAAGTAGTTCCCCTCTCTTTGTGTTCCAGAAAGTCACTTACTGTAAAGAAACACCTTCCTTGTTTACTTAAGACAAAGTCAGACACAGACCCTCTGAATTCCGAGTCTTTGCCTTATAAGTGAATATCTGAACTGTTTTTCCCCACAGACCAATCTGGACAAAATACCTGCTAACTTGACTTGTCCAAGCATTCAGGCCTTCCTAGCCCCACAGGACCTTGAACTTGAAACCACCGCAGCCTGAGCCAGCATCTCCTTAAGGACCCTCCTAAAAGTCTGCTGACCACAGAGACAAACATTCCCTGATGAAGTGTCCAATCGTACCACCCACTCCTCCCATGCCCCACATTCAGTTCTTTCTAGCTGTGTTTACTCCTCCTCGTTAAAGAAAAGTTCTTTTCTGACGGCCACTGAGTTGCTTGGAGACCTTATGGTCTGAGCATTCTCTTATTACCATAATCTTTTCAAATAAAGTCTCTCCTTACCTAAGTCTGGGTTTGTTTTTATTTGACAATACTTATGTTTCCTTAGCTATCACTTTAAACATGTCTTTCTTCTTAGAGATCGGGTTAGTCTGCATTCATGTAACTAAACTAAAATTGAGGCCAAGAGAGCTGAATAATCAAACCAAGTACCCACTGCCTCACAACTCAAAGAATTTTGTGGTTCTGATTTAATTTGTGTGTGACTAATTTTGTATGGAGAAAGATAGTACAATACAACAGAGCATATTATAAAGCTGTCACATAACACAGAGCAAAGGCAGTGAGGAGATGGTACTATAAAATGTGGTTGCCTGCAAGGCAGTGTGATGTAGAGAGAAGTATCCCTGGCCTGGGGATCAAGCACCCCACATTTCAATCGCACCAGCTACTAAGTGACCTTTGGAAGATGACTTATTCTCTTTGGGGCCTCTGTAATTTTATCTGTAAAATGAGGGGATTGAACTTCATGATCTCTAACCTCCCTTCCAGCTCTAGAAGTCTATGATTCTAAAACAATTTAGAGTAAATCATAAAGATGGACCTTCAGGCAGTCAGATCAGCAAAGGTGACTGCAGTGAGGGCTACATGGTGTTATGGCCAGGGTCGTAATGAGATTTGTAATTAAATATAACAACATGGGGTCGTAATCAGATCTCATGCTTCAGAAACCACATTAATCATGATAGGGATCAGGTAGGTCACTCTCCCCAGAACACAATGGGGACCTTGAGAAGTAAATTGGAGCATCCCTTTTCCTCTCCAGACTGAGCAGTATGCTTTAGAGGGGAAAGCCTGGGCTGGGCTGGGACACTTGAGCTTTAATCCTCTGTTGCACTTTTAGTTTCCATCTCAGTAAAACGAGAAATTTAGATCTATGCCCTCAAACTTTCCCAAAATTTCTCTCTAAAATAAAGAGGAAGAAAATCTCCAAAATAAAACGGAAGTTGAAGACCTCTGAACACTGCCAAAACACCTGTCAATTTTTTGTTTTCTTAAAAATGAGTTGTATATTTACTCCTATTCTGTATTATATCTGATTTCATATCTACTTTCTAATATTTAAAGTAATATATCACATCATAAATCTAATGACCTCTAAAGACTGTAAAGTTTAGCTTATGATTTCAAGACACTGGGGGGACCCTTCTATAATTAATACTCTATGATTCTCATATTTAGAAATATCCTTGCATCTAGAATGATCCAGTATCAAATCATAAACTCTGGTATGTATATGTATGTGTATGTGTCTGTTTCTGTGTGTGTCTGTGTTTGTCTGTGTGTCTGTGTCTGCGTGTCAGTGTGTGTGTGTGTGTGTGTGTGTGTCTGTGTGTGTGTGTGTGTGTGTGTGTGTGGTTGTTGGAAGAATAGACGCTGTAAGGATGAGAAAGAGAAAGCAAATACGAAGAGTGAGTGGTGGGAAGAAAGACTCTATAATAAAAGTTTTGACTCCTAGGACAAGGGAAAAAGAAGGAAAAGCAGATAGAAGTGACGTCTTAGACTCCTTGGAGCTCAGATCAAATGTAGCAGAGCTCCCAAGCCGGAGGCAAGCCCTGAGGCACAGAGACAATGAGATGGCACAGCTTAATAAATGCCTTAAGCTCTGCTCTGTCTGATTCAAAACTAGTACTTTACACAAAGCAATATCACCTATATTTAAAACAATGTCATTTAGCCACATTTAATTCACACGTACCCATAATATTATCAAGGCCACGTGGATGGCCTAAGGTGAATTACAGGTAAGATCTAATCCTGACACTGCCTAGGTCTGAATCCATGTGTTGAAAGATCCCAGACTTGTTCATAAAAGTCAGATTGGTGTATCATGGAGCTGTCCCTTCAAGGGCTACCCAGTGTACCCTACGATCTTCCCAACCAATCCTCTCCCAGTTAAAGACTATTACATATTCTATCCTTTCACATGAAAAACTTACTTAGAGCTGCTTTGAGAGTGGGAACTCAAGTTGTACAAGTCACAGGTACTGCCCTCAAGTAAAGTACAGAAAGTTAAATAGCAGATTACAATGCAATTCGATTCAATAGATTTATAAACTTCTATTCCCACCTCAACCCTGGAGCAGAATCCAGTAAAAACAAGGCCCTACAAGATGCCTGCTTCTCTGAGAAAATAGATGTTAATTTAGAGCAATCTGAAGCACCTGGGTTGCCCCTGGTTTACCTTATGACTGTGGAATCTACCTCAAAGTGCCACAAACTAGATATCCTAGAGAGAGTTAGGATCGTTAAGGTCTACCATTAATTTGTTATGCATTGGTTAAATATTTGAAATAATCCTTTTACTATCTAAATGTGTAGAATATTCTTCAGAAATAGGTTCAGTACAAAAACCGATAAAGAGCAATCTCTGCCTCTCTGATCTTGTGGTTAGGTTTCAGCAAATTCAACCTTCCAGAAGAGCCTTCAAGTTTGAACAGAAATTGCCACCAAATCTAGTAAAAACAGCTATCACAAAATTATAGTCTTCTGAGAAACAGAATGCATAGAGCTAATTTTACACACATTTTTGGTCATTTTATTTTTCTTGGCATTTTCCCAGGTAGGGTAGTCAGAATCATGGCCCCCCAAAGACATCTGCATTTTAATCCTTATAACCTGTGAATAAGCTGTGTTATGAGCAAAGGGGAATTAAGATTCCAGATGGAAGGAAAAAAAGGTCCCAGATGGATTTGAGGTTGCTAATCAGATAACCTTGAGATAGGGAGATTATTCTGGATTATCCGAATGGGCCAAATGTAACTACAACGTATAAATGAAAGAAGCAGGTGGAAGGGGAGAATCAGAAAGATAGCAACATGTAAAGGACCCAACCTAATGTTGCTGGCTTTGAAGATGCAGGAAGAGAATGAGAAGCCAAAGAATGTGAAAGGTTTAGCAGCTGAAATGCACAAGAAACAGATTCTTCCCTAGTGCATCCATAAATGAGTACAGCCTCATGAACACCTCGATTTTAGTTCACAAGACCCATTTCAAACTTCCCACCTCCAGAACTAAAAGATAATAAATTTGTATTATTTTAAGCCATTAAGTTTGTAGTGATTTGCTATAATGGCCATAGAAAACTAATATACTGGTTACATGAAATAGAGAAGCAACTGGGGTGAGGCAGACGACAACAGCTCAGACAGAAAATAGGGAGTGATAGACACTTAAATAGACCAACAGATAGCTTGAAGGAGTGCCTGAAAAGCGTAGAGAGGAAAACCACCAACTAGGAAAAATTGTAGTGTGGGGAGACCACAAACCACAATAACTCCTGAGAAAGGGGGGGATAAAACCACTAAGTAGTCAACTACAGAACAATGAGAGTTCCTTGAAAACTAAATCATTCCTACAACGACTGCCTCTGAAGGCATCATTTAATTATAAATTTGACTGTCTTGTGTTCATAAAACAAACACCGAGTCACCATGAGAAAGTTAAACTACTTTCTAAATAGTCTTAGAAGGGGATTGTAGACTATTTAGAACTACTTTAATTGCCAGAGCCAACAAAGTTTTCAAGTCCTACCTATTTTAACCTATGGCTGCAATTCTCAATCTTTTTTCTTCTGTCCATATATTATTTGCATGCATAAAAGCTACTCATTCACAGTAAGTTATTATTAATTTGAGGACCCACTATTAAAAAGTGAATCCACATCTCTGTGAAGGTGAGAGCATGATAGATTTAAAAATATCCTTTGGTTTTCATAACCACTTTCTCTTAGTTATCGTTCATATTGATTGCATCGCATTTTCCTTCTCCAGTTTCCTCTGCCTCCTCCCCCATTACACTTTGGTTCTTCATTTTTTTCCTTCTTATTCTTTCTACATTATATGTGAAGTCTAGCAAGGTAGTGGCTTTCACCACCATGTATATGCTGATAACCTAAACTTTATCTGTCACCCAGGATTTCCTCCTGAGGTTCTGATTGCCATTTCAATTATTTGAAGTTCCACGAGTATTAAAAACTCAAAAGTTTTCAAAACAAAGCATAATCTCTACCCTCTTTTACCTGAAAATTCTGTCTAGCCCTCTCTTCTTCACCTCACTGAATTATGACACCATCCATCCAGTTGCTCACACCAGAAAGCTGGATACTGTCCTCTCTCTGAGTCCCACAATCTTGACACTCAGTTGCAGGTAGGAGCACTTTTCCTAGGACCCACACTTATTTTATATAGCACTTTTGTGATTATTATTGCTGCATAAAAAAAAAACACTCTAAAACTTGGTGGCATAAATTAACTATTTTATTATGCTCTTTCATTTTGTGGGTCAGAAATTTGGACAGAAGATAATGAAGATGATTTGGTTTTGCTTCATAATATATGAGATCTCAGGAAGATCAAAGGCTGGGGATGATTCAGTGGCTTGGGGCTGGCATCATCTGAAGGCCTCTTTACTCACATTGTTGTGGCTATCTTTAGAAAGCATAGTCTACAATAAACACCATGTCATTATGAATATTTTTCTTTACATAACTGTCACTTTTGACACATTAAAATTGTTACAGAAATTTGTACTCATCACTACTTTAAAATTATGGCAGTTATTAGATCTTGTCATTTGATGAATTGATAAAGAAGCACATATATATCACAAATTTTTAAAGATATTATGATTCTTGTATTTTAATGTGTCATTTATAATCATATATTTTTTTGGTTAATGCATTAAAAATGTTGTTTTGAGAAAAATTCCTCAGTCAGTAGGGTTCAGATACAATAAAGTTTTAAAATTTCTATTTTACTTTAAATGAGTGAATAAATGAAAAGCGAAATAAAATATTACTGGAATTTGGTGCTAAATTCTAGTTATGTAGACTTTTAAGAATATATATCACCATATTTGCTAAATGAATATTATCATACTCTCTAAAGATATATTTATCTTGTTTGTTTTAGTCCATATATCATTAGTGCTCAGGAATCCTGTAAGTACAATGATATAATAATTAAACAAGAATTAAAGCAACATATTGTGGTTCCTATATTGTAACACTTTGAGTAGCTCTAGATTCCATATACAGTAGACAAACAAACATAGAGAAGGTTCATTTAGTCCTGTATTTCCCACAGTAACTTCCATAGAATGCTGGTTCTATATAATATTAATGAAACACAAATGAAAAGAAAAAAAAAAAAAGAAGGAAAGAAAGGAGGAAGGAAAGGAGGAAGGAAGAGAGGGAAAAGTTAGGGTATTCTCTGATCAAATTAGAGGAGCTAATTCTTGGTTAAACCAAATATAAAAAGTTTCTTTGCAATGGACGTCCATGTTTATGGTAGGTTGCTGAGAAAAAAGGAGAGTATGCAGTGTTTTTCAAGCCTGCTTTCTCTTGAGTATCACATTATGGAAAGACTGATCCAGTCCAGTTCCTTCACTATACATCCACAGAAATCAAGGTCCAAAGAGGTAAATGACACGCCCGAAGCCAGTTGGGGAGCAGGGCCAGAACTGGAACCTGTCTCCTGGCTCCTAGTCAAGGGCTGTTCCCACTCTCCCATTATGCCAATTAATTAAGAATACAGGTGCCTGTCTGATAAATGAAAACAGAAAAAAATAAAAAATAAAAAGCAGTAATAAATGAAAATATCAGTTACAAACTAATTGTAGAAATGAGTAATCTGAATGAGCAAGAGTGATGAGGCAGAAGTAATTCTTCACAGTTCTGCTTAAATAAGAATTACTGACATATCTTTGATCTCTAACCTCTCCGTGAAGAACATCTTCTTTTCACCAACCTCTAGTCCTGATATCTCTGTAGGACTTGTGGTGGAGTGAGGTTTGGGGGTAGCAGGGCACTTGGCAAGATACAACTGAGTTCTACCATTGAATAGAAAGCAAGCAGTGGTAACTGATTTTCTACCCTTCCTACAGGTTGGAAAGAGTTTTTTTCTCCTAAAATAGTCGCTTTTAACATAATAAAGCAGACAAGAAACCTACAAGATTGTTAATTTGGTCTGTGGAAAGTCTGAATATCTTAATAATGCCATATCCTAAGTGCAGCGTCCTGGGTTTACGTCATTTACCCTCTTCTTCTACTCCCAGGATCTAACTTCGAGAACCTAAGGACTGACGACTAGCTCAAGAAAATGGCAGGATGCAAAAGATGATCAAAGACTTAGAGGCTATGAGGAAAGAGGAGAAGAAATGGGTAATCCAAAGAGTAATCACTGCAGCTCTGAGGTAGAGGGCAATTTCCAGGTCCGAGAATGGACACTTCCCCTTTGTAAGTGGAATGAGATGGAGGGTCAAAGAGTGTGGGGAGGGAGCTGATGGAAAGTGGCATACAAAGACTGTTTTAAACCTTATTCTCAGCTGTGTTTATGTACTTGAATGGCTAGTAAAATAAGCCATTGACGTTATGGACTCTTATTTTTCAATTGTGAAGCCTAAAGTTGAAATTGTGGTATCTCATGACGGAAATGATAGGACTCCAGATAATGCAGTAATCTTATTCAGTCTGTCCCAAACTGTGCCTCTATTGCAGCCACTATTCTACAATATTTAATAGTAACAGGATATGTGATTGGACTGAAGGGTAACTGTCATGGAACTCTTGGAAATTCTCCTCAGAGATAATACAAACTAATCTACCATGTTCTAACAGAAATGCCAATTTTGAAAGAGATGTATGATGAGGCAGGTAGTGAAACACTTTAAGAAACAAGCTAAATTAACTGAAAAAGCCCCCTATTCACAAAGAGAGAAAAACAAAACACAACTCCTTATCTAAAAAGATCACATCTCTGAATGCGAAAGCCACTGAGCCACATTACTGAGGTGAGGGAATACATATAGTAGTCCCCTTCCACGTGTGGTTTTGTTTCCTGTGATTTCAGTTACTCATGATCAATCACGGTCCAAAAATATGAAATGGAAAACTCCAAAAATAAACAATATACCAGTCAGTTCTCAATTGCATGTCATTCTGAGTAGCATGATGAAATCTCGCACCATCCTGCTTCATCTGGCCCTGGACGCGAGTCATCCCTTTGTCCAGCAAATTCATGCTGTATTTACCACCTGCCCTGTAGTCACTTATTAGCTATCTTGGTTATCAAATAGACTGTCAAGGTATCACAGCGCTTGTGTTCAAGAAACCCTTATAGTAGCCTAAAGGTAGTCACAATGCCTGTGTCAATCACCCCACTTCATCTTATCACATAGGCATCATATCACCTCATGTCATCATAGGGGCGAGTCCAGTACAATAAGATATTTTGAGAGAGAGATCACATTCACACAATTGTGAATATTATTATAATTATTCTATGTTATTATTAGTTATTGGTCTTAATCTCTTACTGTGCCTAATTGACAAATTAAACTTCATGAGAGGTTTGTATGTATAGGAAAAAAAATAGCATCCATAGAGTTAGGTATTATCCTTGGTTTCAGGCATCCATAGGGGAATCTTGGAACATATTTCCCCAGGATAAGAGGGGACTACCGTATTAGCAAAAACAACAAAGATAATGTTTATGAAACACTGATCATTTCATAAAGTAAGCTAGAGTAGTTAAACTAATAATTCTGATGAGAAACAACAGCCAAATCCTTATTAAGAAATAATCCAGTCTCTTCGAATTCCTCTTTAAACAAAATCTCCTTCTCCCCACCTTTTAAGCCAGGCGACTTGGAATTATCCTTCTGAAGAAACTCAGATTTTTCATTTTGTCTTTTTACAAAGAAGACAGCAAGCTCAGGAAACTTGCCCTGCTACCCACAAGGAGGCAAAAGATTCCCGCAGGGCAGGTTCTGCAGCTGCATTGGTGGGTCTGCACTTAAGTTTGTCCTTCAAAGTCGGGAGAATGACTATTCCATAATTCTCTCGCCTGATTAATTTTTAACTCTGAGCATAATTACACTCTTCAGAAGGTAAATCGGTTTTATAAATCAGTTGTCTCTGACAGTTCACTGTGTGCAGCAGAATAGGCTTGAGAGAGGTGGGGGACGTTCGCCAAAGCTCTGAGTCCACCACCTTCCACTCCCTTCCTGGGTCGTACCTCCCCCGAGGGAGCCCGGACCGCGCCCCTGCCGCTGCAGTTGGGACACCGGGGAGCGCAGGAGGCGGGCCTGAGGTTTGCAGAGGGTGCGATTTCCTTTCAAAGCAAGGCAAAAGGGGGATAGTGAGAAAAAGGTTTACAGACTTCTCTATTAAAGCTGTGCTGAACTCTAGCCTTCTGGCAAGCTACGGCAAGCCGCCAATTTGAAGTGTGTGAGCTTTAATCTGCTTCTGGCCTGATGGGCTCTAGCGTCCACAGGGAGCTTGGAGGCATCCATTATGCCGGACCAAGGAGATGGAGCGTCTAGGAAATATGTTAATGAGACGTCCTCTCCGCCGGCCTGGCCCTGCCCTTGCCTTGTCTGACAGCCTCAGAAAAAGTGACATTTCAGGAGAGTGTCGCTCCTATCAGGGCTCCCAAAATTCACATCTATTCATTGTACTAAATTTTTTTTCGAGAACTGTAATGAACAATTCACTTGTTAAAAATGTGAGGTTTTGTTTTGTTTGTTTTTTAAGTTCTGAGAGGGGGTGGTTTTGTGCACACACAAAAAAACACTTAATGTTATCGTTAACGAAAGGATAGTTTTTAAATTAATACATGAAATATTAAAGATATAAATTTTAAATTTTAATTTATTGTAGGTGTTTAATTTCTACCATATATCTTATTCAATTCATAGTGTAGCAAATGCAGCAACAATTTTATAAGAGAAACTGGTTATTATTTGTTCCAATTTATAAAACTTTTTAACATATTTTAAATATTCGAAACTGAATTTATCAATTGTATACATCCTATTTCCTATTTAAGTTCCTCAACTGTCTGATTAACAAGTTTTTCCTGGGTATTTTAGTATTGTAACCCTTATAAATTAAACTTCATATTGTGACGAACCCCAAATTCTCTTAAATGTCCCAACTGAGTATAGATTTAGGGAAATGTGAGCTAAGAAGTCCAAGTATGAATCAATGATACAATTAATGTGTTCAACTGGAATTACAAACTGACCTGTTATGGTAATAACCCCAATCCTCTTAAATGTCATTTACTTAAAATATGAAATATGCTCATATTTCTTAATACTAAAATATCAATACTATACATTTGGTTTTTTAAATATTTCCATACTTATTTCTAAATCTGTCTCAAGTTAAATTTTTTTTTTCATTAAGAAAAAAGTACATCTTTGATATAGTTTTGAGATTGTCTTTTTAAAAGAATGACCTCAGTTTGCTGAGGCTTCTTATATAACCAAAAGATATCGGTCATACTTACTGGCCTGCAATCTTGATAGGAAGTGAGGAGTGCTTGCAAACACATCCAAACTGACTGTAATACTTAAGTGAATACTTACATATATTATGTTCTTAATTTGTATGTGCTTTTTGGTTCAAATCTAAAGTTTTTAAAAAATAATTTTTTAAAAATTATTTTTTTTAATTATGGAGAACTTCAAAACACACATATAATTTTTAAAAAAGCACAACGAAACCGTAATTTCTCCGCAGCCCTTCACTCAATTCTAACAGTCACCAACTTATGACTAATCCTGTCCCATTCCCATACTTATCCATTTCCCCTTCCTATATTAATTCTGAAGCAAATCTTGGCTGTCAAATCTTTTTATTTGTAAATAAAGGATGAGGATTATTTCTTTTTAACGTGGTGATTTGCCATTACCACACCTAAGTAAATTATTAAATATCCAGTGTTTAAATTTCTGCTTCTTTTATAACTGTAAAAAAATTTGGTGGTACAGTTCATTTGAATCAAGATCCAAAGGAAAATATTTTTTCTAAAAATCCACACCTTGCAATTAGTTGATATATCTTTTAAATCTCTCTTAATGTATAAGAACCTCCACCACCTATTTTTTTCTTATAATTTACTATTAAAGAAATGAAGGACTTATCCTGTAGGGTTTCTCTCATTCTGGATTTTGTGGTTTGCATTTCTTTTGTGTAGATTTATATATTTTTCTATCTCTATTTCCTGTAAATTATAGTTTTGGTAAGATTACTTTATAGATGGTACATTCATCCAAATGGAAGCATATAATGTCTCTATCACTCACTCTCTATCTCTCTATCTCTGTCTCTTTCTGTCTCTCTCTCTCTCTTTCTTTGATATTAAGAGACATCGATGAGTACTGCTTAGATCCAGTCATTCTTCTGCAAAAAGAAATATCCCCTCCTCTACTATTTGGTTACCTAATAATAACTGTTCACCCAAGAAAGGCAAGCTAAACCTTGAATTTGTTGCCATATTTACCAATTTTCAAAATATTGAATCAGGATGTGAGGGCAATCTGGCTGCGACATCTGTCACCCCATTGATCGCCAGGGTTGATTTGGCTGATCTGGCTGGCTGGGCAGGTGTCCCCTTCCTCTCTCACCACTCCATGTGTGTCCCTCCCGAAGCTGCGTGCTCAGTGGAAGAGGACGACCTTCCCCAACGGAGAGGACCATTCTTCAGTCAAGGGTATATGAGTAGCTGCACTCCCCTACTAGAACCTCCAAACAAGCTCTCAGAATATTGAATCAGTACAATGAGATCCTCTAATAATAATTAATTGGGGGTTCTTTTATTTTGAATGCTTGGATTTAAAAATAAAAGAGAAAGACATTTCTGTTTTCAGATATCTTCCTCTCCACTGAGAAAGCATCCTTCCCAGCTTGTGTGGCCCATAGGTTCATGACTCAGAAACTCTGATTTTAGGAGATTGTTAACAGTAAGACATTGAGGAAAAGGCCCCTTAGGAAACTTTAATATCCTGTGCTCTAGAAAATGAAAACTACTACCTTTGCACGACTGCTGTGTCTGGGAAGAAATAAAAATTGTATTGGTGATTTTTATGTGTTTGACTCTGTTCAAAGCATTTTAATTGTATTAACATGTATTAACTAATTTAATCCTTATATGGACAATATTATTGCCCCCATTGTACAGATGAAGATACTGAGGCACAGCATAATTAAGGAACATGGCCACCATTATCCAGTAAATAAGTAGAGAAGATGAGATTCAGATTCAGAGCCTAAGCTCCGAAAAAAATGTTTTTGCTTTTGAAACCCACTCAGTTTAGGAATTTTTAAAATGAAGTAACTCATCTCTGAATTTTTGAACAGCAAGGAACTTTATATCTACATGGCTTTGTGAAAACAGGAAAAGCAATTCATACAAACTAGAGCACTAGAGCAATCAAAGAAAATTATTTCTGGTAAAGGGAAAAATTATATTATTTAAAAATGAAATATGGAGCTTTCACTTTAGAATGTATAGTACTAATGTTTTAAGAACATCTTGAATTTTAAAGATGGTTGGAAACCAGAATCGTAGAGTGGAAAGTTTAGTTGGAATCAGACACATATAGATATAAATCCGGCCTCTACCACTTACCAGCAATGTGTTCCTGACATTTACTAATGTCCTTGAAGCCTAAGCCCTTACTGAGAATTTTAATTTTCTCTCTATTTCATGTATTTTTCAGTTAACTTTTTTAATTCTGTAGAAAATTAAATAAACTTGTTATTAGTCCCTGAATGTAAGTTTTGCTTCTTTCAAACAAAGGATAATTAATTTTGTCATTGTGAACTGCCCAAAGCCTTTTATTTCTGCTAAGTTCTCTAGGAAATAGGTAAAAAAAAGAAAATAAGGCAACAATTTTCATTAGATGACACTTTATGATATGGTGTGACCGTAGGGAGTGCTGAGCAAAGGGGGAAAACAGTTTTATAATCTGGAGAAATTGAAAGCAGAGAGAAGAGTTCTCACTTCTAATTCTTTTATAAAAGGAATACAATGGCATAAAGAGAAACTTCCATGCACCTCAAGACAGAACGGAATAGAAGAAGTGTTGACATAATAACAGAGGCATCGAATTCACTGGGTAATTGTGCACACATGCAATTTATGTTTCTTAAATTATACACACACACAATCACATATACACACACACAGTAGTCATTTTAGTATCCTATCAACTAAGCATAGCTGGTATTCAAATGTCAACGCTTTGTTCCATGTGCTAGTTCCATGCACTTGCCATTGTTCACTTCTCATACCAGCACCTGGGCAAGTCTTCAATTCCACTTTTAAGCCAAGCTTCCAGGCATGCCAGCACCAAGGCATGAAATAGTAGTTTGAGGCCAGGCTGGCTTCGGTGCCCATTCAAGATGAGCTGGTAAGATTTTACACAATTGCTCATGTGCAAGGAAGGCCACATCTCTTTCACTGTTAGAAACCAAAATTTATGACTCTATGCTTCCAGTTGCTCAAGTGCAACATGCCCTGTATTTGCCAGAAAGTTTAAAGGTTTTTATTCTAAGCTCAAGAATTTCTACTGAGATTCCAATTGTTCAAATCATACGGTCGATTTAAATGAAAGAGATTCTATTTCCTATTTGTCTAGCTAAGGCTTAGGGAATTTGTCATTATTTATTCATTTAACAAATATTTATGAAGCACATACTATGTGCCAGGCACTGTCCTAAAGACAGAGTATTGAATTAAAAAAAAAAAAAAAAAAATCCCTGCTGTTTCGGAACTTACTCGTCCTTGTTGTCTACTTCCCTCTGTTCTCAGTAGAAATCTAATAAAGAATAATCAATGCTAAGGAGAAGTAATGAAGCAGGGAAAGTGATATAGAGTCAGGGTGAATGGCTGACATTTTAGAAAGAATGGTCGAGGCAAGCCTCATAGGAAAGGGGAGTAAATAGTCGAAGGAAGTCAGAGATTAGCCAAGTGACTCTAGGTAGAGCAGCCCACACAGAAGAGACACCAAGTGGAGCATGAAGGCCATAGGGTGGGAGCAAGCCTAGCTGACAAAACACTTGAGAGGACAGTGTGGCCAAAGTGGAGTGACAGAAGGAGAAAGTGATAGAGGTGAAGTCAGAGTTAAAAGGGGCTAGATAAGAGAAGGCCCTGCAGACTCTAATAAGGGCCCCAAAGGCTATGGCATCAAAATGGGACACAGGTCTACATCATCCCACCTGCCCTCTGCCACCAGTTTCCTCTTTTCAGCAGTTCTGCATGAAGCTCACCTTCTCAGGGGTCAGCCCCTCTCCTTTAAGAACCCCAGTTTATTCCTGTCACCATAGAAAAGGGAGGATTCAATTTCAGGCAGTCAGCCTAGAAACCCAAAATGAAAGCCTCAGAGCAAAGTCGCAGACTCCCCTGTTTTCTGCCTGAAGGGATAGAACCCTTTTAAATGTCCTGATGCAAGAGAGACTAGAACTCAGATCTTCATGGTTCAACTTTATAATCTTGAGAGGAAAGGAAGAGATGTACATTATTACCCTCCTGTAAAAGAGAGAACACAGAAATCAGCATCTCGGCAAATTATTCTATGAACCCTCAGGAAAAAAACTGAGCTTTATTTACTTTTTTATCTTTAGCTCCTATGATATAACTTATCATGAGGTAGGTGTTCACTAAATGCTTGTTGAATAGGTGATACCAGTGAATTATAGGGATAGTAAATATTTATGTCTCTGTAAAAGAATTTGTTGCCCAGGAAAGCCAAAGCAAAAGAAGAGACATGTGGCATGGTATAACACATCTTGAATAGGCGACTCACAGGGCTACTGTGTCAGAAACTATTGGTTGTCCCCAATATCCACTTTTCTCATCCAAAGTTACATAATTTTTTGCTGGGCTCAAGTGCACCAAGAAAAAAAAAAAATGACCACTTTTCCCATCATCCCTTCCATCTTGGTGTAGTCATGTGATCTAGTTCTGGCCTTGGATCTTTTCAATGGAGGTGAAAACGATGTGTGTCTTTCAAAGAGAGCAAGGTATAATCCCTTCTCACTGGCTAGAATTAGAGTGTGATAGTGAGTCATCTTGGACCATGCTGACTAAGCAACGCTCTATGACTGGCAAAGTAAAAAGAGAGGAGTGTATGTCCTTAACACTGTCAAGTCTCTAAATAAGCATTGGACTGCTTATGCCTGGACAGTGAAAATCATTGTCATTGTGGGTTTCGATTACAACAAGTCAACCCCTATCTTAACTAACAGTGTTGATTATTCAGTTTTCCTACTTTATCAGGACCAACTCCCTTAGGCATCAATATACAGGATCTTGCTAAGGTAAGTTGAGAATAAACATTGAATATGTTTAAAAGAACTTCAAAACCATCTAAATGAATAATGATTTAGAAAAGATCATGGTGGTTTTATCCTTAATTTGCCACAAAATAACTGCAAAAATATAAAATTCGGAGGTCCTGTTTCATGTGCAATTAATATATAATGCCATTCATAAATTCTGCATTTCTTCTTTAATGTGACAAAAAACAGAATGTATAAAAAAAAATAGTGTTCATTTTCTCCACTCTACTTGCCATTTCTCTGTATTAGCCAGGCCTGGGGATCCATCAGCAACACAGCAAACAAAGACAAGGTCAAACATTATATTAAACTCAATCAGTAGAGAAAAGCTGGGTAACCTTGAGTCCTGTAGATTCCATAAGCTAAGTATTTTTCAGATTTTTCTTCTGTGCTGTCACCCTATTGCCACTGCTTCTTAGTCCCCTGAAAAGAAAGTCACTGCCTCTAATCCCAGCCTCCTTCCAATTAAGCTATTGCAAATCAGAGTGCTTTCTATAAAGTAGAAACATGACTATGTTCTTTGACCGCTCGAGGATGATTTAATAATCCCTGATATCTTTCGGATAGAGTTCCAAGTCTAGAAACAAAAAACTTTTATTTTTTATATCTACCCTCTGCCTTCTTTGCAGCCCATCTTCCCTCAGAGTCCCCTCACTTCCTATCCCACTGAACTACGTACCATTCCACAAATTCTGCACACTCTTACCCATGTTTATGTCTTTACGTATGCTTTTCCTATTGACATTAGCAGAATTTCTCCCAATGTGTCTTATGGTAATTTTGTATTCTTCCTTCCCTTTAAAATTTTCTCTGATTTCCCCCTAAGAAATGTCAGGCCCAGGGCAGGCTGCCCCAAAATATCCCACAATGGCATATTGATTACTTTGAATTAAAGCTGACAAGCAGCTGGTGCCAGAAGGGCAAGTTGACCCTACCTTGTCTCCTTGAATGCAGGAAATAAATCTTCTCTGTGATAGGTGCCCATTTGCTCCAAGAGGACTGAGAGAGAGACACCTTTATCACTAGAGTTAAGGAATCCAGGATCAAAAGCTTATATAAACAAACCTTGTTACTACTTTACTAATTTACTACCCAAGCCCAAACTTATTTTAAATTCCTCACTAATAAACACCCAAACCTAAGTGTCCTGTCAATTCTTCAGAAATTCATTGTTTTTTGTCTAAAAAATATCAAAAGCTGGCTGGTTAGATTGTTTCTCTGAGCATTATGTTATAATCTATGAGCATCATCTATGATCTCCTGTGCACGTGTATCAAATTTTCTTTTTCTCCGTTTAATCTGGTTTCCTGTCAACTTTATTATTAATCCAGCCACAAGAACACAAGAAGGGAATTCTGTCCCTTCCCCACAGATTTATTCTTCCACTGTGTTCCCAGGGAATACTCTATAAATGGGAGTTAGAACTATACTGTTTGTGTATCTGCTTCTCTTCAATAGATCTTTACATGCTCTGGAAGGCAGACACCATGAATTCATATTTTTTCATTTCTGGTATCTAGCACTCTGCCTGCCATAAAGTAGCTACTCAGTAAACATTAGATAAATAAGTGAGACCTGATTATATAACTCCCTCTCCATGTCAAATTAATCTCCCTTTTTTTTCACATTGATATTTTTGACTTGAAGTATCTCGAATATTGACTCAACTCTCCCATTTCATTTGGCTCTATAAGTCAAACTAGGGCAGTTCCAGAAAGGACAGAAGGCATCTACAAAGAACCCCTGCCAACAGTGATCACTTAACCAATCTAGAAGGGTGTCTGCTTGAAAGCAGAGCCATTGCCTTTACTATTACAGAAATCTAAATCAGAACAGAAGGATTTATGCAAGCTCAGAATTCTTACTTATGACTGTTAATAACACAGCAGAGGAATACAGGCAAAATTGTCAGTTATGCAAAATAACAACTTTAATTGGCAAGATGAAACTTCTGATAGCCAAAGCTATATCAAGGTGGCTAAACTCCTTTTGGAGCCGAAGAGGCTTGGATAACAGAAACCACATCTGATGTATTTTAAGGTCTTCTGTTACCATATGTGCTCAGCTCACAGTGACAGATGGGTATTGATATTTTTTTCTCAACTGCACAAAAGCTAGCTGAAGCATATGCAAAACTCTTAATGATATTAAAGTTTTGCCAATTAAAAACATGTTCAAGCATTTGATACAGCACTTGATAACATGTTTCACAAGTTCCATGCTGAATTTTAAATCATAGTTTTTATTACATTGTTTGTCAAGCTAATATAACTGAAACAATTATCACATGGGTCATATTTTCAGCCCTTTTATCATTTTGGCACCTGTCAAAATTAATGATGAAAAAGCAGTAGAGTCATTAAACAGTATTACAAAAATAAAATATTAAATTATAAATAGCATACATGAAAAGAGACCAGGTTTCATGTTTTCATTTTATCCTATACATTAACTGAAGATAAATGGATTGGGAGAAAGAGGGGCACTAGAAAACTAATCCTCTCAACAGATTATCTAAAGTTATTTCTTTTAACTAATCATAAAATTTAGAGCAATTCTTATTTCATGGGATAATGGGATGATTTTAAGGGACTGAAGTTTCCTGCATTGTCTTAGCCAGTTTGTGGAATTGTTTGTCTCTTTCTTTTATTTCAGTATTTAAAGAGTCTTAATTTCTTTCCTGCTCCTTGAGCTAAGCCATAGACCTGGTTCTCTCTGTGGATATTTGACCAAGGTCTTGAGAAAGGCATTTTACCTTTTGATCATACTGTTTCTCCATTATCTATGCATATGAATTTAAATGAATCTAGACTTTCTCATATAGATGGTGAAATTTTTCAAACAGGTGCCCTTATGTTTTTCAATGTGTTTGCTGGTTTCCTCATTAACTAATTTCATGAACTTCCCTTTGTCAAGTTCCTACCTCTCTTGCAATAACCTCAAGAAGATACTAAAGGAAGGGAAGGGGGGAAATAGAGGAAAAACAAATCAATAAGAAAATTTTAAAATGAGTTGGCGTAAGATTATTTTTAAATCCCTTTAGAATCAAGCAGTCAAATTTTGGAAGTGATTTTTGGAGTAATTTAGTTGAGGAAACATGATATTTAGAGAGGTGAAGACAATTGCCTATAAGCCTCAGAGTCAATTGTCAGATCCTGTATTAGAATTCCCAACTTCTGACTCCTACAGGAAAAATGTGCCTTTTCCACTGCACAACAGAACACCACACTGCCTGACAGAAGCTGCTGCTCTGCCTACCAAATGGAACAATCATTTTCTAGCTCTACATACAAAGCCTATCTGCTCCACAGGCAAGGATAATTCTGATGGTAGGAACCAAAAAGTCATATAAGATTAACAATGAAAACTCTAAGAAAAGACCATGAATGTCTCAGGTTAGAAACAGATTGAACTTTCAAACTGGAGTATTACCCTATCCTCTGAGCAGATTTGGTAATGCTTAACATTTATTAGGGGAAGTCAAGTGACTGCCCTCCAAAATCCCTGTTTACAACAATGATTAGACACAAGCAATGACAATGTTCTCAAAGGACAATGGACTGAAAAGGGAGAAAAGTCAAATGTTCTCTAGACCTCAGTTCCAGTTTTGCAGACAACAGAGAGGCTCAGCAGCCTGTTCTTGCTTCGCAATGCACATCACCGAATTTGTAGGCTAGAGTTTTTATAGAGACACAGAGACAAACAGAAATTTTCATTCCATTCTAACCATAGAAATGTGGCCAAAATCTGAAAGCCTGAACTCTGCAGGAATGAGGGAACAGTTGGCTCCTGCATCCGAAATAGGCGCTGGCAGTGGCGTTGCATGTAGCTAGGTCACATTTTGCAAAATAGAAGCCATTATCTTTAGCATATCAACCAGACAAAATTAAATTGTAATTACATGGAGACATCCAAAAGCAAGCTATTTTGTCTTCAGTTAAATTCAAAGAAGTGTAATCGAGATTAGTAATTTGAAAAGAAGTTTAGACAAGCAATAAATGTGGCTAGAAGAAACATGGAATTAGAAATTTAAAAAACAGTCTGAATTTTAATGACTGGTAAATAATATTTCAGAAACTCAAGTAGTATACTTTAGTACATTTTTCCAGCTTTAGATTATGGGAAAGGGATGTGAATTTTCTTCAAGTTTCACTGATTTATTAATAAATTCTTTCATTAGTAGATTTCATTTGCTTTTTAAGAAGTAAATAGAAAGATACTCATATTCATAAAATGTTGTAAGGAGCGTGTGCAGTTAGAAAACTGCAAAGAGATAGCCCTCAGTCTTCTTGAATATGAGATCAGGTCTCTTTTAAGGAAGAAAAATGTTTTTAGAATAGATAAAAATCAAATCAGTCACTGTGGAGACTTTGAAAGAAAAACTTGTATCTATTTAAGACTGAGTACAGAAAAAGTAAAGAAAAGGTCATCCGCCAGGGAGTTTCCCAAAAATCAAACCCTTCCTGGGGAAACTTCAGTGGTTTTCTGTTTTACAACCATTTGATTAGATTCTGATCAAAGGGTTAATATCCAGTTCACTTTGCAAACCTTAGCCTAAAATTTTGACCTACCAGACTTGAAAGTCAACACACCTGAGTTTTTTAAAATTCCACCTCTTTCAGCAACCTCTGAGGAAGAGGCTATCCTGGCCAGGCTAGAAGGGAGATCAGCAATACCCCATTAGAACAAATCTTTGTCCTTTCCTCAGCTCCAGAGATGAGCAACCTGGCTCCTTCTCAAGGTGTGTTGCCACAATGGCATATAGTGACAAAGGCATTTTCATGAACATTCTTGCCAAAGTCTAGTGAAGAATGTAATATGCACACATATACAAGTTAGGACGGAGACAGAAAATAACATTTAGAAAAAAAATTAAATCAGGTACCATAAAAGAATACAAAAAGAATTTTAAATATCATATTACTTAATTTATAACTAATGTTAACTTTATATCCACAAAAAGTTGGTGTCTTACCATTTTCTCACGTATTTATTTTGGTGTAAATGTCATAAATAAGACAATGGGCAGAATACGTCCATTGAACAATATGCTGTTAAGTTTCTCTGTGGATCAGATGCCATTCAACGTCTGTTCATAGCACCGAGAAGCCTTTAAGTTCAATTGTACAAAAGAGGAATCCAAATATATTATTACCTTTAAAGAGCTTTGAATCCAAAGATCAATGCCTCCCTTTCTGCCACTTAGGTCACGCATAGATATATATGTGGCTCCACCATGTAGATCCAGGCACTCTTTGCCTTATACACAAATAACCCCAACCTTCCCTTTACTGACCTTTCACAATCCAAATTTTAATCTCTACAACAATTTGTTCCTCAGTTCCCATTTGCCCTCTATTACAAATCCAAGTTGCTGAATGCAGCCAGAAGGCCCTTCATTTATCACCTCTACCAGGTCAATCTGAGAGTGTGACAATCTATAACGGGCCTTTTAAATAAATAGAAAGCTAACATTTGAAAGAGATAAGGTAGCTGACAAAGTTGGCCAATCTCCAAAAGAGTAAGTAGTTTAGTCAGTAGAAGAAACCTGGGTTCCAGAGCATCCATTAGGTGCAAAATTTCCTATAGGCACCAGAAGATAGAAAACATGGTGTGTATATGTCAGTTCACCCTGAATATCAAAGCCTTGCTGAAAATAAACCAAGCATGGGACTAAAAAGAGCTGAATTTTTTATTTTTATTTATTTCTATCTTATTTATAGGCCAATCAAATAGCTTAACCAGTAAATGCACCAACTCACTTTCTGGCCTGGATCTGAGTTACAGTTGGCCGTGACAAATACTGTCCAGATGTTGGTTAAATTGTGCCTGCTTTCAACAGAAGGTCAATAAACTGAGAAAACTGGCTTTGTGTTTCCTACAAATTTATCGATCCAAATTCTAGAAATGAAATTAAACCACAGTAGGGATAACCAGGACTTGAGATAGGGAAAAAGAGCCAAACATTTTTCTCCTGCTTTCTCCAAGCATAACTATAATTTCTCCACAAATCAATTTACATTTTGGAGAGGAGAGGAGAGAAAGTGATGATGGGGAGATTAGGGGAACGAGAGAACAAAGCAAGGAAGGGCGAGAGACTAAAAAAAGGACAGGGTTCAAGGCAAAATTAAAATATTTTAAATAAGGAGAGGCTACATTTCCCTCAAAACAACTATACGGAACTCCCATTGCTCTTTTCTGTCCTTTTTTGCAACATGTATACCCTTTTTAAATTGTAGATCTGCCATAAATGTAAGTAACGAGCAGTGCCAACATCTGTGTTTCATTTTCTTAACCTCTATAGCAATAATCCAATGTTTTCTCTCTTAAGATCCAAATACTTAGAATTCTAAAACCAAGACAATGAGCCAGAGAGATGTAATATCACAGGACATCTCTGGGTATCATGTGATCATCTTTAAAACTATCTTAATTCTTTTAGATTGTCAATACATATCCTTTTACTATGCTAAATGACGTGTTAGAAAGAGAAATGTACCATAATGGCATAAATAAGATACTAAGAACATTTTATTTGGCTGGAATTTAATTTTTTTAATACTAAAATATATTTTAAAATGAGAAAAATTCATATTACTCAGATATAATCACACTTTAAAATGGTTTTCTTAATATAAAAAATATATCATATAAGTTGTGCCAGCCTTAAAGAGATGTATGTTGGGTAAAAAAGTAAAAGTATTATTTTATGTTTGATTTATTTGAAGATGAATCTACCACTTATTTAATTATCAGAACAGAGATTAAAACCAGAAAATTATGACTTAAACCTTTTAGCTCAAGTAAGAATCATAAAATGCAAGATTTTATTTGTAAGAAAGTCTTGAAGCCAAGAAATTGCATCTACTTAGAACTGCTTGTAACACATGGTAAAACACACACACACACACACACACACACACACACACACACACACACACACACATCGATAATAATAAGAAACGGCTATTGAAAGAAGAGACCATGGGGAAAAAAAGACTAATACTATGTTCTGACATCATTTGGAGTGTAGGAAAGTAACCCTAAGAGCTTTACTCGTTTTTGAAGTCCTTACTGAATAATAATTAAGAGTAATATTTTTAGCACATTTTGATAATACTGAATGATGAAGAAAATATTTAGTATTTTCAATGAGATAAAAGAAAATATAACATGTTTTATAAAAATTTTCATTAAAAAACTACTAAAATGTAATGCTGGTTCTTGAATGAAAATAGATAATATAAATGGGTATAAAATAAAAAAGACATAAAAAAGAATAATCAATCAGATATTAGAGAATTATGAGGCATCAGAAATAAAGAGAAAAGAGAGAGAGAGAGAGAGACAGAGAGACAGAGACAGAGACAGACAGAGACAGAGATGCCTGGCAACCACACACACAAAAAAATGTTTATAGCCCATAACCTCCTCAATTTTCCTCCAAGATTTTATATATATATAAATGTGTGTGTGTGTGTGTATACATATATGTGTGTGTGTGTGTGTGTGTGTGTGAAGAGAGAAAGAGAAAGAGAGAGAGAGAGAGATCTAAAAAAGGAGGGTGGGCAGATCGTGTACCCTTATTCTGCTGAAGACAAATTATTGTCCCTTCCACAATAGAAGAGACTCCTGGTTGGAAATAAGAGTGGGCTGAGGCTGAGTGTAAAGAAAGAGGGAAGGAGTGGCATGAGATGAAGCTGGAAATTTAAATGGAGATAAGGCCTGGCAGAGCCTGATAGGCATGCCAAGTATATTTAATCCTGAACTTTTAAGCAAAAGGAACTCACTCAATTGTTTTAAACAGAGGAATGACATGACTATAGTATTTATGTTTCTAAAAGGTCATTCTGGAAATAAAATAAAAAGGGATGTGGATCCTGGGGAAGTACAGGAACAAGATGATATGTTGTGGTAGTATGGAGTGGCAATGTGGGAAGTGGAGATAAAGGATTGAGTGCATAATGGGGCATATATGCAGAAAGGAGTTAAGAATGATTTTAAGTTTGGGGGTATTGAGTAATGCTTGGTATTAAGATAGTGAGCGTGAAGATGAAGTGGAGATCATGAGTTTAATTTTAGACATGTAAGGAAGATTTAAAATATTCATGAACTTATGTATGCTGCTGGATATACAAGTCTAGAGCTTAGAGGAGAGCTCAGAGGATGAGTTTATATAATATGTTCTAGATATACAACCATGGAAATATTGTTTATGGTTTTGCTCAAGATGACTGCTTCTCTTCTGTACCATAATTCAGTTATACTTCATTGTTATGGGCTGAATGTTTATGTCCCCAAAATCAATATGTTGACATTCCAACCACCTATCTGATGGTATTAGAAAGTGGGGCCTCTGGGAGGGAATTAGAACATGAGGGTGGAGCCCTCAAGAATAGGATTAGAGCCCTTCTAAAAAGAACCTCTAAGAGCTCTCTTACTCACTCTTTACCATGTGAGGATACAAGAAAATAAAGGCAGTCCGCAACCCGGAAGAGAACTCTCACCAGAACTTGGCAGGCAGGCACCCTGATCTGGGACTTCTGGCCCCCAGAAAATATTTGCTATTTATAAACCACTTAGTCTATGGTACTTTGTTGTAGTAGCCTGAACTAAGGGTTGAAATATTTTAGTAGTCTTTTTAGACCTAGTGACAGCTATTACAAAAAGCCATCAGAAAATCCTCTGAACTGAAATAAAAATCCTCTGATGAAGTTTTAGGTAAAATTGCAATCGGACATGTACAGCTCTGTAAGCAAATTTTCTTGTAACATGATATGGGTCTTTATTATCTATTTGGGCCCCATCCCATACCTACCTACAACGGAAATTGTTGGTTACTGACCCAAGCACTCCTTACTGTTTGTTACTAGAAATGACTTTCTTGGGCCAAGTAAGTAATGGGTTAAAAGTGTTTTTTTTGGTTTTATTTTTTTTTATTCCTAATAAGGCTTTCCTACTATAACTAATTAATGAAAAATAAAAACTACCCAACAATCTAAGAATTACTTATACTTAAAGTATATTAATATAAGAAACTCATTGTTCTCAGAGGATGGTGTGTGCGCTTTGTTCCTAGTATGGAATAAGCAGATGATAAGCTCCTTGAGAGCAAGACTATGCCTGTCTTGGGCATGGCACCTGTAGGCACTCAATAATCACTGCTTGAAAAGGTGATGACTGAATGGAATTTCTGTATGAAGAAGCCGGACCTTGTCATCCATTTCGCAAAGACATCTGAAGCCTCCTGGAAAATATTTTCTTTCTCTTGAGAAGGAAATACCAGTAAAAATTATCTACTTTTTATATCTTTGGACAACACTGTACCTGACTTTGACATTGAACACTGCCGTATCTATCAAACTGTAGCCTGAAGATAATGACACAAGAAGGAGGCAGTGTTTAGAGAACCACAGAGAAGCAGAGCTGGCACCCCCTCTATTTATGTAAGCTTCCCATAAAAATAATAAATTTCATTATTGCTCAGGCCAAGCTGAATTGAGATATCCTGTTATTAGCAGCTTTACACATTCTAACTTACAAAATACTACTTCCATTTGAAAATAATATGCCACTAAGCAACCTAAGAGTACATCAATAGATGACTGGGTAAATAAGATGTGGTACATATATACAATGGAATATTATTGAGTCATTAAGAAAAATGAAATCTTACATTTGTGACACCGTGGATGGACCTAGAAGATTTTATGCAAAGTGAAGTAAGTCAGACAGAGAAAGACAAATACCATATGATCTCATTTACATGTGGAATCTAAAGAATGAAATAAATGAACAAACAAAACAGAAACAGACTCATAGATAACAGAGAACAAACTGATGGTTGCCAATTAGAAGGAGGGTTGGGGAGCTGGGTGAAAAAGGTGAAGGGATTAAGAAGTACAAATCGGTAGTTACGAAATAGTCATGGAGATGTGAAGTACAATATGAAGAATGTAGACGATAATATTGTAACAACTATATATGGTGCCAGGTGGGTACTAGACTAATTGAAGGAATTACTTCATAAATTATATAAATGTCTAACCGCTATGCTGTACACCTGAAACTAATATAATATTAAATGTTCACTCTAATTTAAAAATTAAAATTAATAAAACCATGTAACTTATCCATAATTTTTAGAGAGAATATATATAGTCAGTGGTCTTAGCTAGGGTATTGCATAACTCATAAGGTGAAAATTGGGTGCAAAATCAGTTTTTAAAAATTAATAATTCATTTGTAATTCCTTTAAAATGTCTAAATAAAAGATAAATGTCAGCTTTTATCTTATTACACATTTTATATATTCATGAGTTTCTCAAAACTTGAAATTTGGTATTTTTTTTTAAAGTTAACAAAGAAATTTACTTAACTTTCCAAATGTAGGCATTACTTGAAAAATATAATTACATATTGGTTTTTCTTTAGTTTATTGGAGCTATGTTAGCAACAATTTCTATAAAACCTCTTTTTTGATTGTTTGTTTGTTTGTTTAATATAATATTCTTCTTGTTAGGAATGGAGATCTCCGAGGTCTTTCATTTGAATCCTGCTACCATAGTAGACCTCACATTAGGGGCCAGGGAGTTGAGGGGCTTGTGGGGAGATTCTGGCAGTGGCCAGCAATTTCCATTCTAAACTCTATGCTAAACTGCAGATCACATGTGGCCTACTATCTACTGATTGTAGCAAAGGCATCTCAACTCAATAAGTCAATAACAAAACCCATAATTTTTTCAGTAAACTTATTTTTTATCTCTTGTTCCTTGTCTCAATAAATGTCACTACCATCCTCACATTTGCTCAATCCTAAAAGTGGGCATTGAACTCTTTCTGCTCTCTTTACCTCCAAATCTAACCAATCATAGAATGCTATAGATTACACTTAAAAATATCTAGAATCCATCTACTTCTCACCATATTGTATTCACTACCCTGGTCCAAATAACTTTATCTCATTTGAGCTAAAATAAACCAACTTGAGCAAATCCTAATTCATTGGAAGATATGGCCCACCTCCTAAAATCAAAGGAAAAGCTATGAGGCATTGGTTGAGAAATGCCAAGAACAGGAGCAGTTCTGGAAACCTATGCAGCAGGCATTTAGCGGACAATCTATGGTTTCAGGTCAATTATTTCGATCCATTTTTCCTTACCTCTTGTCACCCTATTCAAGCTATCAGGCCAAAATGGGAAGTCTGATCACTTTAGATTAAGTCATATGCACACCTTGCCTAGGGGAATGTAAATCATGTTATCTGACTATCCTACCTAAAAGGAAATCAAGATGCCATTACAAAAGAACAAGAGACTGAATGCTGCATGGCAAGAACAACAATATTGTTGACTCCTCGGACACATCTGATTTCTCTCAAATATTCTTATTTTAATTGTCTAAATCTCTGTTACTATGTCTAAACCTATATGATGAAAATATGGCACTGATGAGAAATAAATTATTGTTGCAATTTGATACCTTCCAAGATCATTTTATGACCTTGTCTGTAAAGCAACTTTAGCATGTTGGCTGAAGAAAGAAGGCTTCCTGCATCAAGGTTACATAATGACTCTGTTTCTGAATGCACTTAAAACTAGGCATTGAAAGACTAGGGTTTATTTGCTAGCTGCCATCCCACTCCAATCACCACCATCACCTTCATAATTTGCCTAATGATCACTGCTGCCTCTGCATGTCATGGATTATTATTTCCCCATCCTGGAATATGGAAGAGAGTTTCATTATTCATACTAATTTGATCGATACCTACAATCTCTATTCAACTCTATGGTACCAATTTCTGCTAAAGGCAAAGAAAATGTGTTGCTAGAAACACAATGCAAAACTAGTTCCAATTAAAATGTAACAAATCTGTGTGGATGTAGGTGTTAGAGGAAAGGAGGTTATTGTAGAGATAGATAAAAAATTTCTCAAGGAAATGCTGAGTACACAAATTTCAGGAAGTGAGCATCAAGGAAGTCCAGTGGACCTCAAGCAAGA
Source organism: Pteropus vampyrus (assembly GCF_000151845.1). Taxonomy (NCBI): domain Eukaryota; kingdom Metazoa; phylum Chordata; class Mammalia; order Chiroptera; family Pteropodidae; genus Pteropus; species Pteropus vampyrus. The sequence continues at coordinate 1,625,921 of NW_011889062.1, read as the reverse complement.
ATTCATTGACTCTCACTTTTTGTACTATTAATTAATTTCTGGTGCTCCACATATGTTTATTAATTTCACTTGAAACCAAATGAAGCATTTCTTGATGTCCTGTTCCAAATTCCTTAAAATATGGTTCAGCTTTTTGTTTTTACTTGAGACGGGAGTGGGAGGGAGCATTTTTCCTCTAGCAGAATGGACAATCTGTAGATGGACCACTTCAGGCCATGTGTCTATACATGACTTAGTCAGAAGAATGCGGTTGAAGAAAGAAACCCTTCACAGAGCTCTGGGTATGTGCAGCCATGATAGACAATGCTGATTGCCTTCACAATAGGCATTTCCTTCATTTTCTTGCTAACAGAGCCAATGTGCCCAAGACAGTGTGTCTTGATTGATCTAAATCAATCACAGTGTACTTCGCCAGTGGCTGGCTTGAGCATGTAACTGAATTCTGCCCAATAAGATGTAATTATTCTGGTATTATTCTGGGGAATATTTCCTTCTATGATACAGAAGATCCTAAGAAAGGATTATCTCTGTTATTTCACTAGAAGTAGCCCAGAATTGCAAGATCTGTGGCCACAAAGGGACAAGTCTGAGGACTAAAATGATACTCTAATTATACTGGAGAGCTTGATCTGTGATGACCTTGATGATTTGCTGATTTAATCAGCAAGTGTCCTACGAGGACTCTTTGTTATATAAGATAATAATTCCTATATTAAGCTACTTTTAATTGAATATTCTATTACTTATAATTGAAAGATCCTGTTATAGCAGGATTTCTGTTTTCTGGGGGCATAGGTAGGAATGGTACCCCAAGCCATGTGTAATGTAGGATAGAACATAGTGTTTAGTTGTATATCTACCTAATTATGACTATTTCTACCTTTTTGGATCTGCACACTTGCCAATATTTTAGATTCTTTAATAGGAACCCCTGAGTGATTAAACCATTGGCTAAGGTGGCAACCTTGAAGAAACTATGAAACATAATTATTAATGTCTTCTAAAACTTAATCCCTAGTCCTAACCTTCATTTTCTATCTTTTTTTTCATAACTATAAATAAAGTATATTTACTGAATTAGAGAGCCTATAAAATCGAAACACAATAAATATTGGATACTAACAAACTCTGCTATGGCCTTTCTTATTTTCTCCAGTGGCCTTTGGGGTTACCTATTCTCTGTGTCCAGATTATAGATGCTAGTGGGAATCAGAATCATTATTTTAAGAAAAAATTCTTAGAAAAATACAATGAGGTTATGTCCTTCTCAAAATAGCTACCTTTAAATCAGTATTTCAACATTTATACTGGAGTTATAGTAATTTTCAAACTGTAAAAAAATTTTAAGATATGAGATAAGAAAACTTTGATAGATAATTGCAGATGAGTTTCATAGTTTTTATTACTGAATTCTTTTATCAGGATTAGTGGGATTATACATATATTTTGAGTCTCTAATTTAATTTATTTTTGCCAATTTGCCCATTCCCCTTTTTACCTCTCCACTTTCACATACTGCTATTTGAGTAGAAAGATGTCTTATTTTTAACTTAGAAGAATTTATTTGTGAAAAACAAATTTTTTCCACCAAATATATTCTTTGCTTAGACAGATGTGTCACTATCATTTAGATAGCTTATTTATTTAGAACTAGGTACATATATGGAATAAATAAATGACAACAAATGTCCTGAGGTAAAGTCTACTTCTGCATTTTGACTACATTTTTAGTAATATGAAGAGTCCCGCTTATTACTACAAATGAACAGAAAAGCTGGTTAAAAAACAATATTAAAAAAATTGCTTTTTCTATATAACCAAGAAAAAACAAATAAATAGGTACAACTCGAAGAAAGCCAGGGCTATAATTGAATCCCCTGTATATAGAATAAAACAATGAAGAATTACCGTATCCATAGAAAATTCCCACCTAGTAGCCTAAGATACTCCAGGTAAGCTTGCAAATTGCCTAGAACTACAGGTGGGGGAAATATCACTTAGAAGAAATTAAAACTGCAACCAGTAGTATACATAAGTATGAGATCCCAGTTTATTATATCTGCATGATCGGATTTGACAGAGACTCCTAGCTATCTGTCACATATCCATTTTCCCCTTTTCCCTACTAAGAGAATGCCTATATTATGTAGTTGAGAATGTGCCCAGTTAAATTTCTATTTGAGGGGTGAGAGGTTATTGAAGCTAGGTATGGTAACTTGAGAATTTCTGGTTAATAATCTACAGTCAGATATCTTGGATGTCTCCTCAAACGGCAAGTATACTTGGTTTTCCTCCCACTTTCTCCTGCTTTCTCTCTTGAGGAAGGATGCAATTGTTTGAGCTCTAATAACCAAAGCATATAAGCTGTGTATTTAAGGTGAAGTAGAGAGAAAATGAATCTGAGTCCCTATGGACTTTATCAAGATGTACAGCTACAATGGACAGCCTACTTGCAAACTAATTTTATCCAAGAAAATTAACCTTTATATCTAGGATCCCTATTAACAGAAGCAGAATTGGTTCCCAACTATTTTATACCAGATTATCAAACTGGAAAATTTACATAAAAATTGTTCTAAGACCTTTGTCAAAAGCAAAATGAAACAGCTTTATGAAGCATTAACAATTCTTAACACAAAGAATTTGCATGTGTGTGCACACATACACAGCTGGCTGAAGTTGTTCAATAAATAAATAAATAAATAAACCCTCCCCTCTACGCCTACCAAAGTGGGAGGAGGGAGGAAAGAGTCTACTAAGAAAGAGAATCAGCAGACAAAACAAATAGGAGATTTAGCACCCCAAGATATGGAACTACACAATAATTTTTAAAAATCTATAAAGTTAAAAAATGTTTAATCTTATAGTGGTTAAGGACAAATTAGAGGACATAATAGAAGAAAAAAAGGCAGTATTATTTAAAACTGTAGGGTTTGAACCTCTC
>NW_011889062.1:1617095-1622032 GCF_000151845.1 Pteropus vampyrus | reverse complement strand
AAAAAAAAAAAAATTACAAGCATGACAATATAAAAAAATCATAAAATAAGATAAAATGATAGAAATATTTCAAATACATCAGTAAGCATAATAAATTTAACAATTTAAGCTTCTCTGTTAAAAATTCTCAATTTGAATAAAATAATATTAATATTAAGCTACATTAATTTTATAATAGACATGTAAAATAAATGACAAAAAAGATTGAGAGTAAAGAGCAAAGAAAAAGACTTAATGGGAATAGTGTTCAGGAAAAAGATGATGTGGCACTATTAATATTGGAGAAAAATAGGCTTTAACATAAAAAAATTTTTCTAGGGTATAAAGGCATCATTACTTAATAAAAGGAACATTTATCATTTCTGAACTGCATGCAACTTACTTTATAACTACACAATATATAAAGCATTAATTGATAGAAGTTTTAAAATAATTTTTAAAATTAACTGCAGTTTGAGATATTATCATGACTCTCAGACCCAATTAAGCAGAAAAAAGAAATATCAACCATATAGAAAACTTGAATGACATAATTAATAACCTTTTTCTAACAAACAAGGAATTTTTATTGTTTTCAAGCACACAAGAACATTTACAAACAAAAAACAGACAATTTCTATCCTATACATAATATTTAAAAAGTAGAGAGAAAAAAAATCTTCCTACTTCCATATACGACTAAAATAACCTTGAAATCAAAACCAGAAAACAGCATAAGAAAAAAAAAAGTATATCCCAATCTCACTTATAAATCTGGCTCCAAACTTCTTAAACAAGTTATTAGCAATCCAAATTCAATTTATTGACTTTGTTTACCATATTTTGTAACCAAGTTAGTTTTATTCCAGGAACGCAATAATGGTTAATTTTTAAAAATGTGTTAATATATATATAATTCATTACATTACAAGATTTAAGTAGAAAAACAACTTGGCCACGTCAATATAATGCAGAAAAGAAATCTGAAAAAATTCAATACTCCTTTGTTAAAAACAAAACATAATGACAGCAACAACAACAAAAAGCCTTCTTGGCAACATAGTATTGCAATTGTTTTAATCCGATAAATAGTATAAAGGTAAAAGGTCAGAAATATTCCCTTTAAAGTCAGGGAATAAAACAAGGTCACTTACTCTTTCCACTTGAACATTTTCTGGAGCTCTTATCCAATGCAAGATGCTGAGGAAAAAAAAAAATATGAAAGAAGTAAAACTTTCAGATAACTAGATTATCTTCCTAGAAAATACATGTATGCGAAATATTAGAATTAATACAAATTGAGCAAAATTACAGGAATGACATTTATATATAACAGCAACACTCAATTAGAAACTATATAAATAGAGATGTCATACATAATAACAGCATAAATTGACTATTTTAACTATTTGAATAAACTTTGAAATCTGACAATAAATCTAAGAAAATAATTATAAAACATATAAGCATAAATTTGTATGTTTTATTGTAGAATGAAAAAGTTAAATAGATACTATGTTTTTATGGAAACTGATAAGCTGACCCTAAGAGTCACCTGGAAGAGTAATAGTCCAAGAATAATCTTGTTCATTTTGAAGAAGAAAAAGAATGCAAAGGCCCTCACAGAGAAAAATATTTCTTATGAAACTATAATAATGATAGAAAACTTGGTTGTTGCTCTTTTCAGGACCACAGGGATCTTTTTTACTGGTTGCTGTGAATGCTGCAGCTACTGTTGATTTCTGCACAGATTCTCAGTAGGATTGCTTTTGGGCAAAGAGAGCTGACCCAACAGGGAGTGTCTGGGAGATCCCACCCTTGCAGAGCATGGCCCAGAGCAGTGACTGTTGCAGAGGCACAATAGCACTGCTCCCTTGCCTCAGGACAGACTCTGCTGTGCAACTGATGTCTCCATTTCTTGAGGGATAGGGCTGAGGCTAGATTTCATTGAAAAGTACATTCTTATTGAGCTTCTCCCTCTTCTCTTTCCTGCTTTTCTCATGCCCTTACAGATTTTTCCTGAATGTGTACCCTTAATAAATTCCTTGCACAAGAATCCTCAATTCCTTCTCTGTTTTTATAAAAGCTGACGTAAGATAGAAATTAAGAAAGTGTGCATTGGCACACAGCTAGACAACTCAAACAATAAAGCAAAATAATGCATTGAGGAAGGTATCAGAAGAGCCAATATATATATGAAAACATAGTCAACCTCACCTAGTAATCAGAGAATGCAAATTAAACAGCACTCACCAGATTGGCAAATTTTTAAAATCTGAAAATCCTAAATGTCAATGAAGATGAGAGCCAATGAGAAATCTCATATATTGTTGGTGGAAAATTTGTTAACACCCCATTGTGAAGAGCAGTTTATTAATAACTAACAAAATTGAAGATGCTCATAAGCTAGAACTTAAAAATTCCACTTTCAGGTATCTACCCAAGGGAGTTCTCAGATATGTGTGTAAGGATATTCACTGTGGCATTGTTTATAATAGTAAAAACTGGAAACAGCTTACATATCTGTCAGGAATGGATAAATTGTAGTATATTCACAATGTATAGCAGTTAAAATAAATGATGACCAAATTTAGATGTATCAGCATGGATAGATGACAAAAAACACAATTTTTAGTTAATAATGCAAGTTGGGAGAGGGTAACTTTTATGAAAAATTTTTAATGTAAGTATCAAACCAAATAATATCTTGTTTATGGACACATGTGTGTATATGTTATACGAATATACATATATTAATATTGTATAAAATATGTGAACATTTCTTTTCAATCCAAACCTATAGAGAATGTTTATGAGTTTGAGCCAAACTGACATCATATGCTTAGAAACAAGATCTCAAACACTCTGGAGAACAATAATATTACGACTTCTTTAATGCATTTGAAATTAAGGAGGGAACATAAGGAAGATTATGCAGAGGCAGAAAAAAATAAAAGCAAGTTGAGATTAGATTACAGTATACTTAACAAGATTATGTGCTCTCTTAAGGGTTAATACCCATCGAAGGATATTAACTTCTGTTTTCTACCATTACTTCTGGTGTTTTAAAAGTATGATAACCTAGAGGCACAAGAACAGTTGATAGGACTGACTTAAAACTTTTTCTCTATAGAAGTTATAGGTTTGGGGTGTAACTATCCACCATGACCTGCCCAGTTAGGAATTTATGATCAGATCACCATGATACTTCTTTTCTTAGTACCCTTTTTTTTTTTTTTGTACACATATGTCAGGAACATACTTCAGAATAGTGACATGTCTGGGAGAAGAAATGAGAGGAACAAGACTAGAAAAGATAAAAGGAGCCTTAAATTCTAGTTTTAATTTTTATGTTACAAAAATTATCTGAAGCAATATGGAAAATGGTAACAATTTGTTAAATCTGGAATGAAATACATGTGTCAACGAATGAAACAGCCAAACTTGTAGAGAATTTTTATAAGAGTTTATTTGAATTTATTTGAGCCTAACTGAAGACATGCTGGAGAAGCAAGATTTCATATGCTCTGGAGAATGACAGTTTGTTGTTTCTTTTATACATTCGGAATTAAGGAGGGAACATAAGAAAGATTACATGAAGGTGGGAAAAAGCAAGGTATGAGATAGTTAACAAGATTATGTGCTCTCTTGAGGGTGGTTATGCTCTGAGGGGTCTGAAAAAGAGGATTACTTCTGGCATTTCAAAGATATGTTAAACTAGATGTATAAGAACAGTGGACAAGGCTTGCTTAAGGCAGAGATAAATCTTTTCCATGCCAGGAGGAAGTGTGATTACTCACCATGACTGGCGGCCCAGTTAGGAATTTATGATCAGATCATCCTGTAAAGTTACTTTTTAGTCAGATTTATTAAAGAGCCTCTTTTGCATACACACCCATGTGTATTTGTTACATTGCTCTCTGAACTTTTCGGTCTGAAATATTTTATAATAGAAAACGAATAAAAGAGAAATGATATTCACAACATAATCAAACTCTAAATCTTATTTCAATATAACTACTTGAATTTTCTTCATCATATTCTTGAAGGAGTTATGGCAAAGATATCTAACATTATAAAATAGTCTGGTATTTATTTTCCTATATTTCATTCTTTTTCTTATACCTTCTTAGGAAAGTAGAAAGATAATTTGCCACCTTTCCTTGGAACTTCGAAAGATTATTTTCCTTCTCTCTGTTCTTCCTTTTTTCTATCCTTCCTCCCTTTTTCTCTTCCTTCTTTCTTTTCTCCTCTGCCTTTTCCAAAAGAATTACAATAATCCCAATTTCTAATCTTTCTCTAATTCTTTTCCTAACTTCTACACTTATCAAAATACAAGAAGCTCTATTAAATTTGAATTTCAGATAAATAATGAATAGTATTTTTGCATGGGACATATTTATACTAAAAAGTTATTTGCTCTTTATCTGAAATTCAAATTAACTGGCAGTTCTATGTTTTTATTTGCAAAACCTGGCAACCCTACAATCTTCAATTTACTACAATTGCTGTTTATTTACGTAAATAATCTATCTCGCAAATATTTCTAATTCTCGAATATGTATACAGCATAGTTCTGATAGTCTTCTCATCTTACATTGAGGAACAAGGCTATCTGTCAAGGATAGATACGATCTATACAAAGGATGCTAATATTCTAGTACTAGTTCTATTATCAAGGGTTGGTCTTGACTAGTTTTGTTAAGGGTGTGGTTCTGGACAAACATATGCTAACAGCCAACTTCTGCTTCTGTAATCTGCTTGCTTGTTTGATGTTAACTAGGGTGTGGTTAATCTGCTTGCTTGTTTGCTGTTAACTAGGGTGTGGTTAATCTGTTTGCTTGTTTGATGTTAAACCAGGGTGTGGTTCTAGACTTTATGAGCTGCTTCTTTTGGGAGCTCAGGGCTGATCTCCTCTAACCCTTCGTAGTAGAGAGTCAGTCGCTGGCCGGCTAATA
>NW_011889062.1:1612819-1617045 GCF_000151845.1 Pteropus vampyrus | reverse complement strand
CATGCCAGGAGGAAGTGTGATTACTCACCATGACTGGCGGCCCAGTTAGGAATTTATGATCAGATCATCCTGTAAAGTTACTTTTTAGTCAGATTTATTAAAGAGCCTCTTTTGCATACACACCCATGTGTATTTGTTACATTGCTCTCTGAACTTTTCGGTCTGAAATATTTTATAATAGAAAACGAATAAAAGAGAAATGATATTCACAACATAATCAAACTCTAAATCTTATTTCAATATAACTACTTGAATTTTCTTCATCATATTCTTGAAGGAGTTATGGCAAAGATATCTAACATTATAAAATAGTCTGGTATTTATTTTCCTATATTTCATTCTTTTTCTTATACCTTCTTAGGAAAGTAGAAAGATAATTTGCCACCTTTCCTTGGAACTTCGAAAGATTATTTTCCTTCTCTCTGTTCTTCCTTTTTTCTATCCTTCCTCCCTTTTTCTCTTCCTTCTTTCTTTTCTCCTCTGCCTTTTCCAAAAGAATTACAATAATCCCAATTTCTAATCTTTCTCTAATTCTTTTCCTAACTTCTACACTTATCAAAATACAAGAAGCTCTATTAAATTTGAATTTCAGATAAATAATGAATAGTATTTTTGCATGGGACATATTTATACTAAAAAGTTATTTGCTCTTTATCTGAAATTCAAATTAACTGGCAGTTCTATGTTTTTATTTGCAAAACCTGGCAACCCTACAATCTTCAATTTACTACAATTGCTGTTTATTTACGTAAATAATCTATCTCGCAAATATTTCTAATTCTCGAATATGTATACAGCATAGTTCTGATAGTCTTCTCATCTTACATTGAGGAACAAGGCTATCTGTCAAGGATAGATACGATCTATACAAAGGATGCTAATATTCTAGTACTAGTTCTATTATCAAGGGTTGGTCTTGACTAGTTTTGTTAAGGGTGTGGTTCTGGACAAACATATGCTAACAGCCAACTTCTGCTTCTGTAATCTGCTTGCTTGTTTGATGTTAACTAGGGTGTGGTTAATCTGCTTGCTTGTTTGCTGTTAACTAGGGTGTGGTTAATCTGTTTGCTTGTTTGATGTTAAACCAGGGTGTGGTTCTAGACTTTATGAGCTGCTTCTTTTGGGAGCTCAGGGCTGATCTCCTCTAACCCTTCGTAGTAGAGAGTCAGTCGCTGGCCGGCTAATACAGGCTCATAATTCATCTCAATTGGCTCCGTGGGTCTTAGAATTGATTGCGCCACAACATTTGGAGGCCCTAGTGAGATCTCTCCAGAGGGGGAAATCTCCTAAGACCCATGACCCCGGCCACCTTGGGCGAGGACCTGCCCCGTCCAGGGGACAGCCACTGAGAGACGTTCCTCAGCCCCAGACGCCAGGCAGACTCTCCCAGGAGGGCAGGTGGACAAAAAGGTTTAATTCTGTAACAATTGGGCACGATCCATCTGGAGCAGCTTCACCGGTGAGTAAGACTGCACTTGGATCTGTCTGTTGGTGGGCCCTAAAGGGAACTAGGGGAAGGCTGGATGCAGCAGTACTTCCCTAGTTCTGTCAAGGTCTGAGATGTCAGACTTGACTCCAAATATTCAGGTTTCTGGTTCAGGTTTTTGGGTACGCTAGTGTTTTGTGTTACCTGTAGTTTGTCTTGTCTGTCTGTATAGTGTCTATCTGTCCGGACCAGCTGAATGTACTGTTTGTTACCCTCCTATTGCTTTAGCCTTCATAAGTTTACTTAGTTTGATTCTTTCCTTAGATCTGGTCTCTGTGGCCCCGCCCGATTGAACGTTAGGTCAGAGGCTGATCCTAACCCTGGCTTATTTGGCTTTTGTGGAGATTTTCTCTTTTCTTGCCTGTCTTTACTAACATGGGCCAGGCTTCCTCCTCAAATTGTCCTAACCCCCTGCAGTGCCTCCTTAACCAATTTAAGGATTTTAAGAGACAAGCCCAAGTCTATGGAGCTAATGTCACTCACATTTGGAACAGGGTGGCCATCAGAGGGGTCACTCAACATGTAAGCAGCATTTCAGGTACGGGATATCATCTACAGAGATCCTGGCCACCCTGATCAGGCTCCATATATCAATGTGTAGGTCGATATCATTTCTGATGCCCCCAAGTACTTGAATGGCTGCCGCTGCAGTCAAGAGTCAAGGGCGACTCCCAAGCCTATCCTACCTCAGAGGAGCGGGAACGAATCCTGAGGGAGGCTGCAAGGATGGTATTAGAGCCCAACGGGCAGCCTTCCACCAATCCAGCCCACGTCCAGCATGTTTTCCTGAACACCCATCCGCCTTGGGACCCCAACACCGACCAAGGTAAGGAGGCTCTCCAATGGTATCGCCAGCTTCTGCTCCAGGGCCTCCAACGACCATTAACTTATCTAAGGTAAGCGAGGTCATCTAAGCTAAGGATCAATCGCCGGCGGCGTTCCTGGAACGACTTTTAAAGTCGTACCGGTTATATTTAGCCTTTGTCAGTCAGTCGGCCCCAGATATTAGACAGAAACTGCAGAGGATGGAAGGGTTTGAGATATAGCACAGACGAAGAAGATGACCAAGATCTCGCTTGCAACCATGCAAGGAGCCAATCCAAAAGGCCCTGTCCTCTAGTCGGATCGAGGCTATTCTGAGAATACCTCAGTCGGATCGAGGCTATTCTGAGAATACCTCAGCCAACGCACCAAGCGACAGGTTCAAGAGTTCCTGGGAGCAGTAGGTTACTGCAGGCTTTGGATTCCAGGGTTCGCAAAAATAACTAAGCCCCTATACACTAGTACTGGAAGGAAAGGAGAGGACCTAGCCTGGGGAAAAGAAGAATGAAAGGCATTCAAAGCCCTGAAGGCAGCCCTAACCACAGCCCCTGCATTAGCCCTGCCCAACCTGGAAAAGCCATTCCAGCTCTTTGTTACTGAGGTGTGGGGAATCGCAAAAGGGATCCTCACACAGACCCTAAGACACTGGAAGCGACCAGCTGCATACCTCTCCAAAAGATTGGACTATGTGGCAGCAGGATGGCCCAACTGTTTGAGGGCAATTGCTGCCACTGCGATCTTCACCAAGGAAGCCCTAAGATTGATACTAGGGCAGACCCTCCAGATCATCGCCCCACAGGCAGTTGAGTCAGTGCTTCACAGTCCACCAGACCAGTGGATTTCCAATGGGGCACAAGCCCTAAGCCACAGAACTTCAGCTCAGCATGCTGAACTAGTAGCAGTGACTCAAGCTCTGCGGTGGGGTAAAAACAAAACTGTTAATATCTATATGGACAGCAGATATGCCTTTGCTATGGCACACGTACATGGGGCTTTATATAAGGAAAGGGGACTACTGACGTCAGGAGGAAAAGAAATCAAGAATAAGGAAGAAATACTAGCCCTGCTTGAGGCAATTTGGCTGCCAAAGAAAGTGGTAATCATCCATTGCCCAGGGCACCAGAACTCGGGCTCAGAGGTAGCACAAGGCAACTCCTTCGCTGATCAAACAGCAAAGGAGGCTACCCGAAAACCAGTGGGGCCAATTGACATTCTGCCAGCCCTACCGTTAGTGTAGCTACTGTTAGTGTAGCTAACAGACACCCCTACCTACACTCCAGGGGAAGTTGAACTATGCAACAAGCTGGGAGGAAAAGAGGAATCTACTGGGTGGATTAGGATTCTGGACGGCTGCATTGTAGTACCTGAGGCCTTGGGCCGAGACCTTATAACCCAGGTTCACCAGAGCTCTCACTTGGGAGGGACCAAGTTAATTGAACTGATGAAAAGAGACTTACATCCCGAGGCTATAACGAATGACTAAGCACCGGGTATCAGCCCGGTGCCACATCTGCGCACAGGTGAATCCAGGGCCCTCCAAGGAAGTACAATGAGGGACGAGGCTTCGTGGACAGGCACTGGGGGAACACTGGGAGTTGGATTTCACTGAGGTCAGCCCGGAAACCTTCAGATTCAAGTACTTGCTTGTGTTCATTGACACTTTTTCAGGATGGACTGAAGCCTTCCCCACCAAGCAGAAGAGAGCTCAGGTAGTAGCATAGAAATTAGTCTCAATAATAGTGCCTCGATTTGGCCTGCCCATAACACTGGGGTCCGACAATGGCCCAGCGTTCATTGCCCAGACCAGCCAATCTCTAGCAAAGGTGTTAGGGATCAATTGGAAATTGCATTGCATTTATAGGCCACAGAGCTCAGGGCAAGTAGAAAGAATGAATAGAACTTTGAAAGAAACCTTAAC
>NW_011889062.1:1602962-1611554 GCF_000151845.1 Pteropus vampyrus | reverse complement strand
GTGTTAGGGATCAATTGGAAATTGCATTGCATTTATAGGCCACAGAGCTCAGGGCAAGTAGAAAGAATGAATAGAACTTTGAAAGAAACCTTAACTAAGTTCAAGCTGGAAACTGGCAAAAATTGGGTGAGTCTCCTTCCCTTTGCCCTGTTAAGGGCACGGTGCACACCCTATTGTAAGGGCATCACGCCTTATGAAATAATGTTTGGAAGACCCTCACCTCTCTTCCCCAAGTTAGGGGAAGAAAAGCTAACAGAAGTTCATAATTTTTCACTGCTTAAGTCCTTGCAGGCCCTCTATCTCGCACGGCAGGAGACCCACCAACTGGTCTCTGCCACCAGAACAACCTCTCAGCATCCAGTCCAGCCGTACAACCACGCTCCAGGCAATTGGATCTGGGTGAAAAAGGTACAGCCTGCCTCTCTTGAGCGCCGCTGGGATGGACTTTTCCCTGTCATCCTCACAACACCCACCGCGGTCAAGGTAGCCGGACACCGTCATTAGATTCACCATACCAGGATCAAGGCTGCACATCCACCACAGACATCAGAACAATGGACCCTGCGTGGGACAGAGGACCCACTAAAGATAAGACTATCAAGGGTCCAGTCTGGACCATCTTAATTCTCTCTGTCTTAAAGTAAGGAGGTCTTTGTATGGCTTTTAGGTGAAACCTGACAGAATAGGAGAGGATTAGATCTACTGTTAACTACGTATGTCAAAAAAAAGGTGCAGGCAGTGAAACTCATGGTTCTCAGAACTCACTACCCACTGCTCCAGGTTGATGAATCAATGATTTGAATTCCCCTAAAAAAACCAGTGGAGAATGTTAAGGGTGTGGTTCTGGGCAAAGATATGCTAACAGCCAACTTCTGCTTCTGTAATCTGCTTGCTTGTTTGATGTTAACTAGGGTGTGCTTAATCTGTTTGCTTGTTTGATGTTAAACCAGAGTGTGGTTCTAGGCTTTATGAGCTGCCTCTTTTGGGAGCTCAGGGCTGATCTCTAACCCTTTGTAGTAGAGAGTCAGTCGCCGGCCGGCTAATAAAGGCTCATAATTCATCTCAGTTGGCTCCGTGGGTCTTAGAATTGATCCTGCCACAACAGTTTAGGCACAAATTAATTGAATCTTAAGTACAAGATTCCCAAGCTAGTTTTGTTTGAAGCAAGCTCTACAAGCACCCCAAATTTTACTTATTGGTTTGTGTAAATAAATTAACTATTTGGCTCTGTCTGGGCTTTAGGTTTCCTCTAAAAGAATCCTCATGTGACATATTTGTCTTATTTTGTTTTCGTTTATTCTTCTCAAAAAAAAAAAAAAAATCACCTCCCAGATTCTCTATAATGCACAATGGTTCTCTTTTGTTTCTTGGGTGCTTTCCAGAATATGATCCTTCCAAGGTCCCTCTTTGGTTGTTACCGTCTACCTTCCTAGACTATTTCTTCCTTAACTGGTTCTCTTAGAGGGATTTTCAGCCACTGAGCATGGTAAAAAAGAAATATCAGGAAGATCTGAATGAGAGCAACATAGTAGAGGTTTATCACCAGTTGATTAAATCAAAGAAGTTTAGACATAATAATTGTCCTTTAAAGTAGCGGTCCCCAACATTTTTGGCACCAGGGACCGGTGCTCCTATGGGAATCTAATGCCTGATGATCTCAGGTGGAGCTGAAGCGGTGATGCTAACACTGACAAACACCTACAAATACAGATGGTGTTTCCCTGGTTTGCTCTCTGCTCACCTCCTGCTGTGTGGCTTGGTTGCCAACAATCCATGGCCTGGGGGTTGGGGACCCCTGCTTTTTAAAGTATTTAACAATTTGCAAAGAAAATTATAGCAATCATTTAAATGGTTGAACCGGCAAAAGTTAGCTTTGGGGTTCTGTTATCTCCCTTTTCCAGTGGATTCTTTCACAATATTCCTATAAAGGTACCTTGAAATGTGTCTTCCCTACAAAGCACCCCCATTTGTTTTAAAATTGCCCGTGACTTAAAAAAATAGAAATCACTGTGGGATTAGAGTAATGCTTTCTTGCATGTCTTCTCTTCTTTGAAATATTTTTCCTTTTTGCAATAAATAAGATGACGAATTTGCTCTAATCTTTTATTTTTAAATTGTTTTTGTTTATGTAGGTTAACCAGTCTGAAATAAAAACCTTATGGTATTTGTTATTTCTTAATTTATGTTCATTTTCCTTTTGCCTTTACCAATTTTAAATCTTATTTTGAAATCAAATATGCTCATAAATAAATAAAAAAAGAAAAATAGAAAAGCAAACAACCATATATTTTTTCTATACATATGTAGTATAGTGTTAATAAAATAAAATTTTTATAAAATCACATGTATACTCTTTTGGATTTTTTCTTACTATATGAAAAACATTTTCCCTTCCTATTAAATATTTTATCACATTTTTTCAGTAGTTTCCTAGTACTGTATTATTTTTATAAACGAAAGCTTGACTTTTTTGAAAAATTTTCATCCTTTGAAACTCTGAGCTTTTATCTATAAAATAGAATTTGTAGAGTGAGAGAGGCAAAGAAGGCTGAACTGTGATGGAGTGTCTATGAAAAAGAGTATGTTCTTGTCAAACTAATTCTACTGAGGACTGGAGGACGGTCACAATGTGAAACTATGTTTTACAACTCCAGGGATAAAAATCAGTGAAAGGAAAGGTGAAAATGATGAAAGTCAATGTGGTGACACTGTTACCTCAATGTGCCTTTGTTGGTTAGAACTCACTGTGCTGTCTGCAAGAGGGGGAAAAAAATGGATTCACTTTATTGCACTCATCTGTCATAGATAATACCCTGTACAAAAGGTGGAAAGAAGTGGTGAACTTATAATCAGTCTGTGTACACATACAATAGGAAGGCAGTCTGGAAACCCAGCAGGCCTGGGAAATGAGTGGCTGTCATAAAGAGGACAGTGACACTCTACTGAGATCAGTGAGCTTGAAGCTCCAAAGAGAGGGGCAGGCCAACTTGATCTTTCTTTGTACGCTGACTGTTGGGTGTGTTACAGGTACCTTCAGACTTGGTGGGGAGTCACATTCAATTGCCAGACAAATCCAACCCAGTCTACCACCAATAGGAGGAAGTGAACTTGTTGTAGCCCTTTAAAGGATTCCACAGAGAATACATTCCTGCTGTAATAGTGATAGAGGGAGCCAGCCTCCCTCAGACCAACAGGATATATGCCAAAGCTGCTGAGATCAATGCCTGTGTGTCAGCAGCCACTATCAGAAGCAAAATGTCTAGCAAGTTCCAAAATAGCTAATTTATTTAGGCAATGTCTAACTTTCTAGCTATCCCCACAGTAAAAGAACCAGAATGTTTTTCTTATAAATGTTTCCCTTATTTTATCATATTCCTGAAAATTTCTATGATTTAAGAAGCTGTGATAGTCCTTTCCCTTTCTAGCTCTGTGTATTGCACATGTACTTATTTTTATGGCATAGGATTAAGAAGTTTAACTGTCAGACACTAATATCTAAGAATGATAATGCATTACGTGGTAAATGAAGTAGTGCCAAATTCTCTGTCTTTGAATACTAATACTAATGCTCATGTAACTTAGCTCTCCCCACAAAATCCCTACTTGCATCCCCTAACAAAGGGTTCCAATTTGCACCATTCTGGACCCTCAGACAGTAATATGTTCTTTGTAGGGTCTTCACATATGTTTCATTCTCTTCTAATTCCCTGTGAATGCACAGCACGAAAGGTAGATACCTGAAATATTTTGCAGAAAAGGAATGGTAACCTCTCCTACCCCTTTTTTAAGTTACTGTCATTTTCTCCACCACAGAAGCTTCTGGCTCTCTTCCATGCCTTTTTGATAGATAGAGATTTATGCCATCCCTCCTTGGAGGCTCTCTCCAATGAAACTATTAATCCCTCTCCATCATGGCCTACCATCAATGACACATCATACCTATCATGTATAATATCAAAATCTTATTGATGAGGGAATTAGCTGTTTCTTCAGAACTGTACACTTGATGCCTTTTAGAAACCATTTCTAAATATTCTAGCCTGTATTCCGCTATACAAATTGATCATTTAATGCATTCAATATTTCTTGATCTTCATATAGAACAAAATAGCCAAAAAAAGTGTCTGAATTTACAATCACACAAAACATAATGACAAATCAGATATAAATTTTGTTTGTTTTTGAGGAAAATGTTTAAAATTCTAAAAAAACAAAAACAAAAAACCGTGTTTGAGGAATGCTATTGTCATGGAAGCTGCAGAGGATGCATTATCCAACTTATTGACTTATTGTCGGGGAAGGGCTCCTTAGGGAGGCTGGCCTGGAGTCAAGGTTTTGATAAGAGAATACATGTGGCTTTGTAGACAAGGATTAGAAGGCTATTTTGGACAAAAAGTAGAGCCATTCTTTGACAGTAATAAGAAAAGAAGAATAAAAAGGTGGCCAGGGTGAAGGGTTTCTCTTTACCCCTTGGATCTCTCATCGTCTATCTGACAAATCATATCTATCCCATTTTCCAAGCTCTCTTCAAAGTTTAGGAAAACAACCGGAATCCACTCACATTATTGTATCTGTCACAGAATGAGCCTCTTCTTTTCCCCTAGATTTGTCATGCAGTTTATGCAAAATGTAACTTAAATCAAGAACTGACTGGCTGGAGAAAACATATGCTTCATATTACATGGGAGTGTATATTACATTTGCTAACGTACTACATGTTAAGCCATGTTCACACATAGGTTCTAGGAAAGGCAGGGCTTGTATACAACACACTGAAGTTTCATTCCTTTTCAGACATATTCTGGTAAAATGAGTTTTGGTAAGTAGTTTATTCTCACTATGTCTTGATTTCTTCTTTTAAAATAAAGGTAATGAAGCTTACATTAAGAGAGTTGTGGAGATTAAATGAGATCGTGTTTTAGCAGATTTTTGCACAGTGTTTGGCACATAGCTATCAATAGGCGGTATCTTTTATTATTGTTATTTTTCTAATTAACATAGCAAGTATCCTCTCAAAAGGAACTTGATCATGAATTATGAATGTAGGAAATTTAATGGTGGGTTCACATTTTGAACATTGATTATCCATAAGCTTGGAAAAACTATTACATTTCTTGGTTTCTGATTGGGGAAAGGAGAAGATCAGAATACACAGTCTGCGTATATGAAAATAAGTAAGAAAATTGCCTAATATTGCAAAATATTAAAAGTGCTAATGTGTTCCTTAATAATTTTATTATAAACCTGATATTAGAACTCTCAGTAGTTAAGAAGTACACTCTAAATAATAGTACTGTGTTCAAGAAAATTTTTAAATGTTGTTTTGATTTAATACATTCAACTCTGTCACCCTTCACAGATCATTCTGAAGGATCTTTGTTTCCAAGATGCTTTGGGATTAGCTCTTGACCAAGAATAAATTATTACTGCTCAGTGAAGTTTGATATAGGAAGAATATTTGGACAGTTTGTGCTTCATTAATACAAGTTTGGTTTGTTAAATCCCCAAGTATTGCTTTACAAGCCTTCAGATTAAAAATTAATTACAACAATTATCAACAAATATAAAAAGTCAAGAAAATAATAAAAGCCCATCTGTCTGTTTGGCTTTGGAAAGCGTAGCATGGTGGCAGCAACTGAAAACCATTTTTTACAGTGAGCTCTAAAAATAATCTATCATGTATATGAATTCTTAGTTCTTTTGTGCAAAATATCTAAATTTCTTAAAACAAATAAACTTATCTATTTATACAATGCAGTTCTATCTCTTAGGCAAAATCTGATCATGTGAATCACAGAAATGCACTGGCATACAAATTTTTGATATAATTGATACTGTTCAATCTCTGTTTGGAGATATCTTGTGCCCAAGGACAAGTGAAAGCCTTCTCAACAGTTATTTCTATTATAATTAAATTTTAGAATATTTTGACTCTAAGTAAAGCATTATGCATATACATGGAAGGAGGAAACTTGTTACAATAGGTTATTTACATAAGATTAATTACAATTGTATTTAAAATGGCCATTTGTTGACATAAAGTGATAAGGTTTTCTATAAATGACATTGTTTTCTAACACTATCATACTGACACATTTATCATTCATATAAAACCATTAATATTGAATTTTCCTTTAAATAAAACTAAACAATAAATGTTACAAATATATAACTGAAGTAATTCTTTTATAGTCTGAGAAGAAAATAAAATTTTTCAAATCAGTAGTTAAATAGATTTTGTGTTTATTTCCAAGTTATTCTGCTCCCTCAAAAAGAATCTTCTGAATAATAAATATAATTAATGAAAAGGGAAACAAATATGTCACAAACATTTACTATTGGTTTGTATGTATTCTAAATGTCTCTACTGGAATGCAAATAAACCTTCAAAATCAGGTTATTAAATTTTTAAAAAGATTGTACTTACAATTATGGAAAAAATTATCACTAGTTGTTAATATCTTGATTTCTAACAGATTTTTTTTTAAAGATTGGTTTAATTTTTAAAATTTAAATGATTAGTATATCATCCAATTGGCTAAATGTGGTATAATTTTGTTGCACATCACATATCAAGATTTTTACTCTTAATTAATTTACAAGAAATACTACCTATACTGAAGTTTGAAAATTAAATAGCAGAGTCATAAAGAACTAGTAGAAAAATAAGAGTGGTCAGAGGTGAATTAGTTATCCTGAAGGGTCCTCCTGCTAAAATGCAACTGGAGCTTGGTATAACATATAACAAATAAGTTTTTAATAAGTTGCTGTATTTGCGAAATACAAAGGGAATTTCTAAAAAGAGAAAAAGCACCTCACTGAAACTAGAGCAGAAAGCAGCAAACAGTAGACTTAACTGGAGCAGGGACTATTATGGGAAGTTTACGTTGAGGTGGATGTCTTCATCAGCACTGCCATCTAGGGGCTATGCCTCTGGGCCTTGGCAAGACTGGGGCAAAACTTGAAACTCTTTTATTAATTATAAAATCATTAAAGGGAGCTAAGTGGATCCAAGTCAGTACAAACCTGGATCTTGCAGAATACAAGACTTTTGTAGAGTAAAAGTTCTCCCATTTATGTCCTCAGAATTTCTCCAGATTTGGTTTGACAAGATATAAGACCACCATGAAAATTCATATGCAAACATAGAAATAAGCATCTATAAATAAATGTCAACAGAAAGGAAGACAAACATAATAACCAATCAATTCAGATTCCAGAATTATCAGGTATGAAAAATAAATTCCTTATATCTGAATTTTTTTTGAGAATTTTTATGATAGTTTTTTGTGCCATGTTGATGACATATGGCAGAGAGCAAGATCTCAAATGCTTTCTGAAATATTTAAAGAAAGAAAATATAAAATATAAAAAGAGAAAGAAAAGGGACAATATCAAAAATTCTTAAAGAAAATTTAAAAATAGAGCTTTTAGAATCTTTAGAAATGATAAATATAAATTTTAAATGCCCTGCATGGATTAAATAACGAATTAGACACAGCTAAAGAGATAATTAGTAAAATGTCAAGTAGAACTACAGAAATAATACAGAAAGCAGAACAAGGATAGAAAAAATATTAAAAAGAGGTTAAAAGACACAAAATATAAGACAAGAAGGTCCAAATTACACATAATCAAATTTCCGTATGGAGAGATTTGAATCACTGGCATTTTTTGATGATGTGAATTTTGGCAAGTTATTTAGTCTCTCTTTGTCTCAAATTTCTTCTGTGTTAAAATAAATGTAATTAGGTTTATGTCAAGATTGTTGGCCAGAAAGGCTAGAAATAGCCATTAGAATAGAATAACGACTAGAAATTTCAGAGTTTATCGAAGACCTGTAATAACATATAGATAGTACAGAATGCATCAAAAGGGCTAACTTAGAAAAAAAAAAAATGCACCACATTGTAGTGAAACCAAAGTCAGAAAAGATCTTAAGCAAGAGATAAATGAAAGATAATCTACTAAAAAAGACAATTAGATTAATGACAGATATCCCAAAAAGTAGCCTTAGAGGCCAAAAGAGAATGTAATAATATTGTCAAAATTCGGTTCATTTTTTTAAATGTTTTTAACTGCTCTGTATTATACACTTAAAACAGTATCTGACACATACTAGGGATTTAATAAGAATTTGTTGAATAAATTAATTACATACAAATGTACAAAATACTCTTTAATAGCCATAAAATATAAAGTACCAATGAATCTATGTAATAAGAAAAGCAAATGGTGAGATGTAACAAATTTGTAGATAGAAGTTTTCAATACTGAAAGATATAACTAATCTCCAAATGGATCTTATATATTCAGGGCAATTTTAACCAAATTCCAACAGTATTTCTAAGGAATTTGTCATTCTAATTTTAACATTTCCATGAAAGAACAAAGGCCCATGAATAACCAGAGTCCTTCTAAAGTGACAGAATAAAGACGAGGAGGGGGATAAAGGAGCTTGACTTTTTAAATATTATGACTTGTAGTAAATAATTTCTTACTCTAAGTATAGAAAAAATGATTAATAGGACAGAGTAGAGAGTTCAAAAATAGCTAATTAAGTACATGAAAATTTTAAATCTAACAGATGTG
>NW_011889062.1:1549518-1601712 GCF_000151845.1 Pteropus vampyrus | reverse complement strand
TTTTTTCCAGCTTTAATGCACTTTATCTTACCTGTGGAGGAAAAAATAAATATAATTCTTCTCAGGTATAGTTTCAATAAAACATCAACAGACACAGTAGAGAGTTCAAAAATAGCTAATTAAGTACATGAAAATTTTAAATCTAACAGATGTGATATTGGAGATCACTGTAGAAAAGAAGAACTATTTAGGTGCTGAAGCATTACTTTTCCAAATTAAAAAATAAAATAAAATTAGATTTTTTCATTTTTATTAAACACAAAAATTAATCCTAGAGGAATTACTGACATTAAGTGAATGGTACATTTTAACATATTTAGAATATGTAGGAAAATATCTTTCATGTTTACAAGGCATAGCATTTCTTAAATGAGACACAAAGAAGGTTTAACCATAGAAAAATTAATACATTTAACTATATTAAAACCAACAAGTTCTGTGTATCAAAAAAGACTACAAATAAAGTAATAATTTAAGCTAAAAATTTAGAGAAAAAATTAGTAACCTAATTGATGATGATTTATAAATCAATAAGGAAACACAATCTAATAGAAATGAAAAGCACAAAAGAATTAATAACCATATAGAATAATTAATAACCATAAAGAATAATGGCAAATAATCAAACAAAAAGATGCTAAACTTCATTAGTAATTAGAGAAATATAAATTAAGATAAAAAAATATTACACTCACTAAATAGACAAAATGAATGTATGTTACTATTAAGTGTTGGCAGGGCTATGGAACAATGTGAATTCTTATAAACTACAAGTAAATGTGTAAATCGGTTTAACAATTTTGTAAAACAGTTTAGTATTTATTATCTTGTAAACTTGACCATGTGCATATTCTATTTCCTATAATTTCCACTAGTAGGTATAAGATCTAGAAATCACTTGACATCTACCAGATGATATGTAAAAACTTGTTCATAGCCTTATTGTGAATAATAGCAGGCCAAATTTCCATGGACCAGAGATGGATAAATAAACTATGGCATGGCTAACTAATGAAAAATTATAAATCTGTTCAAGAAGAGATATAGTTATAAACAATAATATGGATAAATCTTAGTAATGAGCAAAAACAAGTTCCAGAAGAGTACATATAATAGTCTAAAGATTTTTTATAAAATATTGTCAAAAGCAAACATATCTAAACAATATATTCTTTAGCAATAAATTACATATGTAGGAAAGCTTTTTTAAAATAAAAAGTAAAGAATTAATGAATACAAAATTTAGTAGTTGACTAGAATATGTGAGGACGGAATGGAATACAGAAAATGTATTAAATATAATAGAGAAAGAACAACTAATATAGGTGGTTCAATATTAGTCATTTAGATCTTAAACTGAGTGATTAATTACTATATATACATTTTGATAATATTATTATAAGTTAATATATAAATTAATAAATATTACATAAGAAATTTAAAAAACAAGCAACATAAGCATAGCTCCAATAAACTAAAGAAAAACCAATATGTAATTATATTTTTCAAGTAATGCCAACTTTTAGAAGGTTAAGTAAATTTCTCTGTTTACTTTTAAAAAAAAATAGCAAATTTCAAGTTTTGAGAAACCCATGGAATATATAAAATGTGTAATAAGATAAAAGCTGACATTTATCTTTTATTTAGACTTTTTTAAAGGAATTACAAATGAATTATTAATTTTTAAAAAATTATTTTGCACCCAATTTTCACCTTATGAGTTATGCAATACCCTAACTAAGACCACTGACTATATATATTTTATAGAAAAATGAACTAGTACAGGAAATTAAAGTTAAGAAGTAATTTGGAGATTATTTAAAGAAAAAAAAAAGGCAGCCCCTTGCCTTTTAGTAAATGTGGGAAGATTGCATAAATATTTCTGTTATTAGTTGCTAGTATCTGCAAAGACCACATTCTAAGATAAATTTTAGAAAAACATAAATATTACTTTAAAAGATATATGCAAATAGCAGTGAAATAACTAAGCTAATTGTCCATAAATGGCAAAGAATCAGAGTGCATTATGACACAACAGATTAACAATCTCTCGGGTCCAAAGAATGACTTGAGAACAAATCAGCAACCCTATAAAAATATGTACATAATAAAAGCAACACACAAAAGCAAATAAAACAAAGTATAGCTCAGCCACATCCTGTGTTTGTATTTTAAGGCAATAAGTCTACTCTTACAGTGTATCTTTAGGCTTTGGTAAACCAATCTTTTGTTGTTATGGAAAATCACCCAGACTAAGCTTGCTCTCCTTTACCAAACACTAAATACTTTACTTTAATTCTGTGTTTGTACTACTTCTTTTATTTTGTAGACAGTGACATTCTATCTAAGCCTCTTCTTCAGTTTTTGAAAGATTGAGCCCCTTGGGTGAAAGAGTTGCCGCCTTGCCTGATTCACTCCATTTAAGAATTATAGTGCCTTCTATGGGCAAGGTTCTTTGCAAGAGAATGATACAGAGATAATATAATTAATATAACTAATGGGAGATAACTGATATAGACACCTAAAAAGTACAAGATAAAAAAACAGGCTAGAGTAAGAGAATTTAGGAAAAGACATAATTATTTTATACAAAACACAAAATTATTTTTCTTGAGAGGTTATTCTTAAGGTACAAGATATCTCAGGAGAGGTATAAAATAAAGAGAAAATACAATAGAAATACAGATTCGATTAAACAAGAGTTAAGCAAGAAAAATTCAACTTCTATTTAAAAACATAATGAAAAAAGCATTTATGTTTTCAGTATTTTCAATTTTTTTTCCAGCTTTAATGCACTTTATCTTACCTGTGGAGGAAAAAATAAATATAATTCTTCTCAGGTATAGTTTCAATAAAACATCAACAGACACTCTATTTTTGAGGAAAGGGAAATACAAAGCCTAAGAAATTTAAATATTCAGAGACATGCTCTAATTTTTACAAGAAGAAAAAAAAAAAAAGAAAAGAAAAGAATGGTAATGCTATTTTATTGCCAAGACAGAGAAAGCATAAGAGAAGATTGATTTGGGAGAGAAGAGGCAAGATGAACTATTGCAGGATGTGAAATTGAAGGCTACTTCCTCCCAACATCTCAGGTGAAGGAAGACCAGAAAGAACAACTTCACGACAGGCGCCAGGCAGCCCTTCCTAACACTGGCTCTATGTGCTTCTGTAAAAATGGCTATGTGTCACACAGTGGAGAAATGTAATCATTATTTTTAGAAATTTTTAGACATTTTCCATTTCCTGGCTATCATAATTTATTTCCCACAGGGTCGTTCATCATCCATAAAAATTGTGTAGGATTTGTGAAGCAATCTTGAGTTTATACCCTCTGGGATGTTTTAGTATAGAAACAGAAGCCTATAGTAATTTTATTTCATTTTTTTCATTCAACCTGGAGAAGAAAACTATCTGTTGATGAATTGTATTGAAGGCACTCATAACAGAATGACAATTACAAAGGCTTTATTATTATTTTTTTTAATATCTTGAAAGTTTAGAATTCTGGAGGTCATTTCATAGTTTAGATGTTACACAATTAGTCTGTGGTGTTCAAGAAAGGACTATCAGACACTGCAAGGGGAATGGATGGAGGGGGGTTGGGACTACTGCCTAGAGGAATACAGCTGAGAGCAGATCTTGTTTTGGCAGCACTGTGTCTTATATTCTGTCGGTATTATCCCTCAGCATTCTGCCTGGAGAAAGACCAAATGGCTGTGGGACCCGAGATTACAAATCAACCACCATTGCTGCTGATATTTGAGTTTGGATTCATATGCTGGACAGAAGTTCCTGTAATCATGTGAAATGTTGAGGCTGAGAAAATGGGAGGTTATCATGGGGTTTTCTCTCTTCCCTTTGAACTTATAGTAATAGAATCTTAAGTAATTTGCATCTGAAAAGTTAGACTACATCAACGCATTATCAATTGACCAGCTATTTTAAACTCATTTGGCAAGATACCTTTTATCCAGGTGAAAATAGTAATTAAAAAAAAAAAAACCCCAAAACATACAAATAGAACAATGGCAACTGAGTGGACCATCTGAATATTTCCTTTTTTTTTCTGGGCAATTATTATGATTTTTTTTTTCAGAAAACTAAGGCTTTGTATTAAATAATATTGATTCAGGCAAATTCTCCTAATTCATACAAAGAAGTATTTATTCATAGAAGATGATAATACCTTGTATGTATTTACTAGACTCCCACTCCACATATTTCCACAGAGTTTTAATACAGGAGGAAAGAGTAAGCAGACGCATGTATTAAACCTTTGATTTTCTCCTGTTAATCTGTCTATTAATTTGATTATTAGCCCAGCTAGAAGAATTTAGAAGGTAGGAGGAAAAGTATTATTTTTTTTAGCCCCCACAGATTACAACCCTGGCAAACTGTTACCAGTTTCATAAGCACTCTGCCTCTCCATATATTTTTCACAGAATGCATTAGATATATGTCTGGATGTTAACATATTAAATAATCACACTTTTGGCAGATTCAAGTTAGAGTGAGGATTAGGGTTAGATCAAAAATGAAATCTTGTCCTTGTATTGTGTTATGCTCTGACACAATTTATCATAAGCCACTTACATTTCCTTTCCATTTTCTAGAAAACACCACATTTTAATAAATTTAAAGGATATATTATATGCCTGGCTTCATACAAAACTTGGAAATTCCCTAGATCAATAAATATAAAGAATAAAACAGTGACCTAAATATCTAATAGTGGGAACAAATATTTTTGAGAGAAGCAAAAGTATAACTGCTTCCCTAATTCTTCATGAGATGTGTAAGATTCCCAAGAGTCCCTGAATAAAGATCATTCCAATTTTGAATTAAAAGCCTACAAGGAGTTTTTAATCACAGAAGAAAACACCAAGAGATTATTTTATAGACTTTGGGGATTGAGCAGAGATTGTCTAGGTCATGAGTATAAATAGGTTTCCTCATAAATTCCAATTGGTAGTAGATGAATAGAAGACTGTGTTGAATAGCAATCTTGGGCTGTATTTGGCTCACTGGGAAAGAATGTTACACTCACTTAGTGACCTCTGTCTTAAATGCAGAATTAGGGAATGGCAGCACAGATATATGTTTGCCATCCCTGTATACTCAACTTCTTTTCTTACTTCTGCTCCTCTTTGATCAACCACCCCTCTTCCCACAAACAGAAACACACCCACACACACTCATTCAGAATTTACTATCAGCAGAAGGAGATTCTGCAAATGAAATCTGAGCTGGCCTTCACACCCAAACTTCTGTGCTTCACTTAATTTCTGGTGTGAGGTTAGCTAGTGTTAATGGCCACCTTTTTCAGTCTATAAGAAGTAATATTGATATGAACCAAGAAAATGGAAAGTTTATGTTTCTGATATTTAAGAGCTTACAATCAACTTGTTTACTTTGAAGTCCTTTGGGAATGAATAACACCTCCTTGAGCTTACATGAAAATCATGCAAGTTTTGCATGAATGGCATCAAGTAATATTGAATTTAATGGACTGATGCCAGAGGAGCTGGGAGACAAAGAAAAGGAAAGAGCAGGGAAAAGAGTATAGAGGTACTGAATCCATTTTGGAGCAAGGAAGACTGGAAGAAGAGTTGCGAGTGTGATAGGAGAGAATCCAGGAGGACTTGGAAAAAAGTGATATGCTAGGACAGACATGGTGACCAGCTCTGTTCTATGCTAGGACTACCTTGTATGTGACAGGGCATATAGTCTCTACTCAAAGTCCAATGGGCACCACCCCACTGACCTGTTTGAGGGAACCAAGGTCAGTTTTCCCTTTGAAAACATCAACTTCTCCAAGGCAAGACATTTGTTTCTCTTTTTTCTCCTTGTTTTTGGGGGAAGAGGAAACACAACAGTGGTTTACAATGGGAAAATCACTTAACAGGCTCCCCCCATTCAGACTGAACTCTCCAAAGAAAGTATAAAATGGTTCTTATTAAAGCCAACTTCTAAGGGGGCACCACGAGAGGAATGCAATAAAATCTATGAATGGTCTTTCTTCATAAAAGAAAAATAACAATTTGATAATCTTTTCTATAGCTTAGTGCCATCATTAAAAATGAGAGACTGGTCTTAACAAGTGCCCTGGGGTTGAGAGATAAGTGATAAAATATCGGTGGCCTCAGTATCCAATGTTGCAAAACCAAGACTAAATTATTAATGCCGCTTTGGTATAACAATGTGCTAGTTCTTGGAATAGAGCTGTTCAATGGACTGGAGAGAACAGAGGCAATGTTTTAGATAACAGAAACCTAGATAGTATCTCGTTTATATGTCATATTAGACTTCTTTTTTTGTATTCACAGTTGGGGTAGGATTTCAACCAATGTTAAATGTCCTGAATAGGCTAATTCTGTTTACAGTGAGTGGAAATGAAGCAAAACAAAACAAAAACACCTTGACACAAACCACCGGAACATTTTGACCTTGAACAATTGGCCTAGTAATAGCATAATAATAATCCTTAAAAGGCAGGCAGAAGGACCAGTTATTGGCTGTAGTTAGTCCTGTTTATTCTAAGCTCTGTTTATACGAGACAAAATGCAAGGAAGATTGGACAATTATCCCTCTGATTTGATCAGTGTAGGCAACCAAATCAACCAGTTCCATAGGAAGATAGGGAGCCCTGACTAGCTCCACTGATCAAATCAAGAGAATAACTGCCAGATCTCCCCTTTACTTGATGCTGAGTAGATGCTGCCTTGGGGAATGGCTTGGATTCAAAGGCTCTGACTGTTTGAAGTCCCCCAAAAGTCTGTTAATTGAGGCTCTTTGGATGCTTTGGACAGTTAAAATTGCATAGCTTGTATTAGTTAGCTAATCAGTTCTCAGACACCATAAATTAAGCCACCTTAAAATGATGGGGGATAAAAGAGCTTAATAATAATATTATTATTGTAGCTTGACTTTGCTGCTAAAAAGGAAATAAAACAAACTTGCATTTGGGATAGTTAGCTATTTTTCCATTTAGCAAAACATTCAGGAAATATAGAGATGAATTTTTCAGTTCAGAATCGCATTTCAGGTCTTAGTCCTATAAGCACAGGGTCTCATGATAATTCCTTTATTAATGTCAACAGTTAACAGAAGGCTAAACAATAATTTTGGTGCTATATTCTAATTTTCTCCCTAAAAATTTAATCTGGTAAGTTTTTCAGAGACATATATAATTTTCTTTCTTTAAGAAACTATCTCTTTTATAAAATAAGAGGAGCTAGAGTGAGCAGATGGTACTCAACAAAGTTAAATGTAGATGATGTTCAGGGTTAATGAGCCTAACAGAATTCAACACAGGTAGCTGAAGGACTCTATATCTTACTTTATTATCAAGAATGGTCCATTCAGCCAAAAATGCAAAATGCAGCTCCAAATCAAGGTTAGTTAGACTCTTTTCTCAAATATATAAATAATTACTCCAAAACATTCTCTCTCTCTCTCTCTCTCTCTCTCACTTGCTCTCTTGTTATACTCAATTTTATGTCCTCACTTCCCTCACACTGAGTTATATTACCTCACCAAAACAAACAAATATGCTATTTTTTTGAGTAAACTCTAGAAATCTCTATGCCCACAAGATTGTTAGGACAAAAGGATAGGTAACTTTGATATAATCATTCTTGGATGGTTGCCAATAGAGATAGTACCTCTGAAGAAGTATGAATCAAACTATTCCATATTCCTTTTCTGAAGGCTATGTTGGAACTAAACCAGCCCCTATAAAACAGCAAAGTCAAACAACTATAAGTGTTTATTTATTTGTAGCTCAGTTCATTATATTCTAAAGGATACAGGACCAAATCAACTTCATCCAGAATCTCAAAATATTTAGAGAAAGAGAGAGAAGGAAAAACTTTAGAGAAAGATCATTTACCAGAAGTTAATAAAGTAACTGTTCATTTCACTAAATGTTTATTGAGCACTTATTAAAACCCAGCATAATTTTAAGCATATAAATGATGCAAACAAAAGTATAACTTATTATAACTACTAAAAGTACCTAATAGTTAAACATTTTCATTTATTTAAGACAACAAGCCATTGAAATAATTATGATTACCATCATCGTTTTATAAATGAGAAATTTTCAACTCAGGAAAATTAAATGGTTTGAACAAGGTTGTTCAATTAGTTGGTAAAAAAGGTAGCCTGACTTCAAGAAGCCTCATAAAGAATTAACTAACGATGCCACTAGTAAAAATATGTCACCAGAAAACATGCCACTATGAATGATTGACATGAAGTTAACAACATAAGATTTCACAGGCAGGAAAGATCAAGAAAAATTTAAGAAAAAGGTGAGACTTGGGGACAATCAACAGGAATGATTAGGGACTGGGTAAGCAGTTAGTGGCAGGGAACTTTCCAGTTAAGAGAAATTCTGTGAGTGCTTTGACTAGTTCAGAATTTTGAATAATGTTGAAGGAAGATTTGCAAAAGTAATCTGGAAACAGAATATAAAAAGAATAATGGATTAAAGAGTTTGTGTTTCAACATCTAGGTCATAGGTAGGTATTAAAAGTTTTGAATAGAGAATGGACATGAAAATAGAGTTCAGAAGAAGAGCAATTTGGCAATGGTCTACAATATGTGTTTGTTGTTGCTGCTGTTGTTGTTTTTTAAGAGATTAGAAGCAGAGTCATCTATTAATTACTGGGACATTGTCTTTGTTTGGGCTGCTCTAACAAAATACTATAGGCTGGTGGCACGGTGGTACTTTTTTCTCACAGTTGTGGAGGTTGGAAAGCCCAAGATCAAGCACCAGCAGATTCAGTGCCTGGTAAGAGCCTACTTCCTGGTTTATAGATGAACATCTTATCACTATAACCTCACATCCTGGAAAAGACAAGAGAGTTCTCTGGGATCTCTTTTATAAAAGCTCTATTCCCATTATGAGGACTCCCTTGCTCATGACCTGCCTAATCATCTCCCAAAGGATCCGCTTCCAAATACCATCACATTTGGAATTAGATTTCGACATATACATTTTGAGGGCACTCAAACATTCAGTCCATAGTAATCCGCCCCTGGCCTAAAAAATTCATGTCCATCTCTCATGTCGTCAACTCAAAAGTCTAAGTAAGTCCAAAGACTCGTCTAAAAATCACCTAAATCAGATAGGAGTAAATTCAAGGTATGATTGATCTTGAGGCTAATTTCTCTTTAGTTGTGACTCTGTGAAATCAAACATGTTATATGCTTCCAAAACACAATGGTAGGACAAGCATAGTATAGACATTCCCACTCCAAAAAGGAAAAACAAAAAAGAAGAAAGGAGTAATAGGTCCCACCCAAGCAATTCCAAAACCCAACAAGGCAATTTCCATTAGTCTTTAAGGCTCAAGAGTAGTCCTTTTTGGCTCCATAATCTGCCTTCTAGGTCTACTAAAATGGGGGTCCTGCCTTCAGGATTCAATCTGGTGGCAGTCCTGCCCCCAGGACTTTGGATGTCCCTGTAACAGTCTGCAGACTGAGTCTGCAGCTTTCTGGGGTTGAGACCTGAGCCTGTGGCTCTGCCAAGAGGCTTTGTCCTTTGAAATCTTGATGGAAGCAGCCACATCCCCAGAGCTCTGCTGAGCACAGCTTATGCTGCATCTGGACTCCATCAGAGCCACAGCTGGATTGGCCAAGGAAGGTGGCAAAGGAGTTTCAGAAACAGGAGTCCCTGATATGAGGGGTCACTGAGTAGCCTGCACTGAGGTCCAACAAACACCAATGGCCCCAGGTACTCTGGACTTGTGATGGGAGGGCCCCACTGATGATCTCTAAATTGCCTTCGGGATTATTCTTCCATTGTCTTGGACAATAGCTCCTGGCTTCTGTCCAGATGGCTGATTAATCTCTTTATCAAATGGTCGTATGGCCATACCTTTCCTGTTCTCTCTCATCCAGGCTTTCTCATTCTTCTCTATATGGGTAGGCTGAGAATTTTTGAAATCTTTTAAGTTCTGCTTTCATTCTGATTAACAGTTCTATCTTTAAATCATTTCTCTCTTGTTGTACTTTACTATAAGCAACCAGGAGAAACCAGGCTGCCTCCTCAACATTTTGCTTAAAAATTTCTTCAGCCAAATATCTAATTTCATCACTCCCAAGTTCCACCTTCCACAGAATGCTAGGACATGAACATATTCAGCCAAGTTCTTTGCTACTCTTTAAAAGGATCTCCTTTCCTCCATTTTCCAATAACATGTTCCTTATTTCCATCTGAGACCTTGTCAGAATGGCCTTTACCATCCATATTTCTACCAACACTCTGTTCAGGATTACTTCAGTAATCTAAAAAGATTGAGACTCTCTCTATACAGCTCTCTTCTTTTCTTTCTGAGCTCTCACCAGAATCACCCTTAATGGTCCATTCTCAACAATGTAGGATTTCTTTAGAATGTGCCCGAAAACTATTCCAGACTCTATCAATTACTCACTTTCATAGCTGCTTCCACATTTTTAGATGTTTCTTACAACAGCACCCCTCTTTTAATACCAATTTCTGTCTAAGTCTATTTGGGCTGCTATAACAAAATACCATAGACTGGGTGGCTTATAAACAACAAAAACTTATTTCTCACAGTTTAGAAGGCTTAGAATTCCAAGGCGCCGGCAGATTTAATGTCTGATGAGAACCTGCTTCTTGGTTCACAGATAGTTATCTTTTTGCTATAATATTGCCTCTCGTGGCAAAAAGGACAAGGGACAGGGAGTTCTCTGAGGTCTCTTTTATAAGGTGGACTCCTCGTGACTTAACTACCTCCCAAAGGCCCTACCTCTAAATACCATCATATTAAGCATTAGATTTCAATATGCAAATTTTGGATTGGACATAAAAATTCTGTCTGTAACAGATATGTTTTCCTAAAATAATGGAGATTGCCCTATAGGCTTGTTGGAAGCAAGAAAAGAGGCTACTGAAGTAACACCCTTGAACTTGTTTGTGTCTTTCCACAATGCCAGGGTTACTGAGTGGAACCTTCTCAGATAAACCTATCAATTACCCACACAGGTAACACACAACAC
Organism: Pteropus vampyrus; assembly: GCF_000151845.1. Classification (NCBI taxonomy): domain Eukaryota; kingdom Metazoa; phylum Chordata; class Mammalia; order Chiroptera; family Pteropodidae; genus Pteropus; species Pteropus vampyrus. The sequence goes on along the minus strand of NW_011889062.1, from coordinate 1,590,678 downwards.
ACAGAGAGGGTAAGTACTGAGTCTTAAGCAGCAGAGTGAAGGGATGAGTCTTTAGCATCTCCAAAATGAGCTCTATTGATTGGTGTTGCAGAGAGCTGTGTGTCGGTCACAAGCCAGTGGCTATGATGTGTCTGTGAATCTTCAAAGTCAGAATCCTTGGTTCTCAGCACACCCTTCCATGATGCTATGGGGTCAGGCTTGAGCATCATCTGTTTAAGGTATTTAGCTTATGTGGATCTTACTAGGTGGGATCCTCATGCTCACAGGTTCCTGCAGATAGGACTGAGGTCTGTGGTTTTGTCCTGGTCACACCCTAAGGGTGTTCTCATTATGTGCCAGTTGTCCCATTATTGTCATGGCTCCCATGGAATACATTTTGTAAAGTCCAAAAAGTCCTCATTTCTTTATGGTCTATAAAGGCTTCTTCAAGCAGGGATGTAGGGTCAGGGAAAATAATTCAAGCTAGGTAACAGCAGAGAATTATATAAGTAGGAATCTATTTTATGAGAATATCCTACCTATTATATAATAGTTGAAATAAGAACCATCGGATTTTAAAGGCCCCAAGAATTCATAAGTATGACAAAGGGAAGAAGCACTCAATATTAAAGGATGTGGAAGAACTGATATGAGGGAAGAATGAAAACTAAAACACATATCACAGCATAAATGGTGACTGAGGTGTGACAAGAGCTTGAATGTAAAAACTCTACAGAGGAAAGGGAATCATTTCGCCAGAAGACTAAAAGAAGGAGATAAAGAAGGAAGACATGGGACCACAGGGAATGTTGCCTGACATTCAGATCTATTGGATGATGGAGTAGACTCCCAAGGGAAGCTATGGAAATTTCATCTCTCAGGACATTTAAGGTGAGTTTGAACAAAGCAATAAAACATCTGCTGTGAGAGCAGTTCTGCATCTGCATGAAAAGGACAGGATGGTCAAGTGGATCATTTCCTCCTCTAATCTATTTGACTCCACATTAACTTAAGTAAAAAATCAAAATGACACTTGCCTTGGCGACAGCTTTTTTCATATCTCCCAGCAGGTAGTGTGTTTTTGGACACATGTCACATGTAGCCTTTTCCCAATCCCCATAAATGCTGTTTCAATTTTCATCAACCTTTTAAAACCTTAAGCAGCCCCTCCCTTATCTTTTTACTTTTAACAGTTGACCTTGTGTTCTGTTCACTGCGAAACTGTGCTGAGAGACTGAGATTGTCTTGCCAACAATTTATTTGACACAGGTTCACTGCAGAAATTATAATTTATAATAATACTATTTCACAAGCCAATGGCATACAGGATAATGTCTCTTAACAAGCCAATAAAGAAATAACACTCCAAACCAATGATAGATTAATTACACTATTGTTCCAGACAAAGGGAGATTAAACAAACAAACAAACAAATAAATAAAGCGAGCAAGCAAGCAAGCAAGCCAGACAGCCAGCCAGCCAGCCAGCCCAAATTTAGTTGAGGTGTACCTTTCTACAAGTTGGTTCTTGGAAGAGTCAGCTTAGCTTACCAAGAGCTAACTTCCAGCTGTCAGTGCTAATTGAAAGTCCCTTGTTGCTAGAACACGATGCTAGCGGAGGCACCAGTGTTCGCAAATAAGATGATCTCCTTTTCAGGGTGGCTGCATGGTTTTCACTCCTGCCAGCAAAATGTAGCCTTGCCACAGCAAGAGCTAATGTCCCAAGGTTTTCCAAGAGCAATTCAGATCAACAAAAGGTAACCTCGCCCAGGCTGAGCACTCTCGGTAAGTCCTCACTAACTCTTGGTACTTAAAGTTTAAATGTCGATTACATCATAGTTGCTCTTTCGTATTTTCATATCAAAAAGTGCTCAGTAGCACAACAGTTTTGATGACATTTTCTTGACACAACCTCCTCAACATAAACAGATTCATCATTAGATCAAAACAACTTTACTTAAGGTATAAACAAGTGGATTTGAAATCATAACAAACCAATGCAGAACAATTTGTCATCAATTTCTGAGAAAATAAAAATCATTTCTCTCTACCTCTCTCTGTCTCTGGTTCTCTCTCTCTCTCTCTCTCTCTCTCATACACACACACACACACACACACACACACACACACATTCTTTGCTTCTTTCTCATGGTAAACTTTATTGGTTACTTGCCCAAATCACTAGCCTCCAGCTTTTCCATGCTTATAGAACCCACATTTTTTCAGGTATGGCTCAGTCATGTGCTTGGGGAGGGGTGCACATTCTGCAACTTCAGTAAATAAACCATAATTAATATATGCCATGTCATTTAAATTCTTCTTGCCAAGGACAGGTTTAGTAATGGGCACGTATCACAATTCTGGCCAAAGAGACATTAATAGAAGTGTGTTAGGAAGCTTCTAATAATGTTTTCCTCACTCTTCAAAGTGGTATGGTTCTCATTCACATTAAGTTATTTGTATTATGGTCACCAAAATCTAAATGATAAAATTATTGGCATGGGTGGGAGAGGAGGAAACGACTGAATGGAGAGCAAACCAGACACATTTCTTTCCTCATGGGACTTAACAGTGTATTGAGAGACATTCTCATCTCAATAGAAATTCACAAAGGTAAAATTCACATTTCCTCCTCTCCTGTTCTTTTGATTCCTTATCCAAGCTGACATCTTTGTGACTTAAACTCTGTTCTTCACTCCCTCTTTGATAGTGCTTGCTATTTATTAACTTGTTTTTCCTGTTCAGTATCTTATCATGTTCTTCTAATTCTTTATGTGTTGTTTACCAGACCTCATTCTTTCTTATCATTCACTTCTTTTCCCTTTACAAGTTCGTCTAAGGGGATCATCTTCATTTTCCTGGCTTCAACAGTGATTATATTATCTTCCATTCTTTCTTGAGTTCTGGATCCACATCTCCTACTATTTACCAGACATTTCTATATGGATTTAATGGAAGTAACTCATTCGATCTGTCTAAAATAACTAGATTGTTTGTGTCCAAATTGTGTCTTCTTATAGACATTTCTAGGATAATTTCACAACATTCATAAACTGGAAACTGAATTTTGTTTTAGATTTCTCCAATTCATAATAAGTCAAAAAATTTCATGAATTCTAGTCCTACATATTTATTTTATCTCTAATTTTTATTCATGCCGCTCTACTTTAACATTAATAAAATGTTTCCTGAAGTGATAGCTTCAGACTATTGGAGGTTCTGATGATGTTGAGACACAATCCCATGAGAAGTCTAATTGATTCATATAACTCTGTTATTATTAGGGCCATGTTATTCTTAACCATGTAAAATTTTGAATGACTACATTCTACCTTAAGGATCAGAAATCTTCAGAGTGGTAAAGCAGGACATTTTATTTGATAGCCATTTTTTTCACACAGCCCTCTGAAATAATCATAGTCACAAATTTCACTATTTTATTCCACAATTAATCAAGATCAGGAGGCATATGTTAACCAGCATCTGTTTTCTGTGAATAAAGCAATAAAGCACTTTTATTCATACAACAACATCCTTTTATACATCACAGGCCATAAAATAATCTTTAACAAACTAAAAAATATATTCTGTTGTTTAAACAGAAGAAAAAGTCATTGAGCATATCTTCCTTTTATATGTCATACACATATGCCAAGAAGTAATTCCTACTCTGAATATTAGTGTCATTCAATAATAAATTTATAGGCCCGGAAGAGTAGCCTATTTTACAATAGAATGTTCAGGTGACATTTAAATCAAAACTCACATAATGAGAAGAAGAAAAACATTCTAAGTAGAACCAACATAAAGGGTGGAGGCTCTGGAGTAGGGATGATCTTATTCAAACAAACAGGAAGAAGGTCAGTGTGGCCACATAGTATACCTTGGAGAGAAGAGTAGGATAAAAGTTTGGGGTGAAAGACAGGGGCTGGCTCCTTTAGGGTCTTTTGGCAAATTTAAGAATATAGTATTTCAAGGTAAAGGGATAGCATGCATGTGGGATGGTGCAATTTGCATTTTAAAGGATCTTTCCAGATGCTTTATGGAGAATGGACAAGAAAGCAGCAGAAAGACAATTAGAAAATAATAAACTAGAAGACAGATTATAATAGCTCAAATTAAGGTCAAAGTTGTAGAGATGGTGGGAAGTGAATGGATTTAGGATAACTTTTTTTTTTAAATTAGAGATACATTTGATAAACTGCAGAGTTTAGGAAAGAAACTAAATCAAGGATATTTTCTAGTTTTATTCTCATATCTCAAATTTTACTTGAATTTCTTACAAAAATCTCAATTACAATGTTTGTACTCTAATTCATTATCTTCCTTCCCAAATCAACAAATCTTCTTGCATTCTCATTCTCAGGAACTGAGTTCTCTATGAATTCACTTACTCGTGCCAGAAACTTGAGATCTATCCTTGGCACATGTATTATCCTCACCATGTTTACTGCCATTAAGCCTCCAAATCTCATCAATTACTAAGTCCTGTCAGTCAGACTTTAAAAATATCTCAAACCTGTCCAGGTCTCATTATTTCTACTAAAAGCACCCTCGCCTAATCCACAACTACCTCTTTTCTGGAAATTTATAATAATTAGTTAATTTACCTATATCTGCTCTTCGCCTGCATATATTCATCAAATAGTATCCAGAATTATCTTGTTAAAAAAATACAACTAATGTCACACACCTTTTTAAACCCTTCGAAGGCATGTAGTTGTTCTTGGCATGAGGTCTAAAATCTTTTAAATTACAAGGTTCTACGGGATCTAGCTCCTGTCCACCTCTCTAGCCCCACCTCATAAACATTTATTCCCAGTTCCAACATTGCAGTCACACAAGTCATACTTCAGTGGTTCCAAAATTTCATATTCTTTCCTGCCTCCGGACATTCATACATATTGTTTCTTCTACCTGCCTTAACAGTTTACTACTCACATTCTCTCTTAAGATCCCAGAATAAATGTTATTTTTATAGGAAAGAGACTGCTATCATATGTTCTCACAGCATTCTGTTCTGTACTCTCCCTTTATCACACTATTACCCATGGCATTTACCTTTGTGAATATCTATTGGAGACCAGTGTGTCTCTCAATACACTGTGAGTCCCATGAGTAAAGAAATATGTCTGGTTTGCTTCCCATTCAGTCATTTCCTCCTCTCTTACTCTAATAACTGTTTCTATTAGATATATAACAATCTGTCTTTAAGTAAAAGTCATTGAGTATTTTTAACAAAGGAATAATATGATTCAATGTGTTTAATGAAAATGCAATTCTCCAGTTGCTCTATGAAGAATGACCAGGAAAGCTAGAAGAAATGTGGTGGTGAAGAAATTAGAGATAAGTAAGGATGTAGGGAAGAAGGAATCTAGGACAGGTACAAATGGAGATAAGTATGATAAGTATTGAAGGAGTTCAGAATGAGCCTCTCCAAAATATGTCTCTTTGGCATGTGGGCTATTTTGAAATAAAGCCAATCAAGACTCAGCAGATTTAAGAAAAACTTTACCTCTTCCTTAACTACCTGAAAGAATTCATATAGAGGGTCTGGTCCAGAAAGAGAACTGTCACCAGAGATAACTACAAAGGTAGTTAGCTGTGGTAAGGCTTTGGGACATTAGCAGGGTCTGGGAATCAAATTCCTCTTTGTGTCCCATTGCCTTGGATGCCATGGCAAACATTTGTTTACCAAACATTTGATCTTTCCCATCTTCCCGTGAATTGTCTTCCTTTCTTTTGAAACCTCAAACCATTACCCTCTTCTCCTTAGTTCAGGATGATATATAAGCCTCAGTTGCCTGACTGCCTGTGGGTTTTATATTTTTATGGGGCCTTTGTACATATGTTATTAAATTTATTTTTCTCTTCTTAACCTCATATGTTAATTCAATTATTAGACCAGCCAAAAGACCGAGGAGGGTAGAAGAACAATTTTTCTTCCCAAACAGTACGTACAGAAGGAGTTTTAAAAAGCTGTAGGTAGCAATAAGAAGAAATGCTTACGTAAGATATTTTTCACTACAATCTCATTTTCCCACTAAAATCTGGCCAAGGAAGGAATTAGAGAAATAAGGAAGTAGCTCAAAGGAGATGGGGTATCATTATAAAGATGAAAGATGTTAGAAGATGTTTTCACACTTTATAGGAATAATCTATAGGGAAGAAAAAGTTAATGAGGTAGAAGTCAAAAGGGATAACTTGAAAAGCAAGTTCCTTAAGCAGGTGAGACAAGACGGGACTCGGCACAGGTGGAAGAACTGGTCTTCAACACAGTGCGTGGGGCAAAAAGTTCTCTGTAACTGGAGGGAGGAAGAGAGTAGCTGCATGTTACGTTTGGTGATAGGGAAATGGAGGCATTTATATCTGGTAGCTTCTAATTTCTCAGTTAAATGTAATATGAAGTCACCACATGAGAATGAGAAGGTATAAGATACGGGATCTTCGAGGAGAAAAGATATAAAAGAGTTTATTTCTGAGAGTAGGACAATAAGTACAGTAGAGAAGGAAGATGACAGGATCGAGGGTATCCACAGGGAAGTCTTTATAATGATGATAACAGAAGAAAAATGAAAGCAGAAAAATATTAACAGGGTCAATGGATTGAAAGTCTGGATGAGGTGAAAGAATTGTTGCAGGGTGACGACTTGAGCAGGGGAGCCGGAAGGCTCTGAGGTGATAGTGCCAGACTTGGAAGCTTGATATTAAACTTTAAATGGGGTTCAATTTCTCATGGTGACAAGATGCAGAGTGCAACAAAGGAGTGGGTGGCTGAGATGTAATGGATTAAAGGTAGATGAGAACGCACAAAGGGAAGGGTGTTGGATAGATTATTCCCTGACAACTTGGAATTATGAGGCCAATGGCAGGAGTTGGAGACCTGAGAATGACTGAGCCAGAATTAAAAGTTTCAAATGAATGAGGAAATGTCCCAAATCCAATAAGGCAAGAGGAAGAGAGGGATGGGAATGTAGCCATATGGCATGTACATCAAAGAGAGAAGCAGATTTGTTTTGTTTTGTTTTGTTTTATCTTGTTTTGCTGGAGAGTAGGAGAGTCTGAAATTAAAGAGCATTATCAAGTAAGTAAAACAGACCTGGATTCTGCCTTTGTGGAGATGACAGACTAGTGAGGGAGAAAGACATAAATCAAACAATTAAATAAATGTGGAATTACAAATTCTGACAAGTGCTGTGAAGAAATTGTGCAGGTCACTGAGAGAATACGAAACACAGTAACCAAACTGATCTGTGGGGTGAGAGTAAGCCCTCAGGACATGATCTTTGAGGAGAGATCTGAAGAATGAGTGGGCATTAATAAGACAAAGGGCAGGGAGAGGAAACACAAAAATGGAGCTTTTTATGGTAGGTATGACTGGAAAACAAAAGGTCAGGAGAATAAAGGGAATTTTTGAGAGTGTCACAAGTGACAGACAAGATGAATCAAGGAGGGAGCTGAACTATCAAGAGAAAACGAATTCGTCTGGACTAAGGATGATGTTAAGTTTAAAGAGAGAACATACAGAGAGTAAGAAAGTGAGAGTGCTACTGGAGAGGTTGTAGTTAGGGGTGGGAGAGTATTCTTCAGAAGTACAACAGTGAAAAATCTTCACAAAATCAGGATGTGTCCCTAAGAGTGGGTTGTGTGAATGAAGTCATCAGATGGATGAAGGTCTACAAATGGTTTAGCTAAAGTGTTAAAAATAATAGTGCAATCCAGATGCCAAAATCCTCCATAAATATGGATGAGTTAGTGTGAAATGACAGCATAAAGAAGAGACCAAAAGCAGTGTTTTTTAAAAAGGTAAAAGGATATGTTCTGGACAAATCGTGTAAACTGCATAAACTCTGAATCTCAGTTTCACCACATGTAAAATGGGAATAATAATTCCTATCTTGAAGAGTTGTTGTGAGGATAGATATAATATGAAACACCTAGCAGAGTACCCAGAGTACATTAGAATATAAAAGATGGTTACATAAATTGTCATATTTATAGTTATCATTGGCAAGTGTTGCCAGTTATGTTATTGGTTGTTTAAAGAAGATTTCTATTTTATCTGGCAGCCTAGCAAGTATAGTATTACTTCATTTATGTGTCTATGCAATAAAGGAGCAGCCTTAAGAAGACTGTCTAGCATGTAAATACTTCATAAGTTTTAAAGACATAGTTGGCTACAGAAATAGAGCTGATACTACACGGGTATAGAGGGGAGTGGGTGGGAGGAAGAGGGCTCTTGAGTCCTTCTTTGACAGGTTTCTCTGAGAGGTACGGTCCTAGGAGGCTCATCAGCCAGCAAGTATAATTTTCCAGCTGAGAACACTAAAGCACAAAGAGGCTTTGTACAAAGTCACAGAACAACTCAACAGCAAAGACAAGACCAGAGACCCATGGTCATTGACTCATACATTACTGCTATACCCACTGGGCCATACTGTATCTCTTACAATTCCTTAATCCTTGGATATGGTATCTGCATTCCTCCTCATCTGCGTGATTGAAGTGGACACTCCTGGATCCAAAAGCCTAGTAAACACTGCATATCCAGATGTCTTTTCGTATAAAACCCACTCACTGTGTTGTGAGTTGAGCAAAGGGGTAGCTGGGCCATGACTTGGGAGACAAATAGAACCCCAGAGAAATTAGTGATATGTGAATCTCCTCACACTCCTCAGCCTCAGCTCCCCCTACTATGTCTCTTAGAGCCCCCACAGTCACTTATGAATGAAGCAGCCATGGTTACAAGCCTTTGCCCTCACCGAGACTCCTAGGAGCCTGAACCAGGTGGAGTAGCCACAATCCACAGGGCCACTGTGAGAGCGGACAGCTAGTTTGTAAGGTAGCACTCTGCCTCTTCTTTCGAAGCCCACTTAAGGCTGAGAGTAGTGGTGCTCCAAATGCGCTCCTCCTGTCTGTAATATCCTTAGCTATTATCACAATGAGTATAGCACTTTAGGGGGTAACCCACAGATACAGCCGAACTTGACTCTAAAATGTGCAGTAATGAACTGCAGCAGCTGTAGCGCTCTAAATCAAAGATTCCTAGCGCTGGCGAGGGAATGGAAAGGGTAGTACATCCTCTCTATAAGTAGATTCTCTGCCAGGCAGCCTGTCTGCTACATTAAAAGCAAAATCCTGTTATACCTGTGAAACCCCCACAGCAAGGGGGAGAGTCAGACAACTGTCACAAAGTAACTTGGGCAAATTCCTGGGATGCCGGGCCACTAGCAGAGCTTTCCAGGACAACAATTATCCCATCTGCTGACTCTCTTGAAAAACATTTAAAAAGTGCAGGTCATGACATAAGACCTCTGCAGGCACCATTGCTCTCTTGGGCAATCCCTGAGGGCCAATCAGAACAACAAAGCCATGAACCTTGCAAAAATTTCCACCTTTTTAATCCAGCTAAAGAAATACATAGGTTGAATAACAAAAAAAAATAGTTTTAGGTAGACTCGAGAAGGAGATTTTAGAAAATTGTTATGTTTTCTACTAAGTTTAAAAGACAATCCCTATGCAGTAATGAATGGGGAGATTTGGAGCCAGTGGAAAGAAGAGGAAATAAAATCTATTATAGACACTCTGGGAGCCCTGACTATATTAATGCAAATTCATTTTAAAGATTGCTAAATTATTTACATAGCTGTGGAACTTGTAAACTTCTCTATCCTCCAGAAAGCATTTCTTCATTAGGATTCCGTGAAAATCAGAGGGGTAGCAAGCAAAGAGAATTAGATCAGAGCTCTGTCCACTAGCTGGCTACCAAATATTCATCCATAAATTGACAAGGTAGAATGAGGACCTGTACTGATGAGGTAATATAAGGAACCAGAAGGATTATAATCCTCTTCCTGCGTCTTCTCTGCCTTCGCTTCTAAATGTTCAGTAGTTCAGGCCACAGTGAAGAGGCCAGGCATACCAGGACTGAGCTAATTAGACCTCTGCATTCGGAGAAAGGAGAACAGAAAACTCCGGGCAGTATTCTTCCCTGCAGAACAAGGGTTATCTAATCGCTATTCCACAGAAACTTTTTTTTTTTTTTCCAGAATTAAAATTATCTGACCTCAAGGTGAAGAATGAGAGCAAGAAGGAACTATTTGTTCTGTCACCAATTCTCATTTCAATGTTATTATTCTCCCCTCCTTGCTCTCTCTAGATTAAGGCCGACACATTAAAAACTTGTCAACATGTTGCCACGGATACTCAGAATAAAAAGAGAATTATTACTAAACTTCACCCTTTTTTCTAAAATTCCAAAAATTTGCACAGAAAGCTCATGACTTATGCCTAAATATTTCAGAACGTAAATTAAGTTTTCACTTCACAATGGACTACTGATCTGCAGATGTTCTTTCCTTCTTCTTCCCCAAAGTATTCATTGATTCAGTTGGGGGTTTTATATTTCTAGGGATTAAATATTTCAGGTTATGTTGTCCAGTTATGTGTGATGTGATTACATAGATTTCATGAGAAAGCATCTGAATTTTTTTCTCTTGGTAAATTCAGTCATCTTTCTGGATTCATTTTGAATCCCATTGGCTCTCTAGTACTTACAATATTTTTTGTACCATGTTCTCTCTAAACAAAGGTTATTTCTGGGTAATAGCTGAGACCTTGTTAATTCTTTGAATTGTTTTCCAGGATATTTTGTTATTTAAATTGTATCACAGTATAATACTGCTTAAGTTCATTAATTTTTTTGGAGAGATATCAAATAGTTAATTTCATTTTCTACTCCCGGTTTAGCAAAGCTATCATCACATGCTAAGATTTTTAGATTTTCCATGTTTTGCATTCATTTTATGTTGACTACAGAGTAATGATGCTTTTTTTTTTTTTTTTGGATTACGCTAAGAAGATAACTTCAGAAAGTTCATATTCTGTGCTTTCATTTGTAGTGAAATTGAGTAATTCTCGAGATGACTAAAATGAGAAACGTTAATTTTCTTCATGAGCAATGGACTGAAAAACAGTATTCTTATAAACTATTATCTTGGATATAGAATACCATGAGTTTAAGAAATAATCAGTCTTTACTGCTGAGAAAGTGGGTCATCATTATTTCTCTTATTTCAAACGTATCCTACATACCCCTGAAAGTGTTTTTCAATAGCATATGTCTGTCCTTAGCACTGTCGCCACAGATATGGTGCCTGCCCTCAATAAGCTTATGATGGGCTAAAGAAAAGGGACACACAAATGATGAAACACAAATTCGAAAATTAGTTAGACTCATTCAGTGAACTCAGCGGTACAACTTAGAGATCAGTGGCTTAACCAAATGCAAACTTCAGATTTCCTAGCGTTATCACTGTCAGATATTAAACAAAACTCAAATGAAAACAGAGGCCTCCATATTTTTAAAAATTAAATTATAAAATTTTGAATAGGTAATATATTCACATTGTTAAAAAATTAAAATAACATAATAAGATATAAGTCAAGAGTTGTATATGCAAACCTGTCTCTATCCGCTTTTTTCCCCTTGCCTTATTCTCTGCTGGTTAGTGCCTTAGATAGTTTCTCATATATCTTTCCAGTGGTTTTTTTTTTTTTTATGTAAATACAAGTAAATTTGCATAATTTACTTTTTCTTATACACAAAAAAATAGCTTACTAAGGACAATTTTTGCACTTTGCTTTTTCTACTTGATAATATATCCTGGAGATCTTTCAGATCAGGATATAGAGAAAAAGCACTTTCTTATTATAGCTACATATTATTCCAATGACAGTTTATGCATTTTGTGAATATACCAGTTTGTTTCACCAGGATCCAATCTGGATTCTGAATTATGGTTAGAAAGGTATTTCTAACTCTTGTTAGCTAAGGCATTTACAACAAAAACAATTCTTTCTAGGCATACAAAGTAAACAAGTGATTGTGAAAAATTGATGCTTGAGGCACAGAAATCTTTTCCTTTTAACTGAACTCACTCAAAGGTCAGTTCAGAAAGATAATCTAGACATCTCACAAGTGACAGATGGTGGGTCCTTTGGCTGTGTTTATAAGAAGACTACATTTTCTCTAATCTGGTTTAATCTTGGTGTGTTTGGTATACGTTCACATAGACACAATGCGTATACTTTTCTGAGACTTTAATTCACACACATTAAGGGAAAAGGGTGATGGGTGACTGGTGATGAAGGTAGTGACAATCCCTGCGAAGAATCAAGGATACTGCAGTTCGTTATTTCTCCCCAAAGCAGCTGCATGTTGAAGTTATCAGACCATATCAGGCTTAAGGGACATTAAATGTCAGGAGAGCAGACCTGCTATAGAAAGCTGATGGGAGCTGAGGGAACCTTTACTATCAAATGTTCTCCTGTATAATAATAGGCAGCAGCATCAATCTCAGAAATGCTGCTACAAATGTCAAAGAAAACCTTCCCCGTATATAGATTAAAGTTGCAGATAAAAACAGAGGACCAAATCAAAGCCCTAGTGTTCCCTTTTTGAAACCACCCTGCCAAAAATGCAATTTCTGAGTTATCAAAAAATAGAATCTCTCAAACAGCATTCATAAAGTTTCACATTTTGGTGTTATCACAGAAGCTTATATTGAGAAAATGCTATTTCTTCCTTCCCTCCCCCTTCAAGGTTGAAGCAGCATCCTATCTTTTCTTCCTAACAAACCATGTTTACTTCAGAACAGTAAGCTTAGAGGCAAACAGCACTGTGTTCTGCAGAGCCAGAGAGCCACACGCCAATGTGCATTTGCCATTTCCTAGGAAACCCCCCTCTTCAAAAGGATCTGGGAAATAAAGTTTTTAAAGTGACTTTGTGAAGCCAACACCAATGACCCCTGAATAAAATTTCATCTGGTGAAGCAATTTAGACACCATAAATACAATGGAGTGTCAATTGAGAAATCTCGGTGTAAAAACATAAACAGCAGAGTTTGGATTTATAAGGCCTCTTTTGGATGTGACAATTCAGACATTAAGCATTAAGTGTTTGATCTATCAAGTCGGGTGTTAGGCTGAGAAAACTATTTTTTATTTTTTTCTAAAAGGGAGAGGCAATATGACAAAAAGAAATTTCATCAGCCTTGGTTAAGGTACACAGATACACAAACACTCTTACACACGCGTACATATACAAACACGTTCTTATACCTACGCATATATACCTGTGAACATGAAGAAGCTATTGCTTCAGACAATACTTGCCGGAATTAATTTAACAATTTTGACACAGATTCCAAAGCAGGGATCGTCTGGGAAACAGAATAAGTGACTCTATTCCTTCTACCCACTGACCTATTAAAAATGACCCTAATGCATTTTCCTGAAAAATAGTTTCATTTCCCCTGATGTCGCTCTCAAGAATGTCTCTCTCATTGACATCTCTATATGACCTTGGTTATGGAAAAGACTCCATGCATTTTTTGATAATCTGCATGTTTATTATAGAAATATAGTTATAGGAGTTCTTAAAATAGCAAAGCATTTATGTTTAGAGATTTGTGTTTGATGGTCTTATATTTCCATGGGGAACCATGCCATGCTACTGTTTTCCTGTGCACTTCTGGGAATCTCTTAAGCATTCAAGTGACTCAGTTTACCCCTCTGAACAAAGCGTATGGAGAGGTTTTTGAAGATAAGAACTCAGTATTATCGCTGAGATCAGAATAGTTTCAAAGGCTCTCTGTTGATCTCTGATAAATGATCAATAAATGATATCACTTGTGAACCATGCCTTTGCCATATCTTTTCTCCCAAGTTGCCTGCAACTTGGATAACAGTTCATATAGCTGTTAGGATGGTGGTGCTATTATGGCCATTGTTACTTCAGACATCAAGTCGTAGAACAGAACGTTCTTAATGGTTTTTTTCCCCCAAATAAATGTCATGTTATTAAAATAAAATTATAAATAGTTTACCTTCTACATTAAAAGGAAACACTATCTTAAGTAAGATGTTATATTCAATGTATATAACGTGAGGGGGAGCAGAGCTTGCCTTTTATTTTCTTTTCTTGCTTTATCGTGCTGGCTAGGATTTTCAGTGCTATGAGAGTTGAATGAGAGTAACAAGAGTAGAAGTTCTGGCTTGTTCCAGTTAGCTGGGGATGTTTTAAAGATGCTCTTTATCAAGTTTAGAAAGTTCCTTTATAGTCCTAGTTCCTTGAGGGATTTAATCACAAATGGGTGATGGACTTTATCAAATGTTTTTCTGTATTGATATAATCATCTGACTTTTTTTAGCCTATTGATGTGGTAGATTACATTGACTGATTTCTCTAATGTCTAACTAGCTTTGCACTTGGTTGTGGTATATAATTATTTCTACATATTGCTGGATTCAATTTGTTAATATTTTGTTGGGTATTTTTGAGCCTGTGTTCATGAGGAACAGTCGTCTGCAGTTTTTGTTTTCTTTTGTCTTGTTTGGTACTGTGTTTGGTTTTGGTGTCAGGCTAATTCTGGTGTGATAAAATAAATGAAAAGTGTTTCTTCCTCTTCTATTTTCTGAAAGTCATTGTGTATAATTGGTATCAATCCTTCAAATAGTTGGTAGAATCCTATAGTGAGACCATCTGGGTATATCTGAGATATCTTTTTCTGAAGTTTTAAACCTAGGAACTCAATTTCTTTAATAATTACAGCACTATTCAAATGATTTTATATTGGATGATTTTTTTCTTTGTGTTTTATACATCATTTGTAGTTGTTTAGGTAGGATTTGTTTGATACTAGTCACTCCTCCAAAGCTCGAAACAGGTACCTTATTCATTTAATTTTAAGAAAACACAGGTCACACTTTTTAAAATTATCTGGAATGAAAGTAGAAAGGTCATATCCATATGACCCTGAAGAAATAAACTAGATAAAATATTGAGGGGAAAAACCTCTCTTGAAAACACATGAATTGTTAACAAAAGTTTTGAAATTGTTCAAACAAACTTTCCTGAGCACTGAGAAGATCCAGGAGAATAATATCCTCAATTACAAGCCTTGCAATAGTCACAATAAAATATACATATCTCTGAAAGACCAATTGTTTTTTTCTTGGGTGTTCCTTTAAATATACATATGTCTGATGCTGAGTTATACCCGTGAACATCTCACAAAATTTAATTTAGAAGGCCCTTGCAGATAAAAGGTAGGTACCCTGGACTGGTACAGGGACATGTCCTAGGGACCTGCCTAGCTCAATCTTGAAAATCTTAAAAACTCCAAAAGTGAAATTGTTTGACTACCACTATTCTTACGTTCTTACGAGAAAAAAAAATTTTCTTAAAAAGTAAAAAACAAAAAGTATTTTCTTAAAAAAGTGCCCGTAGTTTTAAAAGCATCTGGCTCTGCTACGGTTGCTGATTTGCTAAAATCCTGCTAATAGCAGATTGCTTAGACAGGACATAGATTTACATAAACATTTAAAAATAATCAAAGATCAGAGTCAGCTCAAATATCAAACTCAGGCAAATGTCAATTTCCCTTTTCTTTGCTTCAGCTGAATATCAAAAGAGCTAATTTTACTAGTATCAAAAACATTTTCCCTCCTTAATAATCCCATGTGACCAAGGCCAAATCAAATGTGATATTTGCTTTTATATCAAAAACAAAGTGAACTTGTATAAATCATATTTTATGCATTCTATAGTGTAAAGAACCAATGAGAGAGATTTATCTCAAAATCCATAAATTGAACACAAACTCACAAAATAAATTAAATCAAGTATGAAAGAAAATCAACATCTAGGTTTATGGAACAATAAATATGTAAAAAGTTTGAAAAATAAGACAGCAAGGCAATCGAAACCTCAAGCAAAAAGGGTAGCAAGGGATAGGTCGTGCAGGAAAAAAAAATAAAATAAAATGAGAAAGAGTAGCATTAAAAGAATTTCCACATAGAAATCAGAAAGTAGCATGATACTGCAGCAGGGGTAGAGTTTCTGTGCAGTACTCTTGTTGTCATCTCTATTTGTCCTCAGGAAATGCAGCTTGTTGGGAAATTAGTTTAAGAAACTGAAGCTTTCCTAAAAGGGAAGCGACAGCTACTATTAGCTGGCTGCATATTACTGCAGATTTGAATTACCGTGCTATTTTTCTGACACAACCAAAGCGGCTAACCTATCATAGTCTTTAAAGAAATTGTCACCATATTCTGAGAGCTCGTGCCTCTAAGATAATAAACATTTAGCAGATATGTGTGTGTGGTGGTATACAGAGGATACCGATAGAAAATAATGCAAAAGTGTAGGTTTTAGTTATTTTATGGTGTCATTTTATTTGGGTAGGCAATGAAAAGGAAAAAGAAAGGGAAAGGAGAAGAAAAAAACAAAGAAAAAGTTGAGTTATTTTTGACACTGCTTTCCTAGACCCCAAATTACTATGGCGATTGATATCTATGATATTAGTATGGTTCTTCCAAGACAGCTTTAGCTTAGTAGTAATGATAATAGCTACCATTTAGTGAGTACTTATCAAATGCAGGATGTGTCTAAACATTTTAAAAACATGATCATATCAAATTACCAAAACAACCCTCTGCAAGATACGGTCTTTATAGATGATGAAACTGAAGTCTTCAGGGGGTTAAGTAGATTACCAAAGATCACACAGTTAATATGTAGTGGAGTTAAATTTTAAATCTCTATATTTACCACTGTAGTATACTAGCTTAACATTTTAATATAATTTTTTATAAGAACAAGTTTTTTATGCATATAAGTTCTTTCAGAACAGTGATTGGGTATTACATTAGTTTATTTCCTCATTTCTTTTAAAAAGCTCTACCACTCTATCTAGGTTTCTACTTTGTAAAACCCTCAGCACTTGAAAAGCTTTCATGAATATAATAGGCATTCAATATAATATTCAAAAATGGCTTGGCTTGTTTAATTAATGAATACCTGTCCCCCCATTTAGGGAAAAGAACGCCATAGCATTAACAACCACTAGAGTCTCCATTTTGTTTGAGTAACTCAAAACATTTAAAATGAGGTGACTTTATTTGTTTTCTACTTCATTAATAAATAGTTTATGAGTTGCCTATTCCAATATTTTTAAATTATAGTACTTTTAGTTTGTCTTTATCTAGTTTCCTTCTCACAGTCCAACTTACCCTCTCCAACCCCACTTAGCTTTCTTGTTCCTACCTAACATTTGGTAAAAGGCAATAATTTTCAGTGATTAACATAGTTGAAATCATACTCATCCTATCATTGTTATTGTGACTTGAATCACATGACTTTTATACAATGAGATATCATTCCAAAATGATTTCAAATAACAGTTTTAAAAATCCGATCTGTTTTGTCGTGTCAATGATTTCAACATGTTTTATCAAATATTTTTTAAAATCACACAATATTTTTCTGAAAACATTTAGTTACAAGTCAGAGCTCGAAGCATTTTATCCAATATTCTGATAATCCAGTAATGAGAATTTTCCCCAAACTAAGCTGACTTATAAGTCTCATTATCTATCTTTGGCTGTGAGAGAAAATTTAGCCTAAAACTACCGTAAGGTTTTAAATCAGTTATTTAAAATTTCAAAGATAAAGATAAATGAAGAGTTAAGTAAAGAAATGTATTATGGGTGACAAAGAGAAGAGGGAGAGAGGTAATAATCATAATACTCTCTTATTATGAATAAAGATTTAGAACCAAGTTCTTGGATAAATATTTTCTGCTGATAAGAAACTATATCTATAACCACAAATATGAATTAACGTCTTCTTAATGTATTTACTATTACAGAGAAACAGTTTTAGTACAGGCATCCAGATAAGTATGGGTCTTGAAAATTTTAAAGTGAAGCTAAGAAGATCAATCAGCTAACTAATTCCCCAAAAGATTTAAAGCCTTACCTTGGAATTAGTTTAGGCTTAAACAAAAGAAGAATAAACATATATTTCTTCCGTATACTTATTCTTATTCATATTTGGGTATACATACACAGATATTAATATAAATGTATTTTACCGTTTGTGAGATAGCATATATCTCCTTAAATTCTAGAAAGTTTGGTTATAGCTACTGAGAGATTTTTAACACAATAAGATGTTTTCCACTAAATATTTATATCTAGCAAGTACAGAGTTGAGATACTACAACAGTCCATGAAGAAAAGGAGAATGATACAGTGAAAAACCTGATCATTCCACATTATAAAATGTCACAAAAACCAAAAGATTCTAAACAGGATATAGAAGACAAGCAAGCAGAAATTTCAAGTTATGACGTGGGAAAAAAAGTAGGGCCCTGGGGCCTGCTATGTTTTAGATTTGGAGAAGCCAATAGAGCAACAGAAAAGTTGTATTTGTGGGTGGTGGTAGACCACTGCCTGGCCAAGATTGATGCCTTAAGCAAAACCACATCAGTTACTCGAGGAGTAAATTGGACACACACAGAGATTAAGTTTCTGTTTCAAAAAGTAGAACATAAACCACAGCAGAGAAAAACAAAGTTGATTTTTGATCACAAAGTCAGACAGTTCTCAAGGAGACTTATTAACAACCACGATCACTTTAAAAACTGAAGATATTTTGTATTCATTCTTGCCCATACATCATCAAATTCTGGAATTTTTCTTATGCCTATAATCAAGTTAAGTGGCACCAATGTAAGCACCTGTCTATATGAAAGGGGCCGTTTTAGATGGGTGAAAGAAATTTGCCATGAAGCCTGAGAAAAAGATGGTTTCCTTGAGGACCCCTCCATTGCCATGGTAACTCAAGGAATCATCTCATACCATGAAGTTCCAGGGGCCAAAACAAGAGGCTTTATTTTAACTTTGCTAATTCACCACACCCATTAGTACTGGAATTGTGCTCCTTTGAGAAAACTCTTCACAATTGGAAGCATCTCTTTGTGGTCATAGTATTGTCATATATAGGCTGATTGGTTTATTTTTCAAATATTTTTTGCAAGTCTGAAATATGTAATAAATGACCCATCAGTAAATATATATTAGTAATACAGTTATTTGAAAGTGTCTGAATGATGCTAAAGTACTGGGTGCTATTTTATTTGATCTTTTTTCCCCTTAGGAGATCTCCAGTAATCAATCTTGACATCTAGACTCACTTCTGCATAGGACCAATGTGCTGTCCCAGCTTTCTTACATGAAGTATCTTGATAAGGTGAGAGAATGCTATATTTCAAGACCTAAAGCATTTTAAGGAAAGTTTCTTGGAGTTGAGCCATCCAAATAGCAAATATTAACACTCAATTGTCTTAAAATCTTAACTAACCCCACATTCTAAAAGGCTTCTTATATTTTCACACAAAGGAAGTGTTAATTGGTATAAAGTTAGGAAATAGCAGGCAAAGGATCCAGTATCTCTTTCAGAATTTTCAATCAGGTCTGGAACTGATTCCTTGTTTTATTTATATTGAGCCATTTGATTTCTTGAGACATGAGCTCTAGGGAGCCTGCTCCCTAAGCCATTTTCTTAGAAATATGCCTCTATTCTGAAAGGAAATCTTCTGGGAAGAGAGCTAAGAAAATGAAAGAGAAAGCAGGAATCAGAAAGCAAGAAAAGACATAAGGGAATAAAAGAATAAAAACAAAATCAGATAAACAAAACAGTGGAAGTCTAGAAAACAAGAAAGCCCAAGCTGAAAGAAAATCTCTTTGCCAATTCGAAATAAAACTCCCAAGGCTTATTCCAAGATTCAAACATAAGTATTACATCTGTGGCAGGAGCAGAACATTATTAAAATTTTAATATTCTAACACAATTTTCTCTTCTTCCAGAATACCTAATTCCCATTTCCCTTATTACCTGCATTTGAGAAATACATTAATTTTTTCTAAGTCAATTTACATTTTTATAAAATGATATAAAATATCTTTCCTTAAATATTTATTGGGAAAAGTTTCAGAGAAGTGGAGTTTTGGAGACAGTAAATTTTTTATAATCAATCAAAGATTTCCTTTTCAAATGACTAGATGCAGATGTTTCTATTTGCTGTTATATCAAAATGATTAAAAATGGTGAGAGAATGCTTGGGGAAAGAGTAGTATTTAGTAGCTATGTCACCCCAGGTCTTTCTAATGTTTTAGTTTGATTTTTTGTAAAATTAGTATAATAATAATATATTCTCATTTTCCATTTTAAATGAGGCAAGAATGCATGGTACCTGGCAGGCAAGAAATTTACAATAAATGCTAGATGTTAATATAACTATTATTATCATTTTTATTGTTACTATTATTGATATGTTTAAAAAGATGATGTTTTTTCTAAAGAAAAAGGGTGATAAGTACGTAGTTCATTTTGATTACTCATATTCTTCACCAGTTTACCACTGATTCTTCATTTCAGAGACTATGGTGAGAAAGACAATGGAATAAACTCAGAAAGAGTAACCTGGAATGGAATGAGAAAAATAAATTTGCCTAGCAACAACTTTTACTAATTTAATAGTTACAAATTTAGTTATGTCGTACAGTTAGAGTAAAGCTGTTAAGACTCAGTAAGTCTTTTTCTCTTTTCTTTTTTCTTTTACAAATCAATTAATGTGGCACTAATATTTGAGTTCTTTGAAAAAACTGTGTGTCTCATGAGACTAATACACACACAATGATTGATTATTCCTCAAATTTAAAGGACTGAGCACTTTAGTAATACCGAGAGTGAAGAAAAAACAAAATTCTCATCATTAAATTTTTATTAGACCTAAGATAGTTTCTGTTACAGATTTTTCACCTAGTAAAGTATGAAATACTACATGAGTCTCCAAATGAATTGCTGCTTTGGTCACATTTGCCCATGAAATTGGATGTATTTAATCTGGACACTTTTATTTCCTTAGGGTTTCTGCCTGAACTACTTTCCTAAAAACTCCAGAACTTCAAAAGGAAATCTATTGAGATATAAAATAGGAAAATAAAATGCAGAGAGAGAGGATAACAAAGATAAAATACATTTGAGAATAAAGGCAAAAAAAGTAGAATATGATAAAACAGAGCCAGGATGACAAGGAAGCCCAAGGCCAAAGGATAGAAAGACATTTTGTTCCAGATTCAATACATATTTCACATGCTGATGGTAAAAGTCCAACCACATCTGCAGGCATGGCACAGACATGGCAAAAGGACATGGCAGATTTCCAATCAATGGAATTCTGATATGCATTAAGCTCTATGTTCAAGTTTAATTTCAGATGTAAGATATGATTCAAACAAGATCTCTTACCCAAAGTAAATCATCTGCTAAGAGCTTTCCATTTTTGCGACACTGTCTTTTAACAGTTTCTATAATTTCCTGAGAAATAAATAAACAGAGAACCCAGCTGGATGAGAACAGCTGCATGAATTCAGCTCTTCTTGATTGATTTGCTATTCCTTCATTCCCTATCCCCCTCAGGAAATTCTTAGTATTACAAGGAATAAAAAAGAAAGAGAAAAAAAGTTAATGAGAGAGATTAAGAAATGTGTGATATACTACGATCTCTTAAGCAAAATTCTTTTTTCCAATAAAAGTGAATAGAGGAGAATTTTAATGTCACCAGTTTATAACCATTTCATAATTACATAGTTCCGTGCATAAAAACCATCTGAAATAGGCCAGTTATTACCAATGGGTCATGTAGAAAGGATGGAATTTATAGGTGAGGAAAAGGATGTACTTGCTAAGAACATCTGGAGAAGGGTGCTCAGAGTGCTTGATTCTCAAGATTATTGCTAAGTTTCTCATATTGCTAGAGAAGTTTCATGTAAGAGGCTGTTATAAACTGAATCATGTTCCCCTAAAATTCATATATTGAACTTAGAATGTGATTGCATTTGGAAATAGGGCCTCTAAAGAAGTAATCAAGTCAGCGAGGTCATTAGTGAAGGCCCTAATCCAATATGACTGGCATCCTTATAAAAATATAAGATGAGGATTTTAGGACATAAGCACACACAGAGGGAAGACCCTGTGAAGACACAGGGAGGAGATGACCATCTACAAGTCAAGGAGAGAGACTTCAGAAAAAAAACAACTCTGCCAATGTCTT
This sequence comes from Pteropus vampyrus, assembly GCF_000151845.1. Lineage (NCBI taxonomy): Eukaryota > Metazoa > Chordata > Mammalia > Chiroptera > Pteropodidae > Pteropus > Pteropus vampyrus. The sequence continues at coordinate 1,568,735 of NW_011889062.1, read as the reverse complement.
CATCTTGAATTTCTAACTGCCAAAATTGTGAGAAATGAATTTCTGTTGTTTCAGTAACTCAGTCTGTGGTACTTTATTATGGCAGCCCTAGCAAATATTCCTAGTACCCAGGGCAGTGCTTAACATACACTGGGCCCTTAGTAAGTACAATAGGTGCTCAATAAATACTTGATTAACTTAGGAACACTACAACACTGGTAACTTTCCTCTTTTTGCAGAAACAAAACTTAAGTGACTTTCTGAAGATTACATTGGTTTTACTGTTTGAAAGGACCCCAAAATTTATACTTCTCTTTTCCTTTCTGGGTTCTGAACCATTAATGGGGACAAAGGAGTCTGAAAACAGAGACTGGAATGTCATCCTTACTATTAAGACTAAACTGAAAAATATGATGTAGGTGTATGTTAGGAGCCAAGCGCTTCCTAACATAGAACCCTAAATTTAGAGAGTTTTTTTTTTTTTAAATCTCAGGCAACTGATTGGCTGGAGTTCTCACCATGTAAAATATACAGCGTAGGGGAAAATAGCAGAAGGTGCAAAAGGAAGCAGTGGCACTTTGATACTCATGAATAAGATAAGCTAGTGTACCTCTCCTAGAGAGTAGTATGCAAGGGGTAAAGAATATTCAGGAGAGTTGCTCTAGGGGACCACCCTCTGCTGAGAAGGGAACACCAAGAGGAAGCATTTCCCAGCCCCACCTTGTCAACTAGCCTGGGATGTCCAGCCCTCAGGCTCAAGTCTTCTGACATCAAGACTTTACTACAGTATCTGCTTTCCTATACTGACTCAGCAGAACTGGGGATAAAAAGAAAGTTGACCTAACCTGAGTCTGGGTCCCTATCTAGAATTAAATTGTGGCCATTGGTCTTTTAAAAACGTCTCTGCAGCCCTAATATAAAAGCCTTATTATAAAGCTCCACATTTGACACATGGTAGAAACCAAACAGTGAGCACAATGATTATTTAGTAAAAATACCACAAGAAGAAACAACTTTGGAGCACTTCTGACCTGGCACAAACTTAAAGGGTAGAAAATTAGGAAATGAGGGCTGGGAATGGAGGGAGGTGGGCAGTTGTAGGTCAGGGAAAAGAATTTTTTCCTAAGAGATTTTTAGCTGTATTAGTGCATCTACTTGCCGTTTTTAGAAACGAAGAAAAAAAAATTGTTCTTTGGGTTGTCAAATCATCCTTCCAATTAGCCCTGAGTGCAATATTAAGGAATTATTGCCTATCATCAACTGTGTGCTTGTAAATGTTTAACAATCAGCTCCTGGGTTGGGAGGGGCCCTGATTTGTAGTGTTTGCTGATTTCTGTGGTATAAATACTCCAACCATGGCTCATTTTAGTCTCCCACATGATGTTAACTATCTCACAAAATTCCTAGAAATTTAACAATCAATTCTCACGAGTCTAGAACATCACTGCTAATAGAGATGCTGAAGACAGAAAACTACATTGGAAAGGGTACAGATTGCCACCTGAGGATCTCAGCTCTATAATGAACCAGGTGAAACAAAACTTTTGAGAGCCCATATAGTTATTCTGGGAAACACACAGGTCTCATGCTTTTCTGGGGAGATGGAATGAGTTCTGACACATACAGTTGAGGAATAGGTCTAGGTTCAAGCTAGGGGGCAATTTTACAGCTCTTCCATCATTTCCTAAGTTTAGACATTTGAATTAGAAAATGACCAAAAAAAAAAAGAAGGAAAGAGGAAGGAAGGAAGGAAAAAAATAGAAGAGGTTAAACAGGAAAGAGTTTTGTCAAAACAGCAATATTCATAGCAGCTATTATCTTAATCCTAACTAGGATTTTAATATTACTTGTCAACAACCTAGATGGTTGCTAGATGCTAAGAAGATTTTTAGAGGAATAAAGAACTGCCAGGGTAATTAGTGCAAATAATACATTGAACATTTCCACTGACCACATACTGAGAATGATAAAATTCGTAATTTATATCCAGTGTGTGTAAAATCACTAAATGTAAGCATTTTCCATACATAAAAGGCTTATATGTGCACAGAAGCACAGGATGAAATTTTAATTTCAATAGTGCTTTTTTGAGTTCTAATTAAGCCAATTGTGGATCTCTTTGTGGGTGCACAGCGACTTTCCTCAGGTAGTTAATTAGAGACTGTGTCTGACTGAGCACAATGGAGACCTGTAAAGGTAAATGAAGTTTGGGAAATCCCAGATGACAGAAGAGATTACAAATGCTATTAAAGATTTAGCAGTAGGAGGGGGTAATGAAGTGCAAACTTTTTACAGTTCTTAGATATTTACATATTAGATTACTGTTATACTTGGAAATATGGTGACAAATACAGAAGTCAGGTGAGGTGAGAGTTTTTGCCTCCTTATAATTTGATGATATTACACTGTATTTCCTGAACTGTAGTGGATTTCTCTCTCTCTCTCTTTTGCTTTCTTTCTCTCTCTCCATCTCCCTCCCTCTCTTCCACCTGCCTGGAATCCTCTTTTTTTTTTTTGGAAATCTTCTAATTTAGCCTTCCTAACATTTAGTCTTATGGGATTATTCCACCCTTTGAAATGCCCACCTTACATTTGCATGTGTGTCTATTAAATCTGAACTCATCAGATTTCCTGTGCCATTACAAGGATTTATTTACATGCCTTGTGTAGAGTCATGTTAAGAAGTTTTTAGACTTCCAAGTTTTTCAGGTCACACTCATAAAGCCTAGCTTTAGAGCTAGATTGATGAGTTCAGAATACAGGAGTTGGAGCAAGTGATTTAATCTCTGAATTTTCATTTCTGCCCTTTGTAATTGAATGATAAGAATACGTTGTGATATAATACTTATATCTTTTAAGAAAATATTAAATAATTTTTCTTTAATTATGTAAGTTTCTAGTTCAGTGCCAGGACCAGAGCAATTGCTCAACAATCATGAGCAGATGCCCTTCTGCTAAATTTTTCAAAATCTATTTTCCTGATATCAAGGACTAGATTTCCTATATGATATGTTAAATATCTGATATGATAACCCCATATCCTTTAACAATCTGTTGCTTCATATTGATGAGAGGCAAATCTAAGGCAGTGCTTTTCAGAGAGAGGAAGGGGTATCTGAATCACCTTGGCAGGGCATTTTGCAGAAACAAACCCTTTTCCTCCACTGCCACACTCAGCGGGATACTGCCAACCTACTGGTTATATCCTCAACCCTCTGATAAAAGAACAAATTATCAATTCAGCAAGGCAATAATTTATCAGATATTTTGTTTGTAGCAGAATGAGGCTTCAATTAATGTTTGAGTGTTGACATCTTTTCATTAGTAATAATATAGCATGTAGCATGTTCAAGCAGAATCATGCTACCCCAAAAATCTATAGCTGTTTTCTACCTCATGACTTCCTCCACCTTTATCTTTATTCAAATATTTCTATCAGATCTCTATCTTCTAATTCATTCTAGAAATGTTTCTATTTTTTTCCTTTTTTAAATATTCCTTTTTCCTGTTTATTGGATCTGCTTTTTAAGCAAAATATGTTGTTTAAATATTTATGGGCCATCTGTTCTAACATCAAAATTTGGTCATATCTATCTTATGAGAGTATTTAGCATACTAAATGTAAGGCAAACTTTGTAACGTATATTGTATTACACATATATATTATATATATATAAAACATATATCTGAATCTATTAGCGTAGCTCTTGAATTCCTTTTCTTAAATTCTGTGAAACACTGCTCTATTCTTTCATTATTATTTCGTGATACAACCATTGCCAACTACACAGTAAATTTTATAGCTTTATCTGCTTATATTTCTTCATTAATGTGTTCCCCTTAAATTCTAGTTTAAGTTATTTTGATTAGAACAATAAAATATTCTCTAATTCCTTTGTTTGGGTACTCTAAGTGATGGTCTAGAATATCAAATTCTGATGTCTTGGGTGCATCTAAAATTCTTGTTTCTTTTCCAAAATCACAGCCTGAAAATTTGAAAAAAGAGAAATTAAATTACGGCCTGCCTCCTTGTAACTTTTAGCTTTCTAAAAGGATTTAGGCTTTGCCAGAGAAATAAATGAGAAAATTATGACATCATGTAAATCAGCCAAACTGGCTAGTAGTCCATGAATTTTACAGATTTCACTGGGCTCTCCAGCAAATCTCAGATATATGCCTAAGAAATACCACGCTCATCTTTTAACAAAGTCATTTGAAAACGATGCAGCAACCTCGACTGATGTCAGTACCTATTCACTACATTTCCAAGTCCCTGTATAACTTTGTTATTAGCCGCTGATTCTACAGAATAGATCTAGTGGCTCAGAGATTTTCTTCCTTCTCCTCAGCCATGTTCTTTCATCCAACAGCCACTTGACACTGGTCTCCATTCTCTTCCATCTTCCCAGAAAATGCTGTTTTCATTAGGTTTAACTTTGGGGATTATTTACCCCATCCTATCTGGAAGTAGTGTTATTGGCACTTATTTACAAATAATCTGAAGCATAGAGGATGTTCTCCTTGCTTTTACCCACTTACTTAACAGGCAGACTTGCTCACATTTATAACATGTTTAATTGCTCCCCACCTCAGGCAGAAATCCCAAGAGCCTCTAGCTCTTTGCAAGATGTCCCTCAATTGTGCATACTCAGCTGAGCATATACCTTAAGCTTTGCCCAAAAGAAGAAACAGCAATATATTCAAGTCCGCCACCCCCACTTAAAAAAATCACATCTTGTGCACTTGTAAAGCATTTGATAGTAGCCAAACATTAGATCAATTCACTGAGGAAAACAGGGAATTTACCTCTAAAGACTGGTCACTTAAAAATAGATAAGATGTTGAGCTATGCAGTTTATCACTGGCACACAGCCTGGAACCTAAAAGAGATAATGTTGTGGACAAGTAACACTTCATTAAAAATTGAAAATATATTACTCACATCAGTAGTATGTTCCTTTCAGCTGCTTACACTGGATGTGTAATCTCTCTGACAGTGACCCCAGTGAAGCATGCTGGGTTGCACTTTGCAGACCAGGGAAATTACATAAGCTTTTATAAGAAAATCTTGTAAGAAAAATAAAATATATTTTCCAAAATTATTTATAAGAGAACAATAGCCAGGAATTTGAAGCAAAGGTTTGAAAATGCATTTAAGGCTCATAGGGTAGCCAAACCAGCATATTAGAGACACCCGACTTGCAAATGCTAGTGGTCTGAATTAGGTGTTAAGGGAAGCTTTCTGTTAATTGACATCTGTTGCCAGAGATGTGATTTTCTCTGTGCTTTTCTGGGCTAGTGTTTGGGGTTTATATTTGGCATGATCTACTCTGAAATTAGCCAGAAAGAGTGCTAAAAAGAGAGAGACTTTGTACTATGAGCTCAACACCAAAATAAAAACAATTGCAGTGTCTCAGGGCTATTTTCTTAGAGATTTATTGGGCCTTATTAAATTTGGAACCAGTCAAGGAGAATACAACAGCTGTTGTGAATTTCAAACAAAAGCAAAACAGCCTCTTCTCTGTTTTCCTCCTATGTAGTGCCTCTGTAAACCGGTGAAGTCTTTGGGCAGGATCTGTCTTACTTAAGCTTACCAACTGGAAAGTGGTGTTTCTGTACATAATGTGATACCAGTAAGAATAATCCAAGAGATTTGTTTTGATTTACTTCTAATTTCAGGGCATTTAGGAATAGCTTGTTAAAAAAGAAACTGAGCTATAAAGCCAACAAAACTGATTTCCACAAAACCAAAGACTTTGGAATTGTTTTCTATGCTGTTTCTGCCATCCTCCACACCTTAAATCTTCACAATGGAATTCTAACAACAGATTAAAAAGTGTAATAGTGATATGTAAAAATGTAACTGCACCCAGATTTTGCTTTCTTTCATTCAAGCTGGTTTTGCCTCGATAATGGAATTGTGATTCACTTGCCCTTCTCCTTCCACCTTGGTATGCCTACTCCCTTTACCATTAAGCCTTAACACATGAGGTTCCAGCTAGTGTCCGATCTTTTCAGAATAAGGCCTCAGGTCTATCGATTATGAAGACCATAAGTTTTGGTTACACTAAAGACAACATCTTGACTTTAGATGTCTTTCTGCTTCAGGTCCCACAAAGCTGCACAGCCCCACCAACCACAGGACCGGATAGGATGGCACCATTGCTGACTCTAGAACTGAACACAATGATCAATTATCCAAGCCCTATTCAATCAATAGCATCCATGACCCCAACTCCCTTAGTTTCCATGACTAAGGATTTTGCCCCTAGATAATCTATTCCCTCAAGACACCCGGGGAGCCAAGTTTTTGAGAGCAATCGCTCACCTGTGTCATGCAACTCTCTAATAAACTCTTACTTTCTTTGCTGCAAAACCTGTACATATCTTGTTGACTTAGACGTGTGCAGGAAGATAGACCCCTTTGTTCCAGTACAGAAACAGATATTGGTATTCATTTGATCCTATGCCACAGAAAAATTGAAAATGCTAAAGCAAGCTTTCGGTTATCTATTTTAAAGCAGTTTAGGGTGCAATGTAATTTTGAAATAGTAAAACAAAACAACAAACAAAAACTTCACAATACAAACTTTTGTTTTGGACATTTTTCTGTATAGGGAATATCCAACATGTAACCTTAGGGTAAATGGAGATCACCTGGGATTTTAGGGGAAAAAGATTTCCTTGATTATATTGGCATACTTAGCTAATAAGGAATTTTTTTTTTTCTTAGCAATAAATTTGAGTTTAGTCTAAATATGAGGAAAATAGTTACCTGCTACACCAGGCATCTACAATTAATAAAAAGGGGTGAGAGAACTTAACAGACAATTGAAGTTTACAAGAAGAATTACCATAAGAATTAATACTATAAACCTGCAAATGAGGCTCACTGCTTGCTGTGATGGTGAAAACAAGGAAGGTGGTACATTTGGTTGGAGACATTAACTAGTTAGAAGTAGTATTTAAGAAGAAACTGGATTAAAGTCTTATGTTTGAGTTCATTTTAGTACAATCCTAGGGCTATGTCACTGTAGCAGTCAGGGTCCAGTCAGAAGATAGAAATTATACAGGTTATTTTAACTGTGAGATTTAATATGAAGAATTTGTAGCCTGGGCATTGGAAAATTCTAAAGTAAAAAGGGAAAGGCTAAGGCAGCAAGGAGATAGTAACATCAGGAAGTAGCTACAACCCCTAGGCTGGGGCAGAAAGAGGATGAGGTTAGAATTATTAAAAGTTAGAAACTTGGAGGAAGAAGAGCACTAGAGAATGGGAATGCAGAATCTCTGAGGAGAGGGTCTCTGGCTAACTGGTACTGGTATCCCCAATACTCAGAGGAGAGACTGTGCAGTTGGAACCCAGACTTTGAGAAGGGGCACCTTCCAATAGTTGCTGGTATCTCTAACAGGGTTCAGTGTGTCTGATTTGGGGAAATGTTAGAAAAACAACAAACTGAAATCACTGCTACTACTAGAAAAAAAATTGCTGCCAGAGTGAGAAATTATTGCTAAGGTAACAATGATAGAAACAAGAAATAAAATCAGGAATAGAAAATATACAGGAAGAAGACTGTCCCTTCTTTGTCCTCTAGTCTCCTGGTCTCTTTCTAGTGCTTCCTATAAGCCAAGTGCAACATGGAGTCAAGAGCAAAACAGAAATGCAGTTCACAGGGTCCCAGCCTAGCCTCCGAAGGCTGCATATGGCCAGGTTGGCTTGATGCTGTGAGACAATAGCTTAATTACTGACACAGCCACTGAAACTTGATAGAATCACTGAACTGCTTCCTCGGATCAGTCACTTTTTGGAACGAGATGTCTTCGATATCTACAACTTGTTGACTCACCAGTGATTCACAAGATTGTATTTTTTGTACTGATACAATCGAGTAATACAACACAATAAACGTGAAACTGCAGGGGGAAATAAAAGAACATTGTTGATTTGTTCCAAGAAGTGAGTATATTCATACTCAAACTGTTCATATGGATTGGGCCAACGCCCATTGTAGACTCCATTTACTTCCATTGCTAAACTTTTCTATGGTTAATGGAACTATTGTTACTGAAGAACTGCAGATTTATTTACTAGAAATGCACTCACAAATTCAGGGAGACTCACAATCTTTGAGCATGAATCACACTTTAAGTTTTCATGATTGCTTTTGGAGTGTGAACCTATGTGTGTGTGTGACTAAATTGTCAAGTATCCGCTATATCATTTCAAAATGACTTTATTCTGGCTGGTAGAACTATATCTATCAAGAAGACAGAGTACTCTGCAACTTTGGATATAAACAGTATATGTATAGAAAATTCCAGAACTATTCTGTAACTTCTGGCTATGTACCCACCTTTGGCTCAAAAGTGTGTTCACTTCCTTAAAAATAAACTAAAGCTTATTGTCATCTGGTCATTATCTGAATAAAAAATAAGATGTAGCTTGATTTTATACCCTCAAAATCTTGAATATTTTATCAAGTACCAAATTATAGGTTGTTGAAGTTTTAAAATTTAAATAACTAGGCATGGAATAATTTTTATGCGTAAACCAATTAAACTGTCTTTGATAAATTGTTTTATATTACTGCTAAAAAATCTACATATTATGTATTTGCTATGTATAAATAGCCACAAGATACACAGGTTCACAGACAATCCCAAACTTTGGAGGCCAGATATGTTTCAGAATTCAGAACTTTTCCGATTTTAGAAAAGTAATATGGCACAAATACTCAAATACCATTTGAATATTCATATTAACTGAGATCAATAGACTATAAATAGTCTCATGTTCATGCATATCAAATCAGGACTTATTACCGTTTATTACTAGATGAGTTACAAGGAAATCTTTTGATGTTTAGAACATGTAAGTTTTTGCAATTATGAATAAAGGGTTGTAGACCTATATTATTAAATATTGTCATACATAAAATAAGTACATGTCTAAAAATTGGTATATTCAATCATGTAACCTCTAATTATGATATCGAGAAAGCTTCATAAATGTGATTTTTTAAAATAGAAAAAACTTTAGTATGTTTGTTTGCAAAAGAAGAGAAGTTGGTTGACAGTCTAAGATATGAACAATAAAAGTAATAGATATCATAAGAACACAAAAAATAAAGAGAGAGATCTGTCCTTTTTTTGTTTTTCTTTAAATACCATTAGCTGAGGGACTTCTATATGCCAGAATTGTGCCAGATATAGACAATACAGAGACAAATAAAGCCCAGGTTCTGCCAACAAGGAGGTTTCAGTCTAGCAAAAGAAATACAATAAAATGTGAAGATAATCCTTGGATAGAAATCCATAGAAGTATAGTGGAATAGGAAGGATTAAATAATTGATTTTTTCAAGGAAGGGAGAGCAAAAACACTTCATTGATAGATGACACTTAAAAAGTAAATAATTATTTTTTAGGCGGAGGGTGGGAGAACTCAGGGAAAGGAGAAGATTACTTTTAAATACAAATAGTTTGAGCTAGTGCACATGGTTGTGAGACAGTTTGTCACAAGAAATGTAATCAAAAGTGTAGATAGTGTTATCTTAATACCAATGCAAAAAAATTTTGAGTGCCTACTATGTGCTATATTTGTACTATACAATGTGGTAGCCATAGGAACTTGTGGCTATGAAGCACTTAAAATGTGACTAGGGTAACTAAGTAACTGAATTTTTTATTTCATTTCATTTTCTTTTAAAATATGTTTATTAATTCACTTAAAATAACTATAATAAACTATGTTAACAAGTAATATGTTTCTTATGAAAATAACAATATTTTCAAACTACTTAGAGATTTCCCAACCTAAGATCATTTCTACCATTCTAGTATACCCATTTCCTAGCTGCTTGGTGTATGCCTGGTAAGGCTCACACCTGCAGCCTTTCCTGAAAAATAATAAGGACTGCATTTAAGCTTTTGGATCTGCCATATTCAAGGATGCCTGGTGGTTTTACCCATTCTCCTGGTGTGGCACATAGTGTGGCATGGAGTACAAAAGTCTCAAACCAGGATGGATTCTGCAGTCCAAGTTACAGTCCAAAGCTCCTGGAGGAGCAGAATAAGATTTTGATTCACTTGAAACCATATCTTTGCTTAACTTTTCTACTTTCCCTAGCTTGCTTTCCTCATTCCTTTACAGGTTTCTCCTGAGCAAGTTCCTTAATACATCATTTGCTTCCAAATTTTCATCTCAAACTCTACTTCTAGGGAATCCAATGAAAGAAAATGTTAAATTTGATAAGTCTAAGGACATTCAAGTGGAGATGTTAAAAACAAAACAAAACAAAACAAAACAAAACAAAACAAAACAAAACAAAAAAACAGCTGGATCTTAAGCCTGGTGCTTAGAGAAGCAATCTGGTCTGAGGATATAAATTAAGAAATCAAGAAATCATTAAAGGATAGCATTTTAATCTATGAGAATTTATATAGATATAATGTCAAATCAGAAGAGAAAATGGAATCCCAACAATAAGAATTAAGCAGAGGAGAAAAGGCTAACAAAGAAGAATGAGGGGTGACAAATAAAATAGGAAGAGAATTAGAAGACATTTGAATAAAGATATTAACAAGGAGATTTTCAAAAGGAAGCTATGGTCAATGAGAGAAATGCAGATGTGTGGTTAGACGACTCAAGTGACAACCCAGACAATGAAGAGAAAAGGCACCATTGGATTAAGAAACATGCAGGTATTGGTGGCATTTTCAAGCATAATTTGGATGGACTTTTGGTCATAAAAGTCATATGATATTGGGGAGATGAGTAATAAGAGAAGTTAAAAAAATACAGTTTTTGAGAAAAGTGTTTGAAGAAGTTAAACTATTTCAAGGAGTAGAGAAATGGAGTATGTAAGATTGATTCAATAGCAAGAAAGAGACTGAACATGAAAAAAAGAGAATAAAATCAAAAAAGTCAAATTTTTAAGAAAATGAGAAGGCCTGCTGCTTAATCCCAAATCCAAAGACATATATCTTAGGTTTCTGTAATGGCAGAATGACATTTAGAGTTAGATCAAGAAAAGCATAACAAATATGAATGGTATGGAACTGAGATTTATTATAGGGATTAGACCTTATATAATAGTGGGGTGCTTCTGGAGAAATAATAGGATGATTGGATGATCATAGAGAAGTCACTAACCAGTGACTACAAAGAGAAGCTGGAAAAAAAGTCTAAGAAAGTTTCTGTCTTTTCATCGAAGGGTGGGCCTAAAGTCACTGTAAGTCAACAAGGAAGGCAGTCAGGAAGAAAACTGGACACACGAAAAATCTACAACAAACTGGAATATTTGAAGACAAGTAGAACCCACAAAGGCAAACTGCAAACTATCTTTCTCTCACCATATGTAACCCCAATAATGCAGATGGCCTATAGATAGAGCTGGTACAGGTTTCTATAGAAGTGTGCACATGCCTGGCTCAAGAGTCAGGGAACATGAAGGGGGAGATCCAGCTGCTCCACATCAGTGAGGTGAACTAGCCTACAGAGCTGCAATAGCACTTGGAGCCCTGCAACAGCCTAGAGAGCAGGGGTCAGCAAATTTTTCTTTATATAAACAATATGTAAACAAATGTGGCTGTGTTCCAATACAATTTTATTCACATAAACAAGCAGTATACTAGATTGGATCCATGGGCCAGTTTGTCAATCATGCTTTAGAGTGTAATGACTACTATTTCACATCTATATCCCAAATCCTGCACAAATTTATCCTGTGGCCAACCCTGAACTTATACCATACATAAAAGAGAATTCTGGGAAATACACTTCCACATTAGGTATGTTGACACAATACAAAATCACCAACCATGTTCTCAAATTTTCTGCAATTATCATGCCTTACTCCTTTAATCAGAAAAGAATAAAACAAAAACAAAAACTCAACAGCTAACAAGCACTATAAAAATATATCTGTAGTGTATATAAACAGTAACTATTCAGGTCTTTATGGCCCAGGGGGTTTTGGTAAATACTAACAAGAGGACATGTCCCTGGCAGGATTGAAAATTTTTCATAAGGAATGTTACAAGGGTGATGAACTCTTCAAAAAACTCTATGACTTTCACAGGATAATTCCCACTGGGATAAACAATTCAAATGGTAATCTTTAATTCACAAATTTTTGGAGAATGATATTTTACCTCATTTTGGCTCATATGTCATATAGTTTGGTGTTTTTAAAAATATTTTTACTTGCACAATCCTTTCTTCAGATGAAATCTTAATCAGAAGTGAAAATAAATAAAACATAGAGAGGAGCTTCTTGGTAGAAATGTAAAGGAATAAAAGAGATAAAAGTTGAACACCTCCAGCTGAAACAGTATTAGAGAGGGAGGAGTATTTGCATTATGAATACAATTCACTGTACACTATTCACAGCAGACCTTACCATTTTTCTTTTTATAAAATTTAAATGTTAATATATTAGAATACATCTGTAAGTTTTCATAAGTGCTACTCTCAGACCATGCTCAGTACTGAGGTCTCTTTTGCCAACAAAGACAGGTAAGAGAAAATGTGAAGTATGATTCAGGGGCAAAGGTGATTTGAAGATTAAAGAAGCAGGTTGTCATAGTTTTTCTTAACTCTAATATTATCTTTTGCTCTGATAACCTAGGCTACCTTGATCTCTTGGGAGACCAAGGAAAAGATATTTCTGTATCTAGATTTTCATTAATACCCTCCAAAAGGGTAGCATTTTTAATGAGACCTCTGAAAATCATCATTCCCTGTAATCTCTAGGCACAATGGGTACATCGACAACAATGATGGGGGAAGAACTATTCTTTAAAAAAAATTTTTTTTTCAGATATTGCCGTATAACACAGATAGCCTCTTGAAAAAGCTCCTAAAGATCTGAAAATTCTATCCCTGTAGCCTCTAAACACCTAGTAGATCTGCAAAACAATTTGTTTGATTGACAGGAGAGAACTATTTCAAATGCCAGTGGGTAGCCTTCCAGCAAACAAGACTACAACAAGGATTTTTCCCCCTACTGCTAATGGTTAATCCTGGCACTGAGCCTTCTGCTGCTGCTTCTCAACATGGGTATCCTTTTAGGAAATGTGCCTGCCACAGCTTGCCTCAAACTGATATGGTGTCAAGATGCAGTGAAAAGAAATGAGTGTAAGAAAGAGACAACTGGACTCTATTAGCATCATATCCATTAGTGTGTAGGGTGGAGTCAGCCGGAAGGGCAAACAGGCCTTTGCCCAGACAGAAAGTCCATTTGTTCACTATGATAACATACTAGATTTGAAATATGAAGTATTTTAACTCTCTAACCCCTATCGATGTTTAAGTATAGAGTGCATTTTTTTATTAGTATTTTTTTTTCTCTTTTGGGCTTTTGATCTTAAAAACAGAAATATTCAGAAATCAAGGACAGCAAAACATCTGAACCAATGTGGAGCTTATATAGTTGTCCATAGCCTAAAATGAGACCACAGATGACAACTGAGGTCCAAAGGCACAAGCATGGCTTAGAGAAAAATGCTCTGCTTTATGATTCCACAGCATTTAGACAAAGGTCACCCTTTGTTTCACAGTTGTAGTTGCTGTTTGAAAAGCTTGGTGCAGTTCTTGACTGTGCTTCTTAGGCTTAGGGTCATCTCAAAGTCTTTCCTCAAAGAAATTAAATATAAGGTATAATAGCTGCCATCCAAAATGGTACTATAATCTAACCAAGAATATGATAAAAATGAGACTGTGTAAGTTCCCCTTTTGGAAAAGGCAATTTTCAAAAGGAAGCTTTGCAACATTTTCTGCTTAAATTATCAATTTGATGAGTGTAAGAATAAAACTGGGTCGAATCTAACAGACATCAATCAGGTAAAACTAATACATGTTCATAAAAATTGAATAATGTATACTTTTCCAGTGTTCAAATGCCTGCGATACATAGTTAAATAATCTCAGGAAGGAATATTAACTTTTAAAAGTAATGTTAAAAAGTCAGATATTTTTAAAGGTTAGAAAATTGATACTTGTCAGACCAGAATGGGTAAGGAAATCAGAAATATGCACACCATCCAAAAGCATTATAATCTGTGACTTTGGCATTCTTCCACTGATATACAATTAAATTACACTAGGCATTTATTGAAGCCCACTCTGTACCCAGCATTGGGCTAGATGCTAGAAATAGAAATACAAATGACATTTATTTCTTGCCTTTGCAGTGGAGCTCATACTTTAATGCAGGAGATAGAAAGCATCAAGGATTGAATACAATGTTGAAATTCCTGTTTGGTTAGGCTCACCTGGTAAACCATACCATGGAAAAATCCACCTTCCTTATTATGCCACTTTTGTACAAAAGCGATAAAAACATCATGTGATAAGCGATAGACAAAGCTGTGAACCAAGTACTCTGGCATGAACTAGATGACATGGGAAGGTCTCACAAAGTTAAGAACCACTGAGTAGAGACTGGCTCAATGAAGAGCATTTACTTAACTTAGAAGGAAGGGAGGACAGGGATAGCTGGAACAGCCTGACCTATGGAGATATGAGAGTGTGTCACATCTGAGGAAAGACAGCTCATTGCAAACGATGTCTAAGGGGATGTAACATGGACAGGGGAGTGGGAGGCAAATAAAGGATTGCAATCATACCATAAAGAAGCTAAATAACCCTTGGCCTAATAAGCTTCACTCATATAATAACTCTATCTTCCAAACTTTGTGATTCTAGAATTGACAGTGACACGGCTCTTTGTTTTATTCAGTTTGTATTTGTTTTCCTGAACCCCTACATGCTTTATTTCTATTTCACAATGAAACAAACCATAATGTGTATTTGTAGTGTATTTCTATTGGGAAGGTTAAAAACCAGGCAAGTATTAGGTGGAAGAGACTTAGGCTAAGGTAACAACAGTGAAAATGGGGCAGGTGGGAGTGGGAAAGAGAGACAAATCAGAGTGGTGCTTTGAAGTTAGAATCAAAACTCGTATAAAGTAGATGCCCTGCAATCCAAATTCTGGGAGAACAGAATTTCCCCTGCCATTGGGAGAGCTAAGAAAAGCGAGACAAAGTCATCTGTGCAAATATTCATCAGCTCCTTTGCCACCTTTCAGTATTCTATGGTGTTGGTACTTAACTTCTTTTGCTGGCCGACTTCTAGTTAGATTCCACCAGTAGAGGCACTGGTGGATATTGGACAATGAGAAGGATAGAATATGACTTTTTTCTCGTTTAAGCCTTCTTCTTTTCAAGAGCATCTTTTAGCACTTCCAGCATCCGCAACCCAGAGTCTCTTCCTTAGCCATAGCCCCAGAGTACCATACTCTCTTAACAGTTCTACAACCTGGCTGCCCAGAACCCTCTTGATATCCTAGGTACTTACTCCAATCCTGTATTTGTACTTGTGAAGTAAGCAAGTACTTCTGAAGTACTTCACAGCACTTGCTCCACAGTTTCAGCACTGACTAGATAGTTCCACCTTGAGTGCCAAGCTCTTTCTTCATGCCAAGTCACAGAGCAGAGGGGTGTTCCTGATCCCTTATAACACCAAGGGTCCTCCTCTGTTATCCCAGATTTAGGGATATTAGCTGAATCCTGCATTAATCTCTGAATTACATCACCTTCCCTTTTTTGTTCTTTTAGCTCCTCAACACATTTGTAACCAGTTACCTATATTAAGTCACCTCTAAAAAAACAAAGCATCATTTATCTTACAGATTAGACCCTAAATTATCCAGTACATGTTACCAACAGTGGGCCAACAAAGACATTCACCAAAATTGGATTCTTAGAGTGAGTTGCTGACCTGTGTGAGTTCAAAAGTACGAATGTCATAAGTCCTACAGGAAAACGAAATACTGGTAATCTATGGCATGCATAGGAATTATGACTTCTTAAATTATCAATTAAATTACTTCAGATGAATTTTCTAAAGAAAACAAAAATTTGGGAGAACAATTGGATGCTGCATTAAATTGTTATGATAGAATGATGCTATGGGGTGAGATGTCTGCTTTTGGAGTTTACATAAATAAATATCACAGACTTGGGGCTTTAAACTCTCAGCACAAGGCGTGGTCAAAAGTTGTCCATAGTATAGCTAAAAGAATTATCTTTTTATTAACTTATTTTAGTGCAGGGCAGATATGGCTAAAAATGAGATTTTCAAATCTAGTTATGAAGGATGATATCTTACAACATAAGTTTAATTCAGATGCTTGTGAAGTGTGTTATTTGAAAGTAAAGACATTGATGGGGTAAGAGTGGGGACCCTAAAACTTAAAATGAAAACTTTTGAGTAGATAAGGAAGAATCTAAGATATATGAGCATCCCTAGCCGAGTAGAAGAAATGCCTCCTTTCTCAACTAAAGAGACTAATCTTCCCTTGCTTGAAGATCCTATAATAACCTTACTCAAGGAAATTGCCTTGCAAGAGGATAATTATTCTCTTTAAGACAACCTCACCACCCACCACTGCTTCCATAACTAGAATCTACTTACATATTCCCCATTGGCAGCAAGCATAATCTGACCCCCCAAAAAGATATATTAAACAATAAAATATTTATAAGATTTCTTTATATCAGCAGACACCTGGAGAATATGAATAGGAATATATTCTAAGGGTATTAGGCTAAGAAGAATGGAATATATATAATATTGCATTAAACCTAATTTTTTATCCGGGTACATTTTTTTGAGATGCTGAAATTAATGTGTTAGCTTGAGCAAGTAAAAATGGCTATGATAGTTAACTTTGTTAGTTAATTAAATCAGGACTCAAGGTGACCTATGTTCAATGACCTTTATTCAATATTTAGATGACAGAACTTCCCTAGCATAATGTAGAGGAAGGAATCCAAAACCTAGGCAGACATAAATGTTAGAGTGAATTTACTATATGTGATCCATCCCATTCTCACTGTTTCTCAAGAGGGCCCTTAGGCACTGAAAAATGCATTAATGAGGGGAGAACCAACATCATTGAAAAGTGTTGTCCTATCTTTCCTTTGAAGACTACAGATCATAATAGAGAGAGAGATTCCATTGACCTGAGTTTCCTAATTTCCATGGAAAACATAAGATCTGAAGTGGCAGAGGACAAATACCAGAGAAAAGATTAATACACTTAATGTAACAGGCAGAGAGAAAGAATGGCAATCAGACAAGAATCCCTGTTGTGATAGGAATATTTGATGTTAGCTAAATAATTATGGTGTCTTTAGGAATGAAATAAATGTATTAAGTAATTAATCTATATATCTAGAAAAACTCTAGGAATATAAAATGCTACTGTAAGACCACTCTTCAAATCAAGCATTTATGACATAGGATGACATATTGAATTTTGATCTAGATTTGCCTCACAATGTGCTCAGGTGTCCATGGTTATTTTCTTGGTTCCAAAATATGTAATTGAAATAGATTGGTAGAATTTCCACACTGACTCCTTGACCATGGAGTGAGACTTACCAGAATAGTAAAGCAAAAGCAATACCACATTTTTAAGGAAATTTCCAAGATTATTTTCATCATTAAGACTTGAAAAATGTAGCATTTATGATACCTACCAACTCCCAATGTTGCCATCTGTACAAGAGGCAGATAGGTGTTAGAGAAAAACTATAGATGATAAATTTAATTATGCACTGATTCAAATTTCAGCTGCAGTTCTATATGTGGGATCTTCAGATATGGTCTAGATGTGAAGCAAATCAATTCAGAAATTAATCGTGCAATTTTCTTTTACACCAATTATAAAGAACCACCGGAGTAATTTTCTTTTACCAGAAAGTGTCAGCAGTATACTTTCATTGTACATTTTGGGTTATGTCAGCTCTCCTGCTCTTTGTTATAATCTAGTCTTCAAAGATCTTAATAATCTCAACCTCTCACAGGTATGTTAGTGAACTAAATGATATCTAACCGACTTTTCAAATGTGATTGCTGACACATTGCATTCTCTGGAGCAGTTGAGATAACATTGGTAATCTGTTCTTCAAAGGTTTGGAAGAGAATAAAGTCATGTGGGGTAGTGAATTAACAACTTTTTATATTTCTTCCATGGAAATCATTCTAGTTTTCTACCTCTTTACTGGTTAATTTTATAAATTACACTTTCCTACATAATTGTTATTTTGTTCTTTTATATCTTTATTTTTTAAAGCACTATCATAGGCTGAGAAGTGAGTTAAAGTCTATTCCGTGTGTATTTCTCTATCTTGTAGTTTTCATTTTATGAAATTGATGCATTTGGCTCATAAATATTCAACACTAATATATTTTCATTGTGAATAGCTCTTTGTAATATTACAGAGTATCTTTTGTCTCAGTTAATGCTTTTTGGTCAGAATTCTGTCTTGACCAATAGATTATGACTCCAGCTTCCTTTCTGCATGCCTTGTATAATTTGCCATCATTTTATTTTCAATCTTTCTGAATTACTTTGTTTTATCATGTATAGATATGTAGAGAGTATTTTATATATATTTATTAAGTATTTTGCTTTATTGAAAAATCTTTCTGAAAATACGTAAGTTAAGTTTATATTTATTAATATGAAAGATATTTCTGATCCTATTGCTATTGTATAATTTTATATCACATTTTTTCTTTTTACAGGTTTTTAAAGAGACAAATTAGTAGTCTCATTCCTTCACTTTATTTTTCATGTGTAATTCTTCTGACAGTTATGATAGTTTGTTTTTTGTTCTAGTCATTACCTTTATAATTATGACTTTATATAATACCCCTACTTAGCTATTTCTTTTGACAGTAATTATCCCTGCTTTGAATAATGATAAAATAGTGTTCTATTTTATTTCCTTTACTTTCTAAATTTACTCTATTTTCTAATTTTGATAATATTAACTTTATCAATATTTATATTCATACTTCTAAATTCATCTATAATTATATTACTGGTTTTTCAACTTCTAAGAATTTAAGGATTTAGCGAATAGAATACCTTTGTAATCAGTGAACTTATCTTCCATGTTGTTTCCCCCTTCTTTCCAATTTAGTTAACTGTCTTATTTCTACATACATAGGCATACAACTTTTACATTCTGTCCTGTCACCATAAGCCCCACTTTTGTTTGAGTCCTAGTTTTATAGTTACATATGTTCAATGCTCAACAAAATAATGTCAAAGTATTTTGCCACAATTTCTCCAGTTCATCCTTTGGTTTAAATTAATTTTCCAATAGTTTTCTTGAGAAAGACTCATGGTTTTTCTTGTTTTATACATGTTCAAAATTGTTT
>NW_011889062.1:1506878-1548562 GCF_000151845.1 Pteropus vampyrus | reverse complement strand
TCAATAATATTATAATAACTATGGATAGTGTCAAATGGCTACTAGGTTTACCAGGGTGATCACTTCCTAAGTTATATAGTATCTTATCACTATGTTGTATATCTGAAACTAACAATATTGTATGTTAACTATAACTGGAATTTTTTTAATTATTAAAAATAAATTTAAAAAATAAAAAATAATAAAAAGAAGGTTCTCTAAGTATTTAAATTAAAATAAATAACAAGATAAAGCTGTCCTCTATAACAACTATTATTTAAAGTTGTACTAGAAACCCTGGCACAAAATAAAGAGAAAGAAAAAATATTTAAAATTTGGAAAAGAAAAACAAATGGTCACTACTCACAAAGATATGATTTTCTACATAAAAATCTCAAACTAATTCATTTATAAATTATTAAAATTAATAAATTTAAAAGAAGCTAGATAAAATACTGATATAGAAATATCAATTTCACATATGTATCACAAAAGTAAACAGTACAAAAATGCAATTTAAGAAAGTTTACGACAGCAACAAAATATATGTTACCTAGGAATAATTCTTAAAACTATAAAGAGGTAAAAAATCTGAATGAAAAAAAATCATAAAACTCTGTAGAGCAACATCAAAGAGACTTAAGTAAAGGGGAATTGTATGGTCTTTGTGGTTATATATAAAGAGGTCATACTGCCCGTATTGAGCTAAAGATTTAATGTGATTAAAGTCATAGGCAAGGCCAAATCTCTAAATGAACTCGATAAACTAATACTGAAATGTATATGGAAAAGAAAAGGCCAATTAGTGCCAAGGCAATCCTGAAAAAAGAAAAAAGCGAAGGGCCTTGCACTACAAATTATCAAGATATTATGAATTTACATTATTGTACAGTTTGATATTGGCATAGGGATAGACAAATACCCAATAGAAACCCTGGAAACATTCATATGTATATACATTTGTTTTATGACAGAGGTCGCATTGCCAATCAGTGGTAAATGAGAGACTATTCAACAAATGGTGCTGACATACTGATTGTACATATAAAAAGAAAAAGAATTTCTTGAACTCTTATTTTAATTGCAGATAAAGACTTATATGTAAAATTACAACTCTTTAAAAACTTAGACGCTAATACCAAAAGATAACTGTATGATCTTAGAATTAAAAAATGGCTTCCTAAGAAGCAAAAACCCTTAACTATAAAAGGAAAGATAGTAAATACAACCACACTAAAATTTTAAAACCTTCATTCATCAAATGATATCATTAAAAGAGTGAAACGACAAGCCACAAACTAGGGGAAGATATTTGCAACACATTTAGCCTATAAGGGCTTATTTCAGTAAATCCATAAAACAATAATACATGTAACAACATGAAAAAAGCAAATCACAGAAGATTACACACAGTATACAAGCATGTTTGATAAAGCTCTAAAACTAGCAAAAAAAAACAAAAACAAAAACAAAAACCCAGCAAGTTCTGTTTAGGATTATATACACTTGGGATACAAACATTTTTTTAGAGAAATGGAAAAAATCAATATAGCAGTTACCTCTAAGAAGAGGAGATAGCAATGGATAAGGTGGGAGCACATAGTAAATAAGTTCAATGGTATTGATCATTTTTAAGTTCTTTATTTGGATAATGCTTCTTTGTGCTTATAAGAGTTTAAAGAAATCTATAAAGATTTTTTGTATCTTTTATATCTAAAATATGTTACTTATATCTTTCTTTAAATCAATTTTATTTTTGAATCATAATATACACACAGAAAAGTGGGTAGTTCAGCAAATTATCACAAAGAGATCACATCCACATAATCACCACCTAGGTTAAGAAATAGAACATTACCACAAACCAAATGCTCCCCTTTTCACTACCCTTATCTTCCTTCCTACATAATGTCTCGAATATGCTTTATATGTATGCAATTGTACATATAAAATGTTATAAAGAATTTTAAGCAAGGACAGCATGTTTCTGCTAAAGTCAGCTATTTCTAGAAAGTTTTCATCTTCAACCAGGTTAAAAAATTGTATATAGCAGGAGAGGAAGAGGACACTACCCTGTCTGCAAGTCAAACTGTGATAACCTAATAGTTTAAAGAGATGGTAAAAGATAATAGTTGAAGTGACCTAATATTTCCTGGAAAACTCTTATTATAGTTTGATCTCAAGAAAATCCTCAGATTAGGTCTAAAAACCCTTTCTGCCTGAAAGCTCATCAATGTTTGAACACAACTGTACTATGTTCCAAAATCTCTTTTTTGAGTTTTCGATGCTCTAGTATCTTTAGCCATTCTTTATGCAAGTTCCATCTTATAGAACTTTACCATCTGGGTGTTTTCCTCTGGGCATATGGCAATTTGAAAATGCCTGTCTTAAAAACATGGTGCCAAGAACTAAACCCAATACATCAGCTGTGCTCTGACCATTGCAGAATCACTGAGACTATTCCCTTCTTGGCACAATACTACTGTTAACATAGCATAAAATTATATTAACTATGTTTTTTTTTAATATTAGCTCTGAAATTGCATTGGCTATCATAAACCACTGAGTCTAGTTTCACATAATGCCTATTATGAATTTAATCTTTGTTAATCTGTTCCTATTTAAATAATTAATTTATTTTCATATTTCTATGTTTAGCCCTGTCTCATTACATGATAGTCTATCTTTGACAGTCTATCTTCAATAATCTATCTTCTAGTGTTTTGTTTTGGGAAATAGATTGACATTGAATCTTACATCTATATGGTGACTGCTTTACAATTTTTTAAAAAATCACCTTATTATTTTGTTTTCATAAAGTCCCCTAAGAAAGGACAAGGATTATTATACCTATTCAAAAATTAGAGAAACTTAAAATCAGGAACATAAGGCAGTTTGCCCCAAATCAGGTTTATTAAGTGGCACATCCTACACTTGAGCCAACATATTTTGGATCCAGATTTCTTTTTATTAAACTACACCGTATCTCTCACACTAGGCTGTTTTAGACTAATTAAACTTATCTTTTAAAATCTCATTAATTATAAAGACTTTGAATGGGGAAATGTATCCTGAGAAGAATCCCCAATCACTTCACTTTCACAAGTAAGTACTAATAATATTGGTGATCCCAAGAATCCCACAGAAAGAATTACAATGCACATTTTGATAGCATAAGTCACAACACACATGTCAAGAGAAATAATTAGATCATCTTGGTTTCAATTTAAGAAATTGTCAAGGTTTTCACAACCCTCTTAACTCATAATGCAACTCACGTGTTGATGTTTCTATCCATTGCAAGAAATACAATAGGCTGAGGATGGGAAGCCTAGTCTGGGTTTACTGGAAGAGAGCCTGAAAAGTCATGCATTGGATTTCTTGGAGGCAGTTTTACAAGGAAATATGGGACAAAAGTAGTGCTCTGGAGCTTTGTTTAGAGGGCTAGTCTGTGTACATAAAATGTAACAAATTAGATGTTCCAAATTTCTCAACTTGGTACCTTTACAGTAGATGTACCTGGATAATTACAACCATCTTCATTTTTACAAGGAACTAAAGGTTATAGGAGGTTCTTCAAATTAAAGAAATTTATCTTGAAAACCAAATAGTACTAATTGAAAAGAGCGTCATGTTTTAGAATAAGCAATAAATAGAAACCAGTGTGTGCCCTTGGTCATTTCACTATTCTGCACTGCTGTTTAGCATCTGTAAACTAACGTGTAAAAAAAACTCATCGGAACATTTTTCAAGGCAAAACAGCAAAAAACTCCACAATATATCCAGATAACATTGATATAAAGAGAGGATGAAAAGTCAATGGAATTCTAATGTCCAGCGGCGGTAGAGGGTGGGGGAGGGGTACCTAACACACATGGGAATAGTTCTAGGTATCTCTAATACGTCACACTGTCCTCAATAATTAAAAACAAGTCTACACACTAAATACCGTAATCATGATATAATTGAGTATAAACTGGCATAACCAGTTATGGGTAGTGTCAGATTTGTATTTAGAAAGCAACTTCTGACAGATGTGTGTGTGTGTGTGTGTGTGTGTGTGTGTGTGTGTGTGTAGATAGATAGATAGATAGATAGATAGATAGATAGATAGATAGATAGATAGATAGATAGATATACACAAACGACGAGGCAGTTTGGAAACTTTTTTCTAAGAAAGACAGACAAAGACTTGAATCAAGTTAACAGCCTATGGTAAGAGACCACTTACTTTTGCCAAGGGCATTCACTTGCAATCCTCTGCTATCCAAGGTTTTTTTTTTTTTTTCCCCTTATATCATCAGCAAGTCCACAAGACTGATTTACAAGTACACAGTTTTTTTAAAAAAGAAAAAAACTTAAGAGGGTAAACAGAGATAACAACATATATTGTCTTAACATAAACTTCCTCCAGTAAACACAATGGCTAAATATAAAATTAGGCTTCAGACTCAGTCAAAAGTAGGTTCACCAAACAAATCTGACATTTTGCTCCTAGAAAAATAGATTACAGTAGTCTACCCATTATCCTTGGGAAATACATTCCAAGACCCCCAGTCGGTGACTGAAACCAAGGTTAGTACTAAATCCTGTATAGGCTGTTTTTTCTTGTACATACATATGTATGATAAAGTTTAATTTATAATTAGGTACAGTAAGAGATTAACAATAATAACTAATAATAAAATAGAATAAATATAACAATATACTGTAATAAACGTTATATTAATGTGGTCTCTCTCTCTCTCTCAAAATACTTTATTGCACTCACCTTTTCACTTAAAGGGAGCACTTTAGTGCATCTCTTTGGCGTATCTGAATTGCCAGCATCACTGCTCTTGCTCTTCAGGGCTGTTTTTAAGGGTTACTTGAACAAAAGCACTACAATATCATGGCAGTAGACCTGGTAACCTAGACCAGATGGCCACTAAATGACTAGTGGGGCGGGGACTGTATACCTCATAAATACACTGCAGAAGGGGATGATGAGTCACGCCCTGGGCAGGATGCAGCGAAACAACGCGAGATTTCATGACGCTATCCAGAATGGCGCTCAATTTAAAACTTGTGAATTGTTTATGTGTGGAATTTTCCATTTACTAATTTCAGACTGCAGGTAACTGAAACCATGAAAAATGGAAACACAAATAAGTTGTAGGAGACAACTGTATTTCACTTTTTCTTTAATATTTTTAAAAATATCATGAGAAAGCAGAGTCAGAAATGATAGCTCTCTGATAATCAGAATTTTCATTTAATGAAATATTCTCATTCTAATGGCTGGAAAGAGAAATAAAAGAGAGAATGAAAGTTTGGATGAGCCAGTTCCGTTCATGTTGTTTTCTTCTTGGTTTGAAACATAAATACACTCTAGCATGTTAACTTGAGCCCTCTCCTTATTTGTGTTTTTGCTATGCTTTGAGGAAACAATCAGAGCCTGGATTCAGCCAGGACTTATATCTGTGAGGTCTGAGCAAATCGCATACACTGAGCTTTCAGAAAAGGCCCAGACATCTATTTCCCCATCAATTGCCAGAGTCATTGGCAGATTCTGCTTAACATCAGTAGGACCACCTGGACCCCTGGGAAGTCCCACTTAATTAAGACATTAGCTCTTAACATACCAAAGAAAGCTTCCTAAATTCACATGTTGAGAGAAATGAGGATTTCTTCACTGAGACATGTTGAAATAGGCTTTCAGCTCCCTTTTGTGTATAGCAACCTGCACTGCGTATAGTGTCAGCCCAGCCTCGCTAACTTTGTTAGAGGGAGGGCCAATAACAAGACTTAGCTGATTATAAAAGAAAAGGAAGAGTCTCTGAATGATTACAGAATTCTTATAATGTGCATAGTGTTATTATGGCACTATGCCCAGGGCTCATCAAAGATAAATGAGGTTTGAAGAGTGTTTTTTTTTTTTATGTTAAACTTAATAGACAGTTCTTTTTCTTTCTTTTTCTCTTTTTTAAAGTGGCAAGGGAATGAAAAAGACATCAAAGCAGTTTCCCTATAAATCTATACAAAAATGAATTTCAGAGTCAACTTTTCTCCTTTTATTACTTATAGTGTTTTTTATTTTTTTGGAAGCTGAAAGGGAACATAATTCAGTGCCTTTCAAATTGCTTTGGAGAAATATAATAAATCCAATATATATGGAAAAGTTTGTAGGACATTTTTTGGTAAATATATATATAACTCTGAGATCTTTCTCTGATATTAAGATTGTCACTAAAATTTTTTCTTCAAAGTTTTTTTACGCACATTTCAGTAGATTTCCTAGACACTTAGTAATTTATAATTCTGAAGTCCAATGACAAGAGACAAGGTTTAATATTTTGACTATATGAAACTGTTGTCTTTTCTAACCTGCTACTCCTAAAATTCCCATCCAAGCTTTAAAATACAATAACAATTTCTCATTCTAGTTTCCATAATTAAAATTTTTGATGGACAATAGAAAGGGAGAGAGTGTCCATTAATATTGCAACATCAACCCCTAAATGTGCTCCTTGTGTGTGAAATTATATTTTTATGACACATCTCTGGTTTTGTTTGAATCAGCTAGATTGAAAATCATCTTGAATCCAATTTTTATCCAGTAACTGCCTCTCAATACACATTACTCTTGTAACTGTTAAAGATTTGTTGGTTCAGCTTTTCAGGCGACACATTTGAATGCACAGGGAGTTGCCAGAGTGTTCTTATGACTGTGTCAAAGTTAAATCCAAAGGATCTGAGTTCTTTCAGCGGCTAAATATCATTACAAAACATTAAGGGAAAGTTCAAAGTTCATGGTTCCAAAAAAAGGAACTTAGAGCTGGTAACATAGTCTTAAATTCAAATTAATAAGTCAAAATGCCTACAGAATTGAAGGAATGTTTCTTTGAGTGGAAGGCAGCCTCAGAGCCTAGATAAAAACTTTTGACCAGAGTTCTGGGTAAGGATCTTAACTGTTCCTGTGTCTGAACACTAGGTTCATCATTTTATAAACGGTTCACCATTTTAAAAAAATACCAGCTACCAGACACCTATGATTTATACCTAAAATCTTCAGCCCTACTTTATGTGTTGGACCCAAGAGGATACTGTCTGTACTGACTAGAAGAACCATGTGTCAGAGACAGATGTTTCCCCAGGTTTTCTTCATTTACCTAAATTGGAATTGCCTTACAGAGTGGGAGGTGGGAATTGATAGGGATGGATGAGAACCCGGTAAAACTCTAGTGCTTTATATCAGACACCAAATCATTAGCACAGCAAAGAAAACTTTAAATAGATGTTAAAGAATTGAAAAAGATTTACCCTTTTGAAAGTCGACCTTTCTTAAGTGTGCAGAACAAAGTTGGCAGCTACTCAGCAGTACTAATGGTACCAAAACTATCCTCAGTTAGGAAGAGGGTGGTACACCAGATCCTTCTCAATGGACTAGACCAATGGTTTCTCAACCCTAGCTAAACATTACAACTGCTTGGGAACTCCGTGACTTAATTGACAAGGGTTGGAGAGAGGTATATTTTCAAAGCTCTTCAGGTAACTCCCATGTGCAACAATGGAGAACCATCAGATTGAAAACAATGCAGAAAATTTTCAAAATATTCGCAATTAGAGCATAAGATATGCAAGCTTCCGTTGTCTCCACCACACAGAATAGCAACTCTCTCAAAAAAAGAGTTATTTTCAAGAGTGCATGGAAAGAAAATGATTGCATTAGGAAACTGAGACTTGATAAGTAGTAGGAGAATTTCTCCTTTTCATATCATCTTCACCACATGTAGCGGTGTTGCAAAATTTAATATAGTAAGTTAGATCTGCAGAGAAAATATATTGTCTTGACTGTGTCTGTAGCTTCCTTCAAGACATTCTCTGGATAACAGGAAAAAAATATATATATTTAGTAGAAATTTAAGCTTAGTCTGAGTCAATAATCAAAGTAGTCCTCTCAGGTAGTACCATCTTTCTTGGACAACTACATAAAAAGCTCATTCTCGCAGATATCCTCTTCCTCGTTCCCTGCCTACTTTCCCAAGATATTAATTGGGAATGATATGTTGTGTGGAACTGTGAGTCTTAGTGACATGAGACAAACATGGAGGGGAACTCTGGTGTTATACAAGTTCCTAAGAGTTCATGTATAATATCTTCTGCTGTCTGGCAGGATGGCCTACTATCTGCTGTTCACTGGATATTATATTTGCTTAGATGCTCATCTCTTGCCACTGAGTGCTATGTTGTGACTTTGGTCAACTCTCGTACTGACTTGGCTATTTTTCATCTCTGCTTTCTGTAGGCTCTTGGGTATCTGCCACATGGTTCATTCAACCTTACGCCTTTGTAATCCACCCCTATGCTCTACTGTAGGCTCAATTCACCTACCATATTTTTCAGAAAGCAGCAGTCCTTCCATTTCTTCATTTTCTTCCTTGAAAATATGACAATTTGATACTTAAAAGATATCTTAAGTTGCAATAAAATAGCACAGCATTCTAATATTCATGGTACTTGAGGGCTCTAATTTTGTTACTTTGCTGCAAGCTTCTTTCACTCATCACTCATTTTTTCCTGTCTTTATTTATTTTTTCAACTTCTCTCTTCCCCCTCCCCCCTAGAAATTTTAAGATAAAAAGGCTGATTAGAGTCATCCTATTGGGTAAGGAAAGAACCAAAAAGGGATTATATCAGTTTTTATTTCTGTTTTGTTTTCTATTCCAATTCAAGTGCCAAAGCACTATGTCAGCACAAGCCCATAAAAGATTTACCTGCTTGAAACACCAGTTTATTATATGAGGTGGGAAAGCTTTTTTAAGGAAAGTTAGAAATGCAGAAACCATCACTCAG
This sequence comes from Pteropus vampyrus, assembly GCF_000151845.1. Taxonomy (NCBI): domain Eukaryota; kingdom Metazoa; phylum Chordata; class Mammalia; order Chiroptera; family Pteropodidae; genus Pteropus; species Pteropus vampyrus. Next base: position 1,539,748 of record NW_011889062.1, on the reverse strand, counting down.
AAAACACCACTCAGTTGACCTATCTGGATATTTAAAGTATTCTATTTAGACATGGGAGGGGGGGCTTTGATAATTATGTTCTAAAAATACCATTTTGTGGGGGGAAACAGAATTTGTAAAATAGGACATGAGAATCAAATGGCTATTAGAATTTTCAAGGCTGTAGTTCTAAAATGCTAAACAGAGGAGGAAAAATGCTATATTCCTGTAGTTTTTTAATCCGTGTAATTTTAAATGACAGCTTTCTAAAACTAGCATGTTCATTCAGTCTTTCAGAAAACAACACTTTTGGCAGAAATGTACTTAAAACTTTAGTGAAATAGATACATAATAATCTGTGTGTGTATCTATATGGGTGGTGTTTTTAAAGAAAGAGAAAGAATTAATCTTGGCTGGAAAGATAAACATCAGACTATAAGATCACTCAATGAGTCAATATCACGGTGCAAATGAAAACTCTTTATATATTTACTTATTTAAAATCACCCCAGGGTGCAGACTCAAGCAGTAAGAATTAATTAGACTAAACAAAATAGAACACCAATGACCAAGAACAATTCAATGCAATTAAAGATGAATTTTTAAATATCCTTCACTTCTCATGCTAAAAATGAGTAATCAATGCATCTATCCAACCAGCACAAGCAGCCGATGTCTCTCATTCCACATGTTCTATAGCCCATAATTTTTTGTGTATGGCTCTTATCTTTGCCTCAGTTCTTCCATCTATAATTATAAGTTCAAAGAAAATACTCTTTCTCCAGCTCTCTCACTGGACCACAGATAGAATCATTGATAAGGATAACACACTACTTACCTTTGGTTTCTCACAGATAAAAATTATTATACATATACATATATATATAATATAAGTATGTCTGTATGTATTGATTTATTCCATGGCCTGAGTTTGTGAATCTCTCAAAGTAGTTCTTAAATGCCAAGCGCTTGCTTAACTACATGACAAGCTCTAGTCTATTTGTAGCTCTATGCTAAAAACATGTTTTTAAATATACAACTGGCTACAGAAAGCTTATAAAGCTACCAAATGTCTCTGTTTATCACTGATAGTGACTCAGATGAAGAATAAATTGTGTTCATTGTGAGATTCTGCTTTTTGATGTGTCCAGCTCTACTCTGTCATTCACCAGAAAAAATCCTAAGGAAAAGGAGACTAAGGAAAAAAAAAAAAAAATGACCACAAGATGTACTATTTCCAAATGAATCCGTGGCGTTCTGCAAACATGTCGTTGTTTGCCATGTTCATTGAAAAAGGTGCAGAACAATGGTATCTATCTGCCACCAAAAAGGAGATTTAGGTTCAACATGATAGATGATTTAATAATCAAGTCAGGGAAGCAAGTCAGGATCTGAGTGGGAGGCGGCTATGGCTTCTCCATTCTAAGAGATTAGGCTTTAGCTCAACAGTCATTGAAAGAATGGATTTGGATGGGTCAGATATTTCCACACGGCAGGAGGGGGTGTGAGTACAAGGCCCTGAGGTCCTTTCAACAACTATTTCCCACATTTTTATTATCTCATTAATTCTGCCAATTTCCTTATGAAGCTGTTATGTGGTATTATTAGATCTATTTTACTGAAGGAAAAACCTCAGGAAAGGTGAAATGCGATTATGTGTTCGAGGTCAGATGAGTCATCAGCCAGGCCTGGAATGAGCCACCTATGCACTTTTCTCACTAATTTTAGTGTCTGTTGTCTCTCTGATAACAGAAGTTGCAGGATGATTGAGCTCTAGACCCAGTTTTTTCCAAGTTGAGCTATTTTTTTCCCAAAAATACTAATGTATTAGAAATTAGTCACAAATGAGCAAACATCATGCATGGCTCCCTAAACCAATTAACATGTCAGGTCTAATTTACTGTTAGGCAAATAATTTGAAATATTTGCAAGAGAGCAGCATGAGAATTTATTCTCTGCAATTAGGCAGAGATTTCAGTAAATTCTTGATATTCCTTGATGGAGCTCACAACCCAGAGAAAAGAACCACCATTTTTGCAGCCTCTGGGTTGTATAAGGAGAGGACAATACTGGGAAGCTACACAGGTTCCAAATCCTGGTATTAGAAGAAAATGTAAACATGCCTTCAGGTTGATAAGCAAACTCACCAATGAAGAGAGTTACCAGGTCATAAAGACCTGCAGAGGTAGAAGTGAAAATCCTTTAAATTTGAGATTCTAGAGGGTGGCAAAATGTTTTCCTTGGATCATAAATAGTTTTTTTCTACTACAATTAGAGGCTGTTTATTTTAATCCTATGAAATGGAATAATTAAGGCATCTATAATTTCATATACAGTTCCTAAAAATATTAACTAAATTCCTCCCAGCACAAATAATTTCAAATTCTTTTCACTTTCTTTATCGAAGGTATTTGCCAATCATTGTATCATTTGGAAGATGGAAAATCTGGGGACACGTTATAGTCTAAGTCTACATGACTACAGAATATAGTCTTGCCACTGTTTGCCTATATGGTTTCCTGGGTCTGAACAGGTGGTCATCTAAATGTCAGATTTCAAGAGAACTGAAAAGAAAATCATATCAAAATATATCATTCTTACCATCCTCTTACAGTGTCTAAAATGACCATGTTATTTCTTTTGTGGAAGACATGAGTATTTTGTTAAAATGAAAACACTATCTAAAATGAATTAAGACCTCAGCTATTAGCAGGAAATTATCTATTATTTAGATAATTATTTAGTTTAAAGATAACTTAATCATATGACTTAGAGATTTTTTTTTTTTTCTACAAGCTTTAATTAACTCTAGTTACATTGTGGGCTCTGAAAGTCTGGGACACTGGACAAGTATATTTTGAGGGATCTTGGAGAAGATTCAGCACACCCACATGAAAAGTTACAGGAGGCTTGAGTTGAGTGCCAATGCATGTATTATGACTGTACCTAAAGGGAGGCTAAAGACCAATGAAAGAGAAATCGAAAGATTTTGAAAATAATTTTACCTACTTTATACTTTTGCTTGGAGATGGCCATAAGTATTCTATATCCTTAACTGAAAGAGTGAATTACACATTGTTCATGGTGAAAAGGAAACTTATTTTTCTCCGTGCTTTTCTTCGTTTTGGTTCCAATGATTTTAGAATTGTACAGATAAAGGAAAAGGAACTGAGTTTTCCCCTTTTATTTCTTGTTTTCTATCTCCTGCTTCCTTTTCTTCACCCCAATAACTTTCTGTTCTATCCCACTTCCAAGTCCACAACCCCTTGCCAAACACACATACTTTTTACGACTTTACCATCTCTGGCACACGTTAGTCTAGGAGAGACTTACATTTATTGTCATAAAAATAGGGCAATACTGTAAGAATTTACCTATTTTAAAATCTGAAGCCCATGTTCTTAAATCAAAGGAAAAGAATCACACATTCAAAAAAATCTCAGCACAGTATAAATTGGCATCACTCTCCTCTTAGTTTAAACTTCATCTTATCTTCCTAATTCTTTCTCTCCCTTTTGACAGTTCTAAATAGTTACAGAGAACAGTTTTCTAAAACAATTTGGACCATAAAACCAGCAGTTTCAAAGATAAAGCAAGGAACATTTTAAGGCAAACACGGTAAACTCCCCATTTCCTCTTCTTCCAGCCATCTAAGACAATTAGACTCAGGAATAAAATCCCCAACCACATGCTTGACCCAATGTCCTATTGCTGTGTACTAAGCAGGGCTATTCATTAACCTGCCCTCTATGCTAGCTGGCTATAAATGGGGAGGGCTGTCAGGCTGACACTTCTCAGTTCCTTGTTCCTTGATGAAAATTGACCTTGGACATTTCATTAACTACACCAAAGAATAACATATGAAATGATGATCAGATATACCCAGAAATAAAAGCCAAAAGCAATGTATTCTAAATAAAGGTGTACAATTAATGTCAATATTACTCTGAATTTGCTGAGCTCACGGTGAGTGCTTGTGATGCTTTCTCCATTGGCTTCTTCACATTATTTACACTTTATAAAGCATCACGCCAGTGCTGGCCGAGAGCAGTCCCACACGGGGAATATTTGACAATGAGTCGTAGCCATGTAAGGAACTGACTAATTACAGGTGAAAAATATTTAATAGCTCAATTAATGGCCAATAAAGAAAAGTTTAGGTAGAACAAATAAATCACATTGCATTGAAGAATGAGCTTTTAAATAGCCATTTTTTCATTAGTTTCCTTTCTCATTAGGGCTCATCATAAATTCCATCTAGAGGGAAAAAGAAAGCCCAGTGACCATCATCAACTTAGTGAATGCCTAACGAGGAGGAAAAATTATCAAAGGCTGTAGGCCCTTGTTGCTTCTTCTGTTTCTCTTTAAGTGTCCAGTAAAGGTAGGTTAAGTTCATGGACACTCCATCGACCCACTTGTTCTGTCCAAAAGTTTAAAGTTGTCTTTTAACATTCTCCATCTTAGGCCAGATCCAGTTCATCAGGAGATTCTGTTGACCTCACAATATATTCATAATTTGGATATAATATAGACATATTCTGAAGCTGGGGCTTCTTATTCAATATAATTGATTGCCTTTGTAAAATCATTCTTCTGAGGAGTCTTCACTAGACGGCTCAAGCGGACCATGACAGAAAACATTTTAAGATCCTCTGAGTTAAGAGACCTGGAGCCAGTTTCTATCTGTGACCCCACAGAAAGCTAGCTTCCAGACAATAATGATCACTACCTAAGTTGTGAAGGAAGGCCTTTTGTTTTATTAGGATATGAGTCTTACACTTTGAGTAATTTTATTATTTATTTCACCACTTTCCTAGGATCTTCTCTCTTCGTTGTACATTCTTAAAATATTCTTAAAACTATTTCTCGTTCCGAAAAGTTTTCTGGGGTATTAACCATTTCTAATGTAGTTATGACCCTAATCTCAGAACATGCCTAAGAATCTGGAACAAACTTTGAATACAGTGCAACTTCTTAAGTAAAAGGAAAGTAGATATAAAATCCCAAGTCAGGAAAACTACAGTTAGATCCCTTATGCTCATGACTCTAAGTTGGAAAGAAAAGTAAGGTGATTTTAAGTATCTTTTCAGGGTGTGAATCACCCAATTTAGTTTTTTTGTGTGTGTCTATAACAGGTGTCTGACCAATAACTGTAGGTACACAGGATACCGTTAGTTTTTCTTGCCTGAAATGAGCTTCCTGTAACTCTGCAATATCCAAAGATGCCTGAAATGTCCTTCAAACATTTTTGTAAGATTAATAAGAACAGGGCCTATTTACTGTGTGTGTTTTTTGTCAGTTAACTTTTCTGAGTCCTAACTTGTTTTTTCTACAAGAGCTTACTTATCTCTTCCCTTCCTTCTCTTTAAGTTCTTACTGTATGTTTTCACAGCTTGCTTCCTTATTATTGCTTAAGTAGTCTTAAGCAGTATGTGTGTTTATGTGTGTGCATTTCTATGTATGAGCTATAAGTGACTGAGATCCTTGGATAACCTAGGAATTATAGATAGATTAGATACTACTACCTCTTAGAAATTCATTTCTCATAATTTCTTGAAAACTTATTGTGTGTAAACAAGAAAAAGGATTTTTTTTCTTTTTCATCATATGATTTAATCATACGAAATGTTTCAGTCCCATTAAGTAGTTTGATTTTAAGTGGTTCCAATTTAGCCACACATAGATGTGACACATATTAAATGAAACAAATTAAATGGAAAATTTAAGTAGAATCCACAGCCACATCTATGATGAAGATAGCCCAAATTTTTCATTCTAACCTTTTGTGTTCAGCTAGTATTGAACTCTGTAAAAAGCTCTCATTTGAAAAAAATATCTTTCTTGTCCTTTCCTCAGCTAAAGATGATGACATTTTGAAAAATTTGATAAAAATTAGTTCAGCAAGTATTATAACTGTGGAGAAGCAAAAACTGTCTCCTGATAGTAAACTTGAGAGCCAGTCAAATGTCAACTGATCCAAATGGCTGAAAATAAAATGTCAGAATTAGTAGTCCTTGCTGAAAACACGGTACTTTAAATAGCTGTCAAGAACAGAACTAAAGGGCCACTGTGGCCACTCTGTGGACAGGAACTGCAGTCCAGAAATCAAAGAAGTATATGCGCATTCTTCATTCTGCAAAGGAGAGACTTATTCAAAAATTGCATACCTCTGGGCCCCTTGACTTCCTCCTCATAATAAATCACCTGCAAGGCCCGTCGGTAATGCAATCTCCCTGTCATCAAGGGCAAGTGCTGTAGGATTTGAACACCTGGGAACTGACACCAAACATACACTATGTGCACACACACGCACACACATATGCACATGCACACATACACACACAGACCATACACAGCCACCGCATGTTACAACCTAGATGCAATTTATTAATCTGTTCATTAACTGTGTTTTGTTTTTCTCCTAAGACAGTGTCTTTAGCTCTTTTGTAGTTCAAGTCCAGCCTTTCCTTGGGGTCCGCAAACCCATTTGTTAATTTCAAGTTGAGCAGCTCTCTCTCTGCAGGTCCCCAAACTCTACATCCTTGATTCCCCCTTCAAACCAATTTTAATTGAATTCCCATGCTCTAATTTTTTTAAATAATACTGCAATAGCAACACTCTGCTACAAATCTTGCGGAATAATGTAGTTTCTCCTAGGATGATTTTTTTACTCTTTTTATTTCTATCTTAAAAAAAACTCATGCTAAAGTCAGTTGCTTCTGAAAAGAATATTAATATCTTTCTTCTAGAGCCAGCCATGTTTTTATTTCCCTGTCTCTTATTCTGGTTTTGTGTGTGTGTGTGTGTGTGTGTGTGTGTTGTTTTTTTTTTCATTTTTTGTTTTTGGGGTTTTTTTTGGTAAAAATGGCCAAATACGGATTTATCAGCTTCATTGTATTTAAAGCTCAATTAAATTATTGTTATTTTTCTCATATCTAAAAAGTTTTACATTAAATCTACTGAGATTTAGGGCCAAGGTGTTCACCAAGTTTTCCTTAGAAGTCGAAAATGCACTCATGATTTTGAAAACTATTCATACTTTAAATACTATTAAAGTGCTGTGCACTTAAAAGAATCTCGTCAAAATCTTTTTATAATTTGAATTTCACTATATAATTTATCTTTTTTGTGAATTCTAATATTAATACTCTTGATTATTGTAAAGCAAGGTCCACCTGTACTTCATCTGTCAGTACCTTGGGCACTAAAGATAAAGGCATCACTTCCTACTTCAGCTCTGCTCTGCTTATTATGTAGGCCAAGGATTCTCAAATTTTTTGGACCCAGGATTCTAGTTGTCCTATTAGTAATTGAGAGGGGAATATTGAAGTCTCCAACTATACTTGTTGATTTCTCTATTTCTCCTTTCAGTTCTATAACTTTTTGCTTCATATATTTTACAGTTCTGTTATTTGGTGCATATACTCAGGATTGCTATGCTCTCTTGGTATAATTATATTAATATAACTATATTAAGTCTGTTAGTCTTCTTTGCTCTGAAGTCTACTTTATCTTATATAACTTAGCCACTATTGCTTTCCTTGATTAAAGTTTGTGTATAGTCTTTTTCCATCCTTTTACTTTCATTCTGCTTGTATCATTATATTTGAAGTAGTTTCTTTTAGACAGCATTAGTTATGCCATAATTTTAAATCTACTCTTCTGATTTGTCTTTAAATTTGTGTATTTAGATGATTTACATTTAATGTAATTATTTAGGACTAAAGATAGCCATTTTATTGATTTTATTTGTTTATTTTACTGTTTTTTGTTTTCCAGTTTTCTTTTTACATTTTATTTATATTAATTATATTATATTATATATTGTATATATTATATATTAATATAAATAATATTATAATTAATATAAATAATATATAATATATATTATATTATATTTATATTTCTTTCTTATATTAATTTAGCCACTGTTGTTGTCCTTGATTAATGTTTGTGTATAATCTTTTTCCATCCTTTTACTTTGACATTCAACCTTTTGACATTTTAAACAATTATGGAGGATCCCAAAGCACTTTTTTTTATGTTGATTATATATATATTAACATTTATCATATTAGAAATTAAAACTCAAGAATATTTATTAATAGTTTAAAAAAACAATAAACTCATTATATGTTAATATAAATAATATATTCTAATGAAAAATCATTACTTTCCAAAAGAAAAAAATTAGTGAGATAAACATTGTTTTATATGTTTGCAGATTAATGTCTGGTTAATAAAAGACAGCTGGAATCTTGTATCTGCTTCTGCATTCAATCTGTTGTGTTGTCCTACCACATGTTACCTCTGGAAAACCCTATTGTACATTTGAAAAATAAATAACATTGCAAAAACATAGTTTTGACCTCGAGGACCTTCTAAACAGGTCTAAAGACTCAGGACCACACTTTGAGAATGGCTACTATTTGCTCCATTTAGGAAATCAAGGCTAAAAAGAGAGTAGATAGTAAATGCAGAACAGCCCACTGTAACTAGAAGAGGACAAGGTTGTGTAGCGGATGGAGCAAATCTGGCAATGAACTGGCGGGGTCACGCTAAGTTATGGGATCATAACATGGGGCCAGTTATAAACAGCGCTGGAGGACTTATTTGATAGAAGGGATTGGTGGTATGGGATAGTGAAGAGGTCTAAGAAATTTACATCTATCCTTCTTCTCTGAATTTCTGTGGGGAATAATCACCACCTTTCCCTGGCAAAGGCTCTCCTGTTTGAAAGAGTCCCATTTTACCAGATCATAGTATATATTCTTAAGGATATGATTTTACTTGTCTCTCAGCTCTAAAGCATCACTCTTCCCCTTTGTTCCAACCATATTGGGAAGAGATACTTGCATAGTAAACACTAAAATCAAAACAACAAAAAGCAAGAAAACAAGCAAAAGGCCCTTTAATAACCATGCTTGTGGAAAAGAAAAACTCTGGAGTATCATCAAGTTTTATTAATTTCTATTTAACAAATTTCAACTTGATATTATAATTTTCTATTACCCTATTTCTTCGGTTGCTGCTTCATCGTTTGCTATGGAAACAGAAAACACCTTAGTAAACCTGCTCACAATGGAAATCAGATATTTTCCTGGGAAGATGTGCCATTTTCCTTTCTTTCACTCTGATCACTCTCTTTGTAGGCTTCTGATTTTGGGGAGGGCAACACCAGAGGGGAGGGAAATACTTTCTAAGTTTGGAGATGAGAGGAGGGATCCAGTTGTATAGTGGGTTCTGCTTTGGGTAAGTGCAGCTTTCTTCCTACAGCTACTCATAAAGTCATAGGAAATATACTACATGTCTTACAGAGTCCTCTTGCTGGTCCTGGTTTTTTAACAGTATATTTGGAAACGAGTTTCTCCATGAAGCAATGATTACAAAGAATTCTTTTCCTATGATATTTATAGAGTGAGGAGCAGTGGTTATTTTAAAAAATTTTTTTAATTATTATCATTATGTGTGTGTGTGTGTGTATGTGTGTGTGTGTGTGTGTGAACGAAAGTGAGACAGAGAAGAAAAGATGATATTCTTGCCACGATTGAGAAGCTATGTCAAAAAAGATTGACTGAACTTACTTACCAAGGCCATCATACAGTTTGGGCTAAGAAAAGCTAATCTTTTGTTGAATAGCCTCATGTAATAAATTGCATTTAGAGGGCTTTAGATTTCCATACAAACTTTTCAACCAGATATAATTGGAAGTGCTACTTACATAGCCAGGGACATTCAAAAAAAAAAAAAAAAAGGCTGTGGATCAACACCATTTTTAAAAGTCAAGAAGTCTTTTCTCCCTCCAAAGAACAGCTTTCCAGACACTAACTGCCAAACCTTAAAAATGTCTCTCTCTTTCTCTCTCTTTCTCACTCTTTCTCCCTTGACACTCTAGTCTTCCCTGCTCTTTCTACTCCGCCTTCTTACATTCTTCTCCCTCCTTATCTCTCCATTCCCTGCCAATCCTTCATCCGAGCCCCAGACACCAGTGAGTGCCATACAAGTTATAAGTGACCTATCGATCAGCTGTTTCCTAGATATTTTTGATGAGAGAAATGAGGTTTTAAAAACCTAAGCTGGTTTCCAGTTGAATAAGAAAATGTTCAAATATATGAACATCAGAAACTTTTGTTAAACTAGATTTAGAGGTAAGAATTACAGTATGTACGACTGCAAAAAATCTTTTAGTCTTTTTTTTCTAATCTATGAGCTTTTCTTATGTGGCAACACTTGATTTACCAATTTATCTGCCTAATTTGAATAATTAGCAGTGTAGATATAACCACATTTTAAATGATCACCTTAGATATAGACATTTAAATGAAGGATAGCAGATTTCTCTAATCTTTTTTGTTATTTGCCCTCATTCCCACCCATCACTACATTCTCTCCAAATATTGGAGCAGTTCCAACAAGTATCTTATAAAAATAAGAGCCATAGGTAAGACATCAGCAGTTTCAAGTTAGCAAAATAAAGTTTGAAAATGGGAAGTAATACATAAAAGTGAGAGCTTGTCTTCCAGAATTTTGTGTCTCCTCTTCATAATATTTGCATTGTGTGCAGAGGATCTGGAAAATAGAAACCAGAATATTTTGATTAATCACACAAAATATAAGAGATGGCAGAGTTTGCCAGAGGAAAACTGAATATATGAAACATTCAAAATGTATGGGGAAAAAAAAAACAAATATTGATGCATCCTCAATATTCTCAGCACGTCTAGATTTTGAATGAACATTTTATTTTCTTGTCAGTGATTTAGAATTTCCACCACTGCTGTTCAGCAATGAGGAAAAATCATGCCAACTGGGAGAAAGCTTTATTTTAAGGTTGAAGGCATGAAATAAGCACTAAGAAGACAATTGTACACCTGTTTTCAAGAGTAAAAAAGCATCTCAAATCTGCTTTGCTTTTGAAAATTTGGCCAAGGAGTGTATTTCAAAGGCCCAATAGCTCATAACATTATTCCCAGGGCTTCGTGCTCTCTGCCTAATTGGGCTTCTACACATTTGCATAAGCATGATACTTCATGATTAATGCATAAGAGCCAGCATGGAGCCCGGTATCAATTCATCTGTGGAGGCTTTTCCCCCCCACCGAAAACAATCATTGTGCCTAAAATATAATCCATCATATTTGTAGGTATGACTGCACTGTAGAATATCGGACTGCTTAATGCCATGACAAAATCTTTACAGTTTGTTAAACCTCTTCTGTGTAAGCAAGAAGTTTTATCTTAAGATGCCCATGGCACCGCTGCCTTGGGAGCATCATGGATGCAGGAAAAGGTTTATTTGCAAAATGAAGTGTCAAGGCCACAGATTTTTTTCCTCCTTGGCCCAGGCACCGAGTAAAAAAGGGAGAGTATTAAAATAACCACCTTATGATTACTTTGGATTACAAAATAAACAATAACTTGTTCCTTGGCACCTTCAAACACTAAATAAGAGCAGTAATGACTTCTAGAATGAGGACTCCACAAAACTGAAGGGAGACTTAGTCGACAATGTTAGAAGGCATTTAACTTTAAGAATGAAATCAATTCTAGCTGAGATGGATGGCCACATGATTAAGGATTGTAACTCTCACTGTGAGTCCAGGTTTTCCAGAGAATGTTGCTTATGCCGTCCTGGCTGGCTGGATTGCTTAACTAGACAGGAATCCATTCCTCATGGGGAGAGCTGGGAACCTGGAGTTTGACAACAGTTTTGGAAATAAATACAGAAGACTCTTTGAGAGAACTCTTTCTAAAAGAATCTAAGATATATTTTTTAATTATTAAAATATATATGGTTATGAGAAAAAATAAACTATGTGGAATTCTATGAAATTAAGAGAAACAATGTGACATCACCCTCTATTTCCATGAAACTTCTCAGAGGTGACCTCTTGAATGAGGTGTGTATTCTTCCAGAGGTTTTGTTATTTTATAGGTCTATGAGTTATGTGTATGTATCTTTATAAGTTGGGGAGGATTGCTACTATGCATACTTTCTGTGACTTGTTTTTCTGCTTCATGACAGTTCATAAACTTTTCCCACAAAGTACATTTATACTTATCTCATTGTCTTTATTTACATAGTATTATGTTGTATAGATTACCAACACATAAAGATTCTCCTATCATCCAGTTTTTTGTCTGTTAATTTTTTATATCATTATAAGCAATGTCACATTTTAGATTGCTGGTACCTTAAGGCAAAGACTGTCTTAGTCACTACAGTATCCCTAGTATTTAACATAGAGAATGGCATGTAGCAAGCATTCAATAAATATGTGTTAAAGATATAAATGAAATCTGCAAGGAAAATCCTCAGGAAAATTCCTAAACTTTCATTATGGGATATATGAATTTTAAATATATATAGAAATTGCCCATTTACCTCCAAAATACTGTACCATTGTATGTTTACACAAAGCATATCAGTTACTGTATTCTATTTTGCCAACAACTAGATTATAAACTTGTTTAATTTTTCCTAATGTGATTAATGGGAAAGTGTGTTTCATTAGTTTAAATTGCATTTCATTAATTTTGAAGAATGTTAGGAATATTCCTAAGGTTATTAGCCATTTGTATTTTTTTCTCTTTGACTACTTGTTTATATTCTTTGACTATTTTTCTACTGAATTTTTGTTAACCTTTTTCACGTTGATTTTGATGTGCTTTTCTATGTATTTAAGGATTCAATCATTTTGCTTCATATATATTTTACAAATATTTTTCGTGCAGGGAAAATTTTTCTTTTGATTCTATTCATCTATCTATCCATTCTTTCATCTTGCCTAACAGAAAAATTTTAATATTTAATGTTCAAAATATACCAGTTATTTTCCTTTAAGGTCTCGGTTTATTCTTAGAAAAGCTTTCTCCATTCAAAAAATAATAATAATTGTCATTTGAACTTTTAATATTTACAATTTTCACTTGTACATTACATTTTTTACTAATTCAGAATTTATTTTGATATAATGAGAGAGGGAGGGATCCAGATTTATTTAAATCTGTGTCATACAAGTAGCTAATTATCCTATTAGTGTATATTAAGAAGTCTGTGTTTCCAAAAACTTGAAATGTCGACTGCATCATATACCAAATTCTCATAGGTACTTGAGTCTATTCTGGACTTCCTTCTCTGTTTCATTGTCAGCAGGTCTATTCCCACATCAGCGCCATACTGTTTTAATTACTGTAGCATTTATGGTACATTTTATTTTTGGATACAGTTAGACCGCCCACATTACTTTTCTTTTTTCTCTCAGTATTCACCCAATTTTATATTTTAGAATTATTTTGTCAGGTTCAAAAGTAAGAAATGAAACACATTGATGTTTTGATGGGAATACATGGTTTTAGCAGATGAATTTACAAGGACTTAATATCTTTGCAAAGCTGAGCCTCCTAACCAAAAAACAAGATACATCTTTTCATATCTTTAGGGTTTTTTTTTTAATGCTCCTCATCAGTATTCTAAAGTTTTCTTCATCAAGTTTGCACATTTTTCATAAGCTTTTTTCCAGTTTTATTTTTCTGCTTTTGTGAGTAAGGTATTTTCTTTCATATCAGTTATTGTTGTTAAAATAAAAGCTAATTATTTTATAAATTAATTTTGTAACTAGTCACTATTAAATATTCATATTACTTCTAATAGCATTTCAGTTGATTCTTTGGGCTATATAAGTACATTACCATAAAAAACAAATTTGTCTCTCTCTTTGAAAATTTAGACTGTTATTTCATTCCCTTGTCCTTCTTTGACATATTAATATGATAAATGATTTTGAGATGAGCCCCAGTTACTCATGATTTATTACTTATAGAATTATTCATTAAATTTTTTATTTTAATATTTTATTTAACATTTTATTTAGAAGTTTCGCATTGACACTTATTAATAAAAAATAGTTTGTCACTTTCTTTTTATGCTGTTTTTCAAATTATGTGATCAATTTGAATGGGCTTTATAAGAATAACTCAAAAGCTTACCTTCTGTATCTGTCAGGTTCCAATCAGAAGCACAGAAACCACTCAAGATATTTCAAGCAGAGAGAGAGTTAAAATAAGAAATTAGATCTCAAAATGTTTGGAAAGGATGGAAGAACAAGAGAGAAGTTTATTTCTTGCCAGGATCAGAAAATACAGAAAGCAGCTGCAGCCCCTGAAAGAGGAATATCCATGTGTTTGCTGTGGCCATCGCTTCCTCTGGAACACTGATCACTGCCACTCATTAGCCCTGGACCTGCCACCTCTGCCAGAAGCAGAGTTTGGCTTCTCCATTGCTCTCCCTTCCTAATCTTGCATTAGTGTCTCCAATTGGCAGAACTAACTAGAACCCTTCTAGCAAAAGTCCTGCTTCCAGACCCTTGAAATATAGAGGAGAACACAGATGGTCAGATAAGAGTCTGGATACCAATAAATAATACCTGGCACACCCTTTTCTCAATTTCCTGGGATCATGTAGATAACATTAAAATTATCCACTTCTTGAAGGTTTGAAAAATCAACTTTGAAATCATTTGAACCAGTACTTTCGAGGAAAATTTCATATTCTTAATTACTTTCCACGAATAGATTTTTTTCTCATATAAAATTAGCAAATTATATTTTCTTACGAAAGCATCTATTCAGTAGATTTTTTACTTAGCTGCATAGATATGTGCTTTATAATTTATTTCATGTTTTCCTGCATTAGTGGTTATTTCTCCCCTCTTCATTTTTTTACAGTAGGCCAATTAATGCCCTGTCTCCTTGCTCCACCCTCAAAATGCCCATGCTCTAATCCCCAGAATTTGTGAATAGGTTATGTTACATGGTAAAAAAGAATTTGCTGATCTGATTAAGGCTATAGACTTGAAAAGTGGTTTTCTTGGATTATCCCAGTGGATACAGTCAAAGCACACAAACCCTTAAAAAAAGCAGAGAATTTTCTTCGACGGGAGTTGGAAAGCAGAAGGAATGTGGCACAAGGTGCCTGTGAAAGATTGGAAGTATGAGAAAGATTTGACACACTGGTGCTGGTTTGAAGATGGAGTGGCAAGTTGACAAGGAACACAAGAAACCGGAAGGAGCTGAGAGCGGCTCCCCACTGACAGTCAACAAGGAAACAATAACCTGAACCCTACAACCGCAAGGAATTGAATTCTGCCAACACTTCACTGGAAGTGAATCTGCTTGGAAGCAGATTCTTCCCTGGAGCCTCAGGATGAAAGCCCAAGTTGGCTGACACCTCAATTTTATCTTTATGAGTCCTGGAGCAAAGGAACCAGATGCCCAGCTGAGCTCACCTATACTTCTGACCTACAGAACTGTGAGAAAATAATTTGTGTTGTTTTAAACTGCTTTGTAGTAATTTGTTAGAGCAGAAACAGAAAACTAATACATTTCTAATTATATATTTATAATATATATACTTATATATATATATAATATATTTATATGTTTGTGTTTCTTCTATTTTGTTTCTTGATTACATTAGACAGCTTTATCTGGTTTAAGATTTGGTTTTGATTTTTCAAAGATCCAACTCTTATACTTAATCACTGATTCTACTGCTATTTTTTTCTAGCTCAAAAATGTCTGAGAAATCATCTCAAACTTTGCATTTATATCTTATGTATCCTGTCATGACTGGCTTTTTCCCCCTCAATGTTATGTTGCTGAGATTTATCCATGCTCTTGCAGTGGATGCAGTATATTCTTTTATGCAAGTTTCTAGCATTCAGTGGAATGTATCGGCAAAGATTTCATTCTTTCTATTCTTGAGTAATATTTGTTTATTTCCAGGGTTTGTCTGTTTGCTTTACTTTTACAAAGTGTGCTGCTGCAAAAATTCTAACACTGTATCCTATGGCTCACGTGCCTAATTGTCTCTGGGGCACATCAAGAAAGTGGGGTAGCTGAAATTATTTATCAGATAATGCAAACTCTTTTCCAACATGGCTGTACTGATTTATAGTCCCATCAACAGTACCTAAGAGTTCTGAGTACTTTAAACATTTGCCAACACTTTCTTTAAGTTATCTGTTGATGAACAGAAGTCGCTAGTTTTACTTGATTTAATTTTTTTTTTTCCTGCCTCAGGTTTATTTGTACAAATAACACAGGAAGACACCAGCCCCATGCAGACAGCAGCCTAGGGGTCATACCAGTCCTAACATCCTTACATCAGCACACAGAGACTTCTACTCTGGAGCCTTCTTGGGGGCCTGGGCACCTTTGGGAGCCGGAGCCTGAGTCTAAGCTGGAGATGGAGCTACAGTCACAGCCTGGGCCTTGGTTTGAGTCTTGGCCTTGGACTTCGGCCTGAGACCCTTGGCAATACAGGCACAAGCACGTTTCCCAAGCTTGGGGTGAGCAATGTGGGCAAGTCAACTGAGCTTGCGGCTGCTGCCTTTTGAGATCTTGGGTTTGACCTCCTTGGGCTTTAAGAAGGCCTTGATAGCCTCAGCACGTGCACTCATGGCCTTGGTGTTGTTGGCTTGCATCTTCTTCAGACCTTTCTTGTTGTGCTTCTTAGCAAAGCGCATGTTCTTCAAGAACTTAAGAGATTCATATCTTTGTGATCAGGGTTTCTTGATGCCATTTCTGTGCCATTATCAGAACTGGTTGTGAGTAGTGTGGTTCTTGGACTTGGCCATGTCTGTAACGAAGCCCATGGCTCCCAAAGTGCCTGGGACTGGAAGAGAAAGCGCTTACTTGAGTTAAATTTATCCATTTTTTTTTCCCTTTAGGTTCTGCCCTTTCTATGTCTAAGAACTCCTTCTTTACCTAAGATATTAAAATGATTCTCTTATATTTTCTTTTTAAAATGTAATGATTTTATCACTTTAATCCACTGGAAATTTTATAGGTCTTTAATCCACTGGAAATTTATTTTTGCCTAAATCCAATTTCTTTCTTTTTTTTACGTCTAGCCAGTTATTCTAGCACTATAGATTAAAAAGTCCATTCTTCATTACTGATCTGCTATCCAACTCTGTCATAAATCAAGTTTTACATAGGTTGATATGTATGGAGATGATCTATTATCTAAACATGTGTATTTACCACACATTATATTGTGGAATACAACAAGATCATAATTATTCTAAATAATTATAGCTCTTCATCTCGTTCTTCTTTAGGAGTATTTTGATTATTATTTACTCTTTGTTCTTTTTATAAATTTTAAATTTCCTTGTCAAGTTCCATATATACATGAGTGTGCACACGTACACAAATACACATATACATTCACATGAACTTGAGATTTTTAGTGAAATAACATTAGATCTATGGATCAGATTGACTTTTCATCCTTGAAGATTTCCATGTTCTGAATTTAAAAGCAAGAATTTTTCTTTTTTTCCTTTTTTTTTTTTTTTTTGATAGTTGGAGGGGTCTGTTCTTGAAATTCAGTAATCTCCCCTAAGATGTGTTTATATGTTCTCTGTCAACAGGTTTTCGTGATGTGGGTAAAATTTTTCGATGTAAAGGATCATATTTTCTTCTATTTCAAGGAAGTTTTCTTATTACATCTTTGAAAATAATCCATTTTAATTACATTATTCTCCACTTTAGAGAACACCAATTATTGGCATGTTTAATTTTCAATTTCTAGCCTTCGTATGTATTAGACCTTCTTTTGATATTATTTCTTTATCTTTTTCTGCTCTTAGTTTTCTAAGAATTTCCCTATGTTACCAGTTTGATTGGTACTCATATTGATTCTACACTATTGTATTTCTAATTTATAAATTAATCCACTAGTATAGTTATTTTTACCCAATGGTTTTTAATTGACTTAAAGATATCCACTTTTAATTTGTACTATTTTTCAAATTGCTAGTCTTCTTTATCTCTTCCTCCATGAATTTATCTCTTTATCTCTTCTCCACCTTAAATTTGAGAGTTGCTAGCAGTTGCTGTGAGGAATTTTCTTCTGTTTCCTGAAGCACATTTTCTTCTAGGATGGTCACTTTACCGGTAACAATTATTATATTTTTCCCTTTTTTGTAGTTTTTTGATAGTTGCATGTAACTATTTTCTTTCACTATGCATATATTTTATTCAAAATTCCTATAATAGCTATTAATTATGCTTCCCTAACTTTTCCCTCTCTGCTTTTGAAATGCATAGTGTTGGGCTCCAGAAGTGGCCTGTGATTATTTTAAAGCATTTCCATTGGTCAGAGTTATTGGTCAAAGGGGTAGGTCCAGTAATTAACAGTGAACCTAATCTTTGCCAGTTTTGAGAAACATGTTTCCTGGAGATTTCAGATCTAGAATGTTTCTCATAAGTCTGAGAAAGGTACTAGACAACAACTCTCTCCTTTTTTCTGAAGAATTGTATACATGCGAAGTACAGAATTACTGCAACCATGTTGTTGTTATGAGGGAAAGTTTATTGTTGACATTATACAAAACAGAGCTGCCTTTTATGAAAAAATTGAGCCCAGAAACAAATCTGTCCTGAAGCCCAGCCCATCTTTGGACTTTTCAGTTAATAAGCCAATAAATTCTCTTTATTGTTTTAATCAATTAGAAATAGGGTTTCTGCTATATACAACACACAGTGCCCAAATTGATATAACTGTTACTTGGAGAGATGTGAGTAAATTATCCTTACAGCTCCCCCTACCTTTTTCTTGATACTGTTTACTTCCTATCATTATCAGTTAAACTCAAGGCTCTGAATGATGACCGTTTGTGTCCTATACACTATATTTTAATGTTTATGTTTTAAAACGTCTGGACCTGTTTTTGTATGTATGTGTGCATGCATCCTTTTAACTGAATATTATACATTGTGTATGAAAATGAGTACAGTTGCAAAATAATATTGTTTGTCATCCTCCTCACTCAGCTAGAGTGAAAGCAGAATGGCTTCAGCTAATCCAGGACTGAGCTAAGCTAAAACTGGAGTTCAGTTTTAGTAAACCTCAATCTACCTCTGTTTCATCTGCCCCCCACAGTCCTGAAGTATAACCCTCTACAAATCCTGACTGAGATCCTGGGATATTTACTGGGCCCCTCTTCTTTGACATATCCTGAACCCTATTTTTTTTTTTCTTCTTGAGACCATGAGACTACAGAAAACTCCACATTGTTTTCAGCACATTTTTGCTTAGCTTCTTAAATTCCAACCTTGAGTCGCTTAAGAATTTCATGTGTCTACAAGGAAGAAAAAAAAATACTAAGGGTCATGCTTACTTCACTGAGCTTCTCTTTACTTCAGAAACTTGTCTACTTGATAGCCCTGAAACCAAATTTTGTCTGTCCAGTCTCACATGGTTGCCAAAGTTCTGCCAGGTCCTCTGTCTCTTAGTAAGAGCTCCCCCAGATTCTCGATTATACACCTAGCACTGAGAATCAGCTCATTTCCAGAAGGGATAGCAAAGCATAGGATGTTGGTCTCTTTCCTCTGTGATCATAGCCTCTCAAGTACTGGCTGCCTCTCTTTAATGCTTCCAAACAGTTGTGTATGGCATTTTATCTGATTTTCTAGTTACTCTCAGTGGGAATGTTTGGTTAATGCCAGCTACTCTCTCACAGTTGGAAGTACAAGTCTCAAGTCTGAACTTTTCAGAACCCTCCACTTTTTTTCCTCATTTATTTTTCCAACCTTATCTCTCACTACTCTTAGCTTCTCGTGGCATATCTAAAAATTGTAGAACATATAATCGTACAATTTTACAACTAAAAGAAAAAGATTTTCTACCTATTTAAGATTCATTTTCCAGATGAGGAAACTGGGGCCACAAAGATTAAGTGGTTTATCTCAGACCACAAAGCAGAGTGGTACTAAAGCCCAAGTACACTTATTCTTGTGTAGGAGCTAGCAGAGCAAGGTAAAGAGTAGAGCAGAAGAATCAAGAATGGCATGCTTCATATCAAGAAGAAATATTGCAATTTCTTTTAACCAGTGAATAAGATTGTTGTTTTCTAACATACACATCTACTGACACCACACTTGTCTCCTAGCATAAACTACGATTTTTTCCCCTAGTTATTAATCATAACTGTCATTTCTGAGCCCAGAGCCAGAGGTAATCATCATGCTGAAAACCAAGCTGCTTCTTAGACTGAGAATGAGGAAACCTGAGAAAACATCTATAAACTACTCCTCCAACCTGTTTTAGTCAAAAAGAGATCTGTGTGTCTCATATTTGGTAATCAAACCCATAGGGCTATCAACAGAATGGTCATGTAACTTATTGTCTAAATGGGACATTTTCTGAGAATGATAAAGGATGCTATTAATAATTATGTCAGGAAAACAGGCATAAACCAATACTGGTCTGGGTATCCTAGTTACCTGATAATTTGTCTGATTTGCATAAACTGTTCTTCTCTAATACTTCCTTAAGGATTTCAATCACTTTCATATGAGAAGAAGAAAAATTTATTGTCAGAGAATGAATTCTTTGAAATGAATAGACTAATTTTTAGAACACTTTTAGGTTTACAGAAAAATGAGCAGAAAGCACAGAGAATTTCTATATACCCTCTGGTTTCCTTCAACTCATTTTCCTCTACTATTAATATCTTTCATGAATTTGATGCATTTGTTATAATTAATAAGCCAATATTGACACATTATTATTAACTAAAGTTCGTAATTTTACATTAGGATTCACTCTTTGTGTTTTCACCTCCTATGGATTTTGACAAATGTATAATACCATGTATCCATCATTACAGTAACATACAGAATAATTTCACTGCCCTAAAAATCCCTTGTGTGCCATCTATTCATCTCTCCCTCCTCCCCCTGAGACCCTGGAAACCATTGATGTTTTTACTGTCTCCATAGTTTTGCCTTTTCTGGAATGTCATATGATTGGAATCATACAGTATATAGCCTTTTCAAATTGTCTTCATTCCAGTCATTTGTTTTTAAATTTTTAAATTGTCGGTTTTAAGTGGGATCTCATCATCATGAAGAAAAGAGAGGGTATTTCAAATTAGGCAATAGGATTTAAAGATTCCCGTGCAAGAATTTAGGAAAAGAGATGAGATTTTCTTTTTTAAAAAGTATAAAAAGCAGGGTTCATAGATTGATGAATATTAATTTTAAATTTAAAATATTCGTAAGACAAAATAAATGAAATAAAAAGACAAGCTACAAATTAGAAGATATTTACAATTCTTACATTAAAACAAGATTAGAATCCAGAATATAACTATATAAATATTCTATGACTCAATAAGAAAAAGACAAGTAACCCAATAGAAAAAATGGACAAAGGTATATTTAAAAATTCTCAACTTCACTAATAACCAAGAACATGAAGATTAAATAATGAAACACTATTCCAATGCCATTAGGTTGGCAAAAATGAATAGCCTATTAATACCACATAAATAAGGACACTGTAATATGGAAATCCTGGTGAGACTGTAAATTAGTACCACCATTTTGGTGAGCATTTGGGAATTTCCTTATAAGTTTGATAATACACATACCTTAAGACCTAGCAAATACTTTTTATAGCTACCTACTATAAAAGTCTTTCAAATGTATGTAAAAGGAGGCATATATAGGATGCTTACTATAACAATGTTTGTGATGAAAAAAACATAAACATCCAAGTTTATGTTATGAAATAAATTTTGTAAAATATTAACAGCATTTAAATTAATGGTTGATATATAGATGTTTATTATCTTATTTTCTGTAGTTTTTTGTTAATTTTGTTTGTCTCACATTTAAATATTTAAAGGATTTTGAAAAGTCTAACTTCTTTTTATCCTACACTCCCTGCTAGAGATGCTAATTAAGGAAAAAAATTATTGCACCATGTAATCCACAAAAATAACATAAAATATTATTTGGAAAAAAAAAAGTCATGAGATTTCAAGTCTTAGGCCTTCTGCATGTTGAACATGAAGTCCTTGACCAAATAACTTAGCTATTAATTTTCTCATCGATGAAATGAGGACATAGTACTACTAGTAATTTTAATATCTATTAATATCAGAATTAGGGGAGAATCAAATGAAAAGATAAATGAAAACATTTGGTAAACTAAAACTAAACATAAACATTAATTTTTGTTATTGCTATTATAGCTTCTGGGTAAGATAGAATTCAATCGCTGCATCTTTTATTTCTTCTACCTGAGTTCTGGCTAAGATGTTTATGACTGAAGAAATGAAAAAAATGAAAACGAAGATAAAGAAAAACAAAATTGAAGAAGTATATAAAATTCACAAACTATAAATATAATGCATTAATATATATTACACATATTGTACATAATATATGTGGTATGTATAATACAGTATGTATATAAGATAAATAAAAATTATCAGGATCTTACTGTTTATTTACAATTTCAGGCAGGATTCAGATTCTCTCATGCTATTCTGCATAAATTGCCAAATATTTTCAATATGTAAAATATAAAAGTATAAGTTCAAAAGTAACATACTTTTCTAGATTTTAGGAAAAGAAATAAAAGAAGTTTTTAAATATCTTTTCTGTGTTTAATTATGTTCTTTATATTTTTAATTTAAAATAGTATTACAAAAGTTATATTTCTCAACTTTCGTCAGCTATAATTAGATTTTCATTGTATATCACAGTGCATGTCACGGTATGACATTTTGAAAAACTAAGTAAATATAATAAGAAATTTAAAATAACCTGAAATTATCATTATACTTTGCAGTACTTCAGATATAAGATGTGGACCAAAATAAAAGTTTTAGTAGAAGAAAATTATAAAACAAAAACTCAGTTGATTGAACAAGAATCATTAAAGAATAACTTTAGTACCACTTTCTCTTGCTTCTACCTCATATTTTTCTTCACATCTCCCCTTCCATTGGTTTGTTCTGGCATCCTCTAAGGCAATAACCTCAAAAGTTGGCATGTGAACCCTAGGGGTTCCTCTGATGATTCCCTGGGATATGGAAAGAAAATACTAGACTGTTCTATTTTTTACCTAAAAGTTAGAGGGGAAAAAATGAGCTTTATTTTTTATGCAATATACAAATTTATCATGTACCCTTTCTTGGTCTGCACATCAGATGTTTGAATAGTATGTCAGATTGGTGAAGGAATCTTGAAGAAAGAGGGAGAATTCTGTAACACAGAGGGGTTGACATTGTTTTACCAAGTTTTACTTACTTTCAGTTTATCCTAAGCATCACATTCCTTAGCAAGTGGGTTTCCCTATCATATTATCTCATTTTAACAAAAGCAGCTTTCACCACATGATACAGGGCTTACAAGGGTTACTGCAAAAAACAAAAACAAATCTAAACTAAGAGTAATCCTAAAATGCAAGCACGAGCAAACCTCAAGCAAATGGAAGCATAAATAATTCCTTTGTCAGCTGTATTATGAGGTATAAACAATAAACATCTAATTGTATCTGACAAAAATTCAGAAAAAAGTTATAAGGGCTTTCCGAAATAAGAATTTATACCCATATCTTCCCAAAGCATTTATTATACCTCGAGATTCTGGTTAGTTATAGTAGAAATAGCAAGACAGAAAAAATTGTCTTTTTCAACTTTATGACATCATTATTTCTATTTCTGTGTATGTATATGATGTATACAGTATATCAATATAGTATCCCACATATCTATGTTATAAGCAAACAAGTTTTGGAGTGTGTAGAGTCAATAATTTTATTCTAATGTGGTATGATCAATAGTTTTTCAAGACAATTACATTCATCTAATTCTCCTGACTTTATATTCTTCCAACTTGACTTCCACACTGCAAAGAGAGTACTTTTTCCAAATCAAAATAAATGCATTGTCTATCGAGTCATATGTCAGACTCTGTGATAATGGGTAATCAACAAACATTTATTACATAGATGAATGATTGAATGAAGGAATGAATGAATGGGACAGTGAGGGAGTGTGAGAGAAGAGTTTTGGACTCTTGGTAATTTGCATACTGGTTCTGACAATGAGCAGAAATGGGTCTCAATGACATGAATATAGAAAAAATTAAATTAATGTTTATTTTGAATCCATTTAAAATTAGGGCATTATTTGAGTTAAGATTGCTGATTTTGAAGTAAGAGTGGAAATTAATAAAGCAGTCAATAAGCATTTATCTGGAACCAACTGTACAGAAGTGAACCCAAAGCACAAGAGGAATAAAGTTTTAAAATATTTCCTTAAAAGAACATACTTTTCTTCCTACATTTCCCCATTCTTTTCTTTTTATTCTCCAAATAAAACAATTGAGCTGACTCATGTAACAATATTTTTCACCATCTAATTCACTGTTGTTTCTCCCGTTTTTGCTTGCCAATTCATTTATTATTCATTCAATAGTGGTTTAAGAAAAAAGAAAACAAACAATATCCCTCCCGTCACTGAGCTTAAAATCCTGTGGTTTAGATGATAGTCACTAAATTTTATTAAAACCCAGCATCGTAACTGTCTTTATCATGAAAAGGCAACTGCCTTAAGTATTCAGAACCACGTTAATGGAATCTTTATCTAGCAATTATATATTATTTCCTTTAATTTGTGGATGTTCACTTAGCCATTGACTCAACAAATATTGATTGAGCACTTGTTATGTGCCTAAACTGCTTAGACACTGGAAATAAAGCAATGAGCAGAGCAAAGCCTCATTCTCAAAGACTATCATCTGGTGGAAAAGGCAGACAAAACTTTTGTCAGGGACATCTGGAGACAAGATTGAAAAGTGAGCACTCTTGCCATTCCTCCAAGTTTATTTTCTCCCTTGTTTTTAATGAATATATCTTATAACCATATTCTGCTCTAAGGTTTTCCCATTTCCTGCTAATTAACTCTTAAAAGATTAGCTGGTAACAATTCTAAATCTTCTTAATACATATTTTATTTTTAGTAAAGCCTCTTAAGTAATAGAACTACAAAAAGTAGAAATTTCAAGCATTATTCTCTGGTCCTAGGGATACTTTACTTTAACAATTTGGTTTTGTAAGTGTTGTTTTCCCAGAGCCCTGCAGTTCATAAAATGTTGGAGTAGGCTGGCCAATTATTTCAACAAGAATAATTCACTGCATGATAATTTGGGTGCCTTGATCAACAGCTCATGATGTTTCACAGGTTACCAAGGAATCTTTAAAATATGGATGACTGTACATTTACCTGGTTCTCAATTTTTCTTATTTTAACCAAATATAAGGAAAATCACTTTGTCTTAGACATTTTATGACCCAATCCATCGAAAGCAGAGCATACAGCTTTAACTATTTCTTTTTCATCTGTTACTTTTAGGGTTTTACATCATGCCTAACATTTCGACACATAGAGAAAGGAAACTGGGCAGTTTCTACATCTGTTCTGAAAAGGTTTATTTATCATTGCAAGAGCCATGAGAGTCCTGGTATCACAATACATTTAAAATAGGAAAACCCCATTTACTCTCACTATCCTCCACACAGCTCGGGTTGAAATCCCAGCCCTACCACTCACTAGCAGCATGACTTGGGCAAGTCACTTTCCTCAACTTCTTCATTTGCAATATGAAGAACATTAGAGTATCCACCTATAAGTATTGAATGAACCAATGTATGTCAAGGAGTGCGAAAAGTGCCTATTGTGTAGTAAGTGCTAAGTAAACGATAGCTAGTCGACCAGAACATGTGAACCATGAGGGCAAGGGCTTTCGTTTGTATTTTTTTCACTGATATAGCTGCAATATCTACAACAGAGTAGAAAGTTGTATTTTTTTCACTGATATAGCTCCAATACCTGTCACGGAGTAGAAAATTTAATAAATATTTGCTGAATAAATGAATGGTAAAACAAACATAATGCAATTAGACATTTGGACATATTTATCTAATGTATGGAGTTCTAAAATGAATTGTGTTTCTGTCTTTCAGGTCAAAATGAGGGTGTGCTGGTGCCTGCTTCAGGTGACAGTTGAGGGTTCCCAAGGCAGAGAGGAAAACAGAGCAGAAAGGAAAAGTGTGAAGGCTAAGGGGAAGCATTTGAATTTCTTTCCTCCTCAATTCTCTTAGAATAACAATAAAATTAATGCCCTGGGAAACTGGAAAGTACAGAAAATAATCCCTCACACAGTGAGCCTATGCCTGTTCTTGAGCCGAGTCAGCACAGGCAGCAAGAAGGTGAGCGGAAAGGACTCCAGGTTCTTGCGAAGCAGAAAGTCTATGTGTGTGTCAAGAAAGTCTTGATGGCAGAAGTGGGCCGAAGAAATCGTGGTGACAGACATCAGAATTTTAGAGCTATCCCACCTTCCCTTTGAACACCAGGATTCTCCACCCGCCAGTGCCCGTGCACCCCGCACCTGACAGAAGTTCATTTCTTTGGTAAACTCGAGACCCTCCTGTATTTTACCACTTCGCACAATGAAAATCCATCTGCCCTGCATCTTATTATATACTAGGATTTTCCTCAGCTTTCTACCACATCTGGAGAATCTGACAAACCATCCAGGATAAAATAGACATGTTGATAACAAGTTGTTGATGACAAAAGAATAGATCTCTGCTGCATTAGCTCATATTAACGGTGAAAGGCTGTGGGTGAGGGTTGAACACGGAGAAGGTCCTCCAGGTTAAGGGGCTCCTTCCTAGGTTCTTGAAGCACCCTGCTTTGCCAATAATTCAGACCATCCTGCACCCAAGATAGGATCAAATCAGGAGAAAAAGAGGGAAATGAAACCGAGCAGTCAGAATACAACCTAGAAAACAATTCAGATAAGGCCTGCTGAAGAGCAGAGAGTAAAACATAAGTCTAAAATGGACCTATCAGAAATATGATGCACCATTTGAGATTGTTTATCCTCCTATGGGGGTTAAAAAAAAGGGCGAAATAAACCACATCAGTTTTGCAGACAAAATTTGTATGGAATCTGGTGATTATGAGTTAGCTCTCTTGGATGCATTTGTATTCATAAGAGAAAACACAGCTAAATTGCTTGCTGCAACAACTAATCCTAAGAGCAAATATTGTTGCTGAGATGCTCACATTACTTCATTCCCACAGTCAAGAATGGATTAGGCACATTTGCCTGGAGACAAGAACATGGCCTAGAGCAGGATTCTAGCTCAAAGGCGATGAGGCCCAGTACATGAGGGGGTCACAACAACCATGTGTTAGAAAGGTCAGACTCACTAAAGACCATTTCTAATCCTCACAAGAACCCTGCGAAGTATCATTATCCCCATTTTTCAGAGAGAGAAACACTGGCCCAAATAGTTATTTTACTACTAGTTAAACTCACGATCTATCACCTAAGTGCACAGTCACACAGCTATATGAAGTGTCACAACATCTCTCCTGCCTAAATCAAATGATGTGAAGATAAAACAAGATAACACAGGTAAAAATACTTGGAAAATTAAATTGCCCTATACCCATGAGAAGCATTATTATGTACAAACTTTTCTCGGATGGGAATAGACATTAAAATCTTGGCCATGTGCAAAATTGTTCTTAATTTAGGAAGTTGTTCAACCCTGTTTTTTAGCCCCAGGATTCTATGCTTCTACGTATAAAGAGGAAAATGAAATATAGTCATGCAAGAGGCTATTTCTTTAATTTTCTGGATTGTCACATTCATTCAGCATGAAATTTTCTACAGAAAGTCAATTTTGGAAAGTTCCAAACTTAATTAGATCTTGCAGTTTTGTGATCTTCATTATAATTATCAAATACCGAAGAGCTAATAAAGAATCAACCTCTGGGCTGCAGAAGAAGCTAATCTATTCATACCGCAGTGACATCCTGAATTAGAATCGGGGGCTGATGAACTCCAGTGCACCAGCCAACCAACCATAGTCAGCAAATTGCGATATACAACTGAGCCTTGACTAGACCAAGATGAATACATGATATGTAAAATAATCCAATAAAATTTATCAGTAATACATGGGCATTTCAGATGAGACATACACTGGTGTAGCAAGTCTGATTAAGAGCATTTCGATGATAAACTGAAGCCCTATCTCCTGCTATCATGCAATTATTCATTTGAGTCTATTGTTACTAAAACAATGAACAGTGAGCATCTTCCTTATTAGTGATCTTTCTTCTTGAAACTTGCAATTTAACCAGATAATACATATCACTCCTTTAATATTCCAAAGGATGTTTCAATACCCAGACATTTTCCTTCATGTAGATGTTGTCAGAAGGAGACAAAATGGTGAATTCCAGATTATTTGTTTTGCTTTTTATTTAGTCCTTTTTCCTTTTTTAAAAAATTAAGATTACTATAGAAAATTTTTAGGAGTGTTTCTATAATTTTGGGGGGCCAATAGCGTCTTATAAATCTCCCACATCACGACCATGATTCTAGCAGTACTAACAACTTCATTAACTCCTTCAGGTCCTTAGCACCTTAATTTAGCTTTACTTCAGCAATTATCTCTCAGACTATTAATGTTTAAAAGCCAAAAAAGTAACCTAAACATCACACAGTAAAAAAATCTTAATTTAACTAAAGGTATTAACGTACATTGGTGGAAACATAGATTCTGACGTTTTGGGAGAATTGAAAGTAGGAAAAGGCTAGAAAAAAACGCACAATCATTTCAAAATTTACCTTTTTTCCTTTAAAGTATACACTTAACATTTGGTAAGACTATTTAATTTCCTTGAATAAACCATTGAGTTATGCATGTACTGAATGTTTTTTTGACTGTAAAACAAGTAAACTGAATTATCTTCAGTGTAGGTGCACAATAAAGGTCGAGCCGGGACAAATTCCTTAATATTTTATCCCTTGGAGGGGAGAATAGGAGGAAGAGGTTAGAAATTCTTAGAGGAAAGGATCGTGGCATTTTCTTTGTCTGTATATGGATAGAGAAAGTACTGTGCCCCAACTGTTGCTTGATCCTATGCAACGAGTATGGTTTGTTTTGTGTTGCTTGCATTTGTCTGTTTCTTTGTGGGAAGCATTCCTTTTTGCATGGTAGAATTATTGGAGATTTGCTTGCAAGAGCTAAAGAGAGGAGGGAATACTGAAAGGGCTTTTGTGAGAAACTTTTTTAGATGCTGAACACAAGCAGTATTGCTTTGGGGTCCAAGCAACAAAGCATGCCTCAGATCCAAGTGGATGACTGCTCTCCCATCTCTACACAAAATCCAACTGTATATACCATGTTGAGAAGTAGAAGTTTTGAAGAGTGGAATAAAGCCTCCTTGTCATGGACACTGGTGATCTCATAAATGCTATATCAGGAATGGCAAAAACAAAGCTTCTTCTGCTGGCTTTAAAAGATGACTTTGGCCAAGGGCAGATTTAGTAGGAGTGGAAGAATATGGCTGATCACTAAGGTGACAGTCATGCATATTGGCTTGTGAGCAAACATCAAGGACCAATATGGGAACTCATCTAAATGAATAGGGGAATTTTTATTGGTAAGAAGTGCTGAAATTAAGTAATACATCTACTTGGGTCTTGAAGTGATTATGAATAGGTGCTACGAATTAGCTGTGATCTTAATGTATAATCATAGTCTGGTTTCATCAACAATTCCAAATCAGTTTTTTTAACCAGTCTTTATGCATTTTTACTTGAATAAATCCTAAAATAAAGCTAATCTATTAGGCCAAAACTTTTTTTTTTTTTAATCTAGTATCGGCTTCTCCCAATACATGACTTTCAAGATATAGTTTAAATGCTTCTCAGAGAATATCCTTTCCATTCATTTCAGGTGTTTCACGCTTCTTATGAATATGCCAAGAAAACGAATGTTTTGTTGTATTCATCCAAACTAATCCGCTTTCAACTTCTTGAACTGAACTTACATTTCTCACTCTTGCTGGAAAGAATGTTCTTCTTTTGCTTCTCTGCATATCCAAGCCTATTCTATTTAAGACCTCACCTTAAAATTCCCCGTCTTCAATAAAAATCCCCAACTGAGGACCAACTGAGGGTAAATTTCTTCTCTTTCCCCTTTAATATTCATTTATTTATTCAGTGCCGTATGTATTTATTGAGGATGCCAGTCATTCATTAGGCACCCACTTTTGCTTTTGGATTGTCAGTGATCTTTTTATGTGTCTAATTTAGCCTCCTTCAACTAGATTCTAACTATCAGGAAAGGGACAGCATTTTACATGTTTTTACTCATTGCTTTATTGCCTAATTTCTTGGACATAGGAGACATTCAACAATGTATGATGAATTTGACTCAGATTTCAGTCTTTAAATAAAAGAAAATGGCAACTGAATTATACTCCTTTAATAAGGACTAGAAGACAATACTTACTATTGATTGACTGCCTTTTATGTGTCCAGGTCTTTTCATAAGTGATCTCTAATCCTTATGGCAGTCTACCAAGATAAAATTTCTGGTAGCCCCCATGTGTCTATATGGAAAGAGATACTGTGAGAAAAGGCATTATCCTGGGCTTCTCTGCTGATAAATTACAGAACTGGCTCAGAAATCTAGGCCTGCATGATTCGCAAAAACCAAGAGGATTCTCAACTAGGGAGAGATTTTGCCTCGGCAGTTGTCACTGTGACGGTTTCCTTTATAGATGAGCCAAGGGAAATACAACTTAATATCATTTGGAAAATGTTATATTTGTCCTGCTCTTTTTGTTCCTTTGGCTTTTTATGTTTCCTTCGCTAAAATTCCAATGAGATGTATCCTTTTTAGAAAATTGAAAGCTGCTAAACAATAAATATCACTCTCATACTATAAAATAAAAACTGCTAAATAAAAAAAATTAATGAAAAAAGAAAAAACATTCTTTAATAAGTGAACACATGCTAAATAATGAAGTGTTTTCTCTATTGCTTTGGTGTAAATTTATTCAAGACTACCCATACATATCAAAATATTGTATCTAGGTTATAATGATTGGATTTGTTATAATTGTTTTGAAATTACAAAAACATAGCAAAACATTTTGTATAATCAAGAAATATACATTGAAAAGAAGTGAGATGCTAAATTGATTTCCAAACTAGCTGTTGCATATATGACAATGCAACAATAAGAGAGAAATTAAGAATAGTAAGAATTTTACCAAGCAAAATCATTACTTAATAATGATATTTGTAGTGCAGCATTTGTAAGTACATGTTATTATATTTAATGTATTTCTTTATAAGTGGAGACTTTTCAAATGATTTCTCTAGCTGTTGCCAACACCTGCAGAAGCTTGACCATAGGCCTTCGAAGCCTCAAAAGATCTAAGAGGAGATGAGCTGTATCAAGAATAAACTTGGGGAGGGGGAAAGGAAAATGATATGCAGTCCCAATCACAGCACCTAAGGAGGCACAAAGAACTTTATTCTATTTGAACAAGTTTAGCTACTCAAGGACTTTGACTCAGTGGGTAAAACTAGGAAACAGTACCTCAAGGTCAGTGATTCCTAAATGGGAAAAGAGGGTAGCTTGTTAGAATTACCTGGGGAATTTCAGGGCATTTGCCTGGCTATTCTTAGTTACCCAGAAATTTTGGTACACCCATCTCCTTGCCAGTAGCTATTCATCAGTAGCTATTTATTGTCATAGTGATTCACCATTCTTAACCCTCTGGTATGTGAGAGATGAAAAACATAAAGCTGATTATTACTAATCTAGCTATTGGGGAAATGTGTAGCCAGATGGTAGTATGAGTTGCAGAAATGATTCAGATTTGAAACAAAGTCTATCCTTAGTCCACCCCCTGAGAAGGAGAAATTGGCAAAGATTAATAGGACACCAGGCCCAGAACCAGAGGATTGAGACAGAATCAGTTCCTAGCAGTTTGTTTCTCAGGAAACAAAAGGTTTTAGAAGAAAGGCTGAGGATCAGAGGCTTTTACCACAGGCTCAGGAAAACATTTAGTTCCCAATTCTCCAAATGTTAGAAAGAGGCCCTATAATATATTTCTAGACTTGACTGTAGAGAATTAGTTATAATTGATTCTGTACTTGGTGATACTTGAGAAAGGGCAGGAGAGTCAGAAACTTAGGGATAAACAATATAAAGACTTGATTATGAATCATTACTGTGACAACACAAAATCTCTGGGTAGTAAAATATTATAGATAAGGGAAAATGGAAATCATTATCAAGGTTCAAAAAAAAAGAAAATTATTCTGTACAGACAATATGATTTTCTACATAGGAAATCAGAGAGAATCTAGAAATAAATGATTAGAATAAGATAATTCAACAATGCTACTAGATACAAGATAAATACACACAGAACAACCATGTTCCTGAATTCTAGCAACAGCTAAATAGGAAAATAACAAGAAATATTCCATTGATAAGAGAAACAGTAACCATTAAGTAGGGAAAAAAATTAACAAAAAATCTGAAAAACATGTATGGACAAAATTAAAAACTTATATAAAAGGTCAAGAAGATAGACCTAAATAAATGAAACCATTTACATACACTATCATAAGCATGTCAATTCTTCTCAAATCAATCTCAAAATTTAACCAAAAACCCAATAAGGGATTCCATAGTTCCTAAAGGACACAAAAAACTCAAGAAAAGTTTGAAGAAGAGTTAAGATTAAAGACAGTTGAAGCCACATTTTACCATAGGTAAAGACTTACCATTAAGCTATAAGGGGATAAGGGGATTTTGGCACAGATTTAGACAAATAGGACAACCACACAGAAAGAAACTGCACTAAAACAAGCTTTATCAGGTAGAATAGTCCACCTCCAATTAATGTCCATGCAGAACCTTGGAATGTAACCTTATTTGGAAATAGCAGATGTAAATTGTTAAGGTGAGATCATACTGGACTAGGCTGGGCCCTCATTCAATGACTGGTATCCTATCAGAAGGTCATGTGAGGACCAAGGACATTCAGGGAAGAATGCCATGTAATGATGGAGGCAGAGACTGGAGTGATGCATCTACAAGCCAAGGAATGCCAAGATTGCTGGCAACTACCAGAAGCTAAAAAGAGGTTAGGAACTATCCTCCCCTAGAACCTTCAGAGAGAG
>NW_011889062.1:1498261-1505643 GCF_000151845.1 Pteropus vampyrus | reverse complement strand
TGTCTTGATTTTTTTTAAAGAATGCTGTAAAGGATACATGCTGTATAGCATCATCATATGTTTCAAATCTCACAAAATTATACTAAACATTACAAAAATATATATTGTTTTTGGATACATATATTTTGATGATATAAACATGAACTAGAAGGATACATACTAACTTCAGGATAATGTTCATTTATTGGGAAAGTGAGCAAGGAATGAGATGAGGTGAACTTTAATCAAAAATGTAATCAAAAATGTAATATTATGACTGTATTTTTAAAATCTAAAGGAAATATGGTGAAATGTTAAAATGAATATCTGATATATCATTTTCTAATTTTTTAGTATGCTTGCAATATTTGGTAAATGAAATAGAGACAAAGAAGGAAAGGAAAGGGGGAGGGTGTAGGAGGGGAAAAGACGGGAAGGCTGGAAGACAGACGCAATCCGTGGAGACAGACAGCCCTGCACACTAATCCTGGCAGGCAGTGTGGTTTAGTAGCAGGAACTTGGCTATGGGCTTAGGTAGATTTATTCTAGCTTCTTTTAACTTGGACAAGTTAACTATTCTAGGACTCCGTTTACCCATCTACAAAATAGATGTATTAAAATTCAACTGAAAGTATTCTGTGAAGACTAAGTGGGGAGGTATGTAAAATGTCCTATACAGTGCCCACGAGGTACACACTGTGTGCTCCATGAATAGTACAGCCCCCTCTCTCTTCCTCTAAGCAGTGGGAAACAATAAATCTGTGCAGACAGTATACCACCTTAACTCACTGGATGGAACTGAATTCCTACTTCTGATGCAGTTGGTTGTTTGGGTTTTTTTTTTTCTTTTTTTTCATCTCAGTAAAAGTAATTTTGAAAAGAGATTAAATGCCTTTGGCATGAACAAAGATGCAGACTACAGAGAAAATTGTAGGGCTTCAGTCTCCACCAAAGTATCTATCAAAAAGGTAGGTAAGAAAGTTCCTATGGCTCTGCATTTAAGCTCAAGTCACTTATTTAAGGAGATCATGGCACAGGCCCTTCACCCTTGGTTGTTAATGACCTTACTTTGAAGCACTGAATGGAACACGCAGTAGGGTCAATTGTAGACTCAATGACAAGAATTAAAGTGCAAAGCTCCCTAATGAGATCTGTGCTTATTCCTTGCGGTTCAAGGAACACTGTGGTTAATAATAGTTTACAGCCTGTAGGGTCAATCCCCTTGCAGAAGCAGAGTTAACTTAGGCATTCCCTGGGCTGTATAAACAACACTGTCTGTCGCAGGAAGCTTGACCCTCCTTTTATCACGCCAGGAAATTCTTGGAATGAAGCCACTGTCTGATATTTATGGTTCCATAAGCATTTGACTCTGAAAAATCCATAATTCTGAAAAATGGCCAGTGGTCAGTTGTTAATGTATGAGTGATAGAAAAAGAAAAAAAAAAGTCACTCTTTTTAAGGAGAGAAAGAACAAAGGGAAAAACTTGTAAAACTAAAGTGTGGCAAGTGTGACGTCATTCTAAATAGTAAATGAATATGCATGTTTAATACATACATATCGAAGCCCTATATATGTATTTCCACACATAGAAGCTAAAATGATTTTTAAATACTTAAAAATTTAAAGATTAAAAAATTTTTCCTTTTGTCTGATAAAAAGAAATATTATGGCATATAGTGTTTCTTAAAATAGTGGAATATAATAGTCTAAATTCATGTGGGCTTTTGTCAATATAAACACTTTTTTGAGGTCTTTGGGCCGAAAGAAATCTTGAGGAGTGCTTTCATCTA
This sequence comes from Pteropus vampyrus, assembly GCF_000151845.1. Taxonomy (NCBI): domain Eukaryota; kingdom Metazoa; phylum Chordata; class Mammalia; order Chiroptera; family Pteropodidae; genus Pteropus; species Pteropus vampyrus. Next base: position 1,503,873 of record NW_011889062.1, on the reverse strand, counting down.
TTCTCTCTTCTCTGCACTAAAATGGATCTTCAGGGCAACCCAAGCCATTGTTTACATTATTACTTAAAATATAGAAAAAAATATTTTTTAAACACCATATCTAAAAAAAAAAAATTTCCATTTGAAATCCATTACCTCCCTTTCTAAAGTATTTTTAAATTAAGCATAGAGAATTACATAAGATATCTAATAACTGAATCAGAGGTAGTGGTTTCATACATTTTCCAAACGTCCTGTCTCCAAGGTAACCTGCTTCTTCCTGACAGACTGGAGGGGTTGGGGAAGTGAGAAGATGGAAACATGATGAAGTCACATCCAGGGATGAGGTGGCCACTGGCTGATGGATCGATTCCGACAAGAATAAAACAATTCATAGAAATCAATGTCGCTGACCCACAGGTGCATCTCAGAATTGCTGCCATACCAGAGACAAGTTGCAAACACTGCACTGTTTCTCCCACTAACACTAGCATCCAACAGTCAGATTAGAAATACCCATTAAAACTGAATCTGTAACAAAAAGTCACCCAGAGATCTTCAGCAGATTAGCCTGCTTTAAAAAATCCAGGCAGGTGATAGAGAAATCAGAGAAACCTAACAACCTATTGGAAATAACCGATATCTTGCAAGGAGCTTCTGACATTATTCAAGCAAGTGATGAAATCCCCTTCTGGGAGTATTTGGAAATATCCAAACTGCCTGCACAGGGATACTTTCACCTGGGAAGTGGCCCAAGTTTGAACAGAGTTGGCTGGTTATTATTACAGGCTCATTCAAAGAGGAAACCACACCAAACCTGGCCCAGCCTCAAGCATTCTGCACTTGTTGTGGATTAAAACCAGGCAGGGCATCTGACTGCCAGGGTTTGTAATAGAACAAAGCCCAGTCCTTGGCCCAATGGAACGCAGAAATTAATGAATTTTTTTATACATGTTGGCCTTTTCTTGCTTCAAGTCAGCTTCCACTCCTTACTAACCTAACACCTTACTCCTACTTCTGATACCATCAGCAGCATGAACACACAGAGCTCCTAGTCTGAGACAGCTGGGGCATCCTGGAGAGAACTAGCTTACAGAAGCAGACACTTAATACCAGCTCATGTTTACTAAGCAGTCACTACAAGCTGGGCACGAGGCCACATGTCAACACTTAAGTATCACAAGATCCTAATGAGAGAATAATGCCATTATTTCTATTTTAAGCAGAAGGAAACTGAGGCTTAGAGAAACTAACTTAGACAAGGATATGCTGTGAATAAGGAATAGAACTGGGAATCCAACCTTGAGAATATGACATCAAAAATCCATACTCTTCATATCACAGTCTACTGCCTAAATATAACAAGAATTTGCCATTAGCTAGGTATAGAAACTTGAGCCACTCCGGGTCTCTATGAATTTCAGACTTCTCATGCATAAAATAGAATAATTACTCTTCCTTCTTTTTTCAAAAGATTTTACTAAATTTATGAGAGGCACCAAGGACTACTTACTGGAATAAATAAGTGAACAAAAGAGGAAGGGGAAATGGTAGAAAGACTTAAGAAAGAAAGATGAGAGACAAAAGTGATAAAGCTTCTTTGTTATGTTAATGAGAGGACATTTGGGAAGTTCCTAGATTACTCAACGATCAAGACTGGTCACCAGAGGAAATGACCATATGATTAGAAGGTTGGAACTTTCAGTCCTACCCCACTCACCTCTACAGAGGGGGTGTGGCTGGAGGTTGAACGGATTGCCAACAGCCAATGATTTAATTAATCACGCCTATATAATGAAGCCTCCATAAAAGCTCAGAAGACCAGGGTTCAGAGAGCTCCTGGGTTGGTGAACTTGTGGAGTTGTGGGGAGAGTGGCTCTTGGAGAGGGCATGGAAGCTCGGAGCCCTTTCCCCATACCTTGCCCTATGTGTCTCTTGCATCTGGCTGTTCCTGAGTAATATCCTTTTATAATAAACAAGTGATATCATGAGTTAAATTTTCTCTGAGTTCTATGAACCATTCTAGCAAATTAATTGAACCCAAAGAGGGAGTTTTTGGAACTTCTGTTCTATAGCCAGTTAATCAGAAGTACAGGTGGGGATGGGGACAATCTTGTGGGACAGAGCCCATAACCTATGGGATCTGATGTTATCTCCAGATAGACAGTGTCACAACTGAGTTGAATTGTAGGGCATTGTTGGCATAAAAAATGTCCAACCTGTAGAGAATTTTATGAGTTTATTTGAGCCAAACTGATGACAGGTACCAGGGAGCAAGATCTCAAATGCTCCAAACAATAACAGTTTTGCAGCTTCTTTTATACATTTGAAATTAAAGAGGGAGCATAAGGAAGATTACGTGGAGGTGGGAGAAAGCAAGGCAAGGGATTGGATTATGGGATAGTTAACAAGATTATGTGCTCTCTTGAGGATGGTTAGGGCTTATTTCAAAGGTATGTTAACTTACATGCACAGAAATGATAAGCAGGGGTTGCTTAAGGCAAAAATAAACCTTTAATAAAAAGTTACATGCCTGGGGCATGACTACCCACCACCAGCTGCCCAGTTAGGAATTTATGATCAGATAATCCTGTGAGGTTACTTTCCAGAGAATCCCCCCTTTCTTTCTTTCTTATTTTTTTATTTATTTAGTCTACAACATCCAGCTGGTGCCAGAAACATTGTGTCACTCACACACACACATGTTGAAATTGGGTCCAAGGAACCCAAAAGACCATTTCTAGCAGTGGGGATACCATGTACAAAAGCCCTCAAAATGAGAGTAAGTCAGTGTAGCTGGAACAGAATCTCGAATAAGAAAGTGAGGGGCAGGAGGCTGTAAGGTTCAGGAGGATGTTCTGGGAAGTTTGAATTCAAGTCTATCATATTGTATTAATTCAATAGATACTTATCTATTTCTAAATTTATCCTTGTAAACTAGAGAGGCTAGATTCCTGTAAACAATAGAGCAAATTCTTGGATGTGGAAACCTAGAGTGTAGAAATTCATTGATGATGAGTGTGAAAATGCTTTGGGAAAACTAGCTTTAAACCAGTTTATTACTTACTCCTTTGGGGGGTGGGTATTGTTTTGTTTTGTTCTTGCCCCTCTCTTTCATTGGAGGACATTCACAGCCTGGGGCGTCTGGTGGTGAGAGAGCACATTATTTCAAGGAGCAGCCTTGAAGATGTTGTGGAGTTAATGCCAAGCCCCTAAACCTTCATTAATTCATCCAACAGACTTCTATTAAATGTGTGGCAATTGCCAACAACAACTGGCCTTATGTTCCTTGGTAACGGCGCTCTGATTTTTTTTGTGACATCATATTCTCTGCCCTAATCAGAGTGTTCAGTTCCATAATTTCCCAGCTTCCTTCCCAGATGAGAAAACCATAGGACCCAGTTCTGGAGAACAAGATGTAAATGAAAGGGTTCTGCAGGAAGAAATGGGCTTACCTAATGCAAAAGTGTCTTGCAGACCTCCAGTTACAGGGGGCTCAGCTAACTGGGGGCCTCCTGCTCCACTCTGCAGTCCATCTGGGCATTTCCTAGGAGTCTGTCATCACTGGAGAGCACTGAGAGAGCTCAGTTCTTTCTGCCAACACAGTAAAGAATTACAGATTAGCAAAATTTAGAAAAAGTAAGATTTATTAAAATATGTTTCATGAAAGAAATGGGCTATGCCAGAGGTGGCCATAGCTCCACAAAATTCAGGAAATATACCTTATAATTAGTCCTTGATGGGTGGTTACAGGGGTAGTGGTAGATGATTGGCATGTGAGGTCAACTGCTTGACTTTAGTTGTAATATAACCCTTTATCTATTGCGCATGTGGTTACCCCGAATTCAGTCATTATAATTAGCTTCATGAACTTCCGGACATGTGTATGCTATTATAATGATGGTATAATGAGTCTAAGGTTAAGGAAGGTCAGTATATGTACTAACTGCGCAAGCGCTTGTGGCCAGACTAAACCAGTGATTGTTGTCATGGCTTTTTCTTCCTTGTATTCCAGGATGTAATGGTAATTTTTAACTGTAAAATGGGTGTTTTGGGGAGGTTTTAAGGTAGGTTCCTGGGTTGGGCCTTCATTCCCCTGTCATTCATGTCTACCTATGAGCCTAAGAAGTCCAAGCTCTCCCTGGCTGCTTCCAGCCAAAGACTGGATGCGGCAGGGACACTGAGGCAGGCCCATTCCTGGGAAACTCGAGACTCCTCTAATGAGTGACTGTAAATGAGGGCTCCCAACAGTCTTGCCAAACTGGATCATAGTCTAAGTCACATCCACTCAGCTCTCCTCTCTCTCTCTCTCTTTTGTTCAGAGTGGGATTTGTATTGTGGTCTGACAACTCTCCTGGCCCCTCTGCGCTCCTTCCCACTTTCTCTTACAGGTATTTCATGCTGAATACTGTCTTAGCATCTGCTTCTCAGAGGATCCAGACTAACACAGAAAATGCGCAATGTATGTAATGTTATAAGAAAATTCCCAAGGCATATTGCCAAGTGAAAAAAAAAAAAATTAAGATTCAGAACAGTATGTAAAACATGCTACCTGTTGTGTTAAAATGAAAGGGAAAAAATAATATAAATGTATAGTTATTTTTATATGCAAATATAGTGGTTATTTATGAGAGTGGAATATAGCAGGACCTGGAAGACATGGAAGATGGAAAGGAGAGAGAGATTTTTTTTTAATCCTATACTTGTTATACATTTTTTTTATTTTTAATATATACTTTTTTTTTTTAAGATAAAAGATTCAATGTCTTTGGAAACTAATACGGATTTTCTGGGTTCTGATTGCTCTGGAATGTGTGACACGTATTCTTAATAAGGTGATTTAAGAGTTAGAAAAGCTTTTTTGTAAGTTATAAGAAGACATCAATTACTCAACTCAGTTGCACACTAGATCCCCAAAGCGGCAACACTCGTTACGAAGCTGAGAAAACTATTTAACACCCTTCTAACAGGATTCTGCCACCACTCACAGGACTCAGTCACATCAACAGAGCCTCTATTCAGAATCTGAAGCTAACATCTTCTGAATTAATTCCTGCCTAAGTTTAAATATATAGCTAAACAACCTCCAATTCTAATGCACAAATTCAAAAGATGGCAGATTTAGATAGTACCACGATGACCCAGATTAATTTCTGCTCAAGGAGATAGTCATTTAATAAGAAGCAACGCTGTTTTCCCTACTGGGCACATCATCAGGGGCTGTAAGATGGGCTTTCTCTTCTACCTCAAACCAGTTTGCAAGATTATGAGGCTTGAAAGAATGGAAGCCAAATTATTAAAAGTAATGCTTTACTAATATGATCCATAAAAGTTTTATTTCAATTGAAATATATTTCAGTAATAGATTGTTTTGGGGAAATAGTGTTTATGATCTTGTTTGCCATCTCACATTAAGATAAAAAAAAAAAAAACTATTTAATTATGGTGCGGATGGAATGACTTATAGTGTCAAGCTTAAATCTTTCAGAATTTCAAAAATTTCAGAAATTCGTCTAATATATTTCAGAGAAGAGACTACAAATATTTTTAAGAGTTTTAAGAGTAATGGTGTAGGAAATTTAAACTATAAAATTGAGCTTCTTTCCAAGCCTCCAAAAATTATGTCATGTCTT